>NC_044310.1:5482303-5835803 GCF_007474595.2 Lynx canadensis | reverse complement strand
AACAAACAAACAAAACAAATAAATAAATAAATAAACTTAAAAAAAAAAAAGGTAGTTATTTATTTTCTTTTATAGTTTAGCTCCCAAGTGTGGCTCTCTGGGCACTAAAGTTTAATTTTGCCTCTGTATGTCTCTTAAGTCTAATTACAGTCTTTAGATTTCCTCCTCATCATCGCTTTATTTATTGACAACACTTTATTTATTGACAAATCCAAGTCATTTGGCCTAGAGATTTCCCCACAGTCTGGATGGTATTGATTGCACAGTGCCGTTAAAGATGTGCCTCTGTCCTCCGTGTTTCCTACGCAGTGGTAGCTGGATCCAGAGGTCTGGTCAGACTTGGGGCTGATTCAGTTGGGCAGGTTTACAGATGGTGTAATGCTTCCACCAGTTACACATTACATCTGTTTTTGTTCATTTTGGTTCTGTTACCTATATCTGGTAGTTCCCCGGGAGCTGCAAAATTGTGAGATTCTGATTTTATCCTTTTGTTTTCATTTGTTAGCTAGAACATAATTGTATATGGCAGTGCTTCCTGGCGTCTATTCGGTTGCCCAGTTGTGCGGTTTATATCAGAAAGGCGAGATAAGGGCTTGATATTTTTCTTTACCCCATTTTCAAATAATGCATTAGGGTACCCTTAAGCCTTTTTTTTTTTTTTTAATGTTTATTTTTTGAGAGAGAGAGACAGAGAGAGTGGTGGAGGAGCAGAGAGAGGGGGGCACAGAGGATCCCAAGCGAGCTCTGCACGGACAGCAGCGAGCCTGATGTGGGGCTCAGAGTCACAAACCACGAGATGATGACCCCGCCTGAAGCTAGATGCCCACCACTGAGCCGCCCAGGCGCCCCGCCTTCAACCTGTTTTGGCCGGTTTCAGATCATTGCAGTTCCTGATCCTTACTGAGGCCCGATTCCTCCATCCTGGCTACTGGAGCCTCCTGCAGTTGCTTCTGAGTGCCTTTGGTACGACCCCCCTGGCCTGCTCGTGTCCTGGCGTCTGTGTGTCTAGGTGCTCTGTCCTTGTCTCGTACGGTTTCCACAGCAGATCCGGGATCGGCATTTCTTCTAGAACCCAAAGAATGTCTTTTCATGAGTAGTGATTTTTAAGGAGCATAGTCTGGGCCATTTAGGTCTCATTGTTTACCAGGTTGGTCATTATTTCTGGATATTTTGATTTAATGTATTTGAAAATTTCTAAAACTTCAGTGGACAGACTGGGAAATATCCATTATGTCTCATAACTCATACAAGTATTGTTTTTTTTTTAAATTTTTTTTTTCCCAACGTTTTTATTTATTTTTGGGACAGAGAGAGACAGAGCATGAACGGGGGAGGGGCAGAGAGAGAGGGAGACACAGAATCGGAAACAGGCTCCAGGCTCCGAGCCATCAGCCCGAGCCTGACGCGGGGGCTCGAACTCCCCGGACTGCGAGATCGTGACCTGGCTGAAGTCGGACGCTTAACCGACTGCGCCACCCAGGCGCCCCACTCAATACAATATTTTAATGATGAGGGGTTTTTATTTAGCCTCATCTTTATTCCATCTGTATCTGCTTTCTTTCATACAGAGGTGCCCGATTCTCAGGAACACAGAATCTCCCACAATTGTTTTATCTCACCTTACACCTACAGTAGTCTCAGAGTGACAGTATTTTTTTTTTTTTAATGTTTATTTTTATTTTTGAGAGAGAGAGAGAGAGAGTGCGCAAGCCAGGGAGGGGCAGAGAGAGAGGGAGACACAGAATCTGAAGCCGGCACCAGGCTCTAAGCTGTCAGCACAGAGCCCGACGCTGGGCTTGAGCTCATGAACCGTGAGATCATGACCTGAGCTGAAGTCGGACACTTAATTGAACTGAGCCACCCAGGCGCCCCTCAGAGTGACAGTATTAATACTGCCACCACCAGTTATGGTAACTGAAAAAAGAGTTTTTTAAAACAACTTTGCACTCTCCTTATGAGATTGGATTCTGTTGTTTCATTTTCATTTCTTAGCCATAATAATTTTATATGTTCTTTCCCAATGTTTTTATTAAATAATTTTTTTCATGTTTATTTACTTTTGAGACAGAGAGAGTGCGTGCGCTCGCATGTGCGGAGTGGGGGGAGGGGCAGAGAGAGGAGAGCACAGAGGATCCTAAGTGGGCTCTGTGCTGTCAGTGGAGAGCCTGATGAGGGGCTCGAACTCATGAACCATGAGGTCATGACCTGAGCTGAGTTGGACGCTCTGCCAGCTGAGCTCCACCCCCGTCGCCACCCCGCCCCATCCCCGACCATGTTTTAAATGATGGTACTTTGTCTACATTTTCCAAGTGTCTGGTATTATTTAATCCTCCACCATTAGTCCTGCTCTAGATGTCTCTCTAGTCATGTTAGTTTTTCTGAGTTTGTTTTCTAGTAGAGTCCTTAGAGAGGGCTTATAGGAACACTATTTCCTGACCTCTTCAATGCTTCGAACAGATTGATTGTGCTCTTATACGTGAAGGTCAGATTTGCTGGCTCATGTTTCCTTTTTTAAATTGGGGTGTAGTTGGCACACCCGTTAGTTTCATGTATCAACACACGATTCAGTATTTGTATGTGGTGCAGAATCATCAGCGTAGTAAATCTGTACCCATCACCACACGCAGTTACGGAATCTGTTTTTCTCGTGATGAGAACTTACTCTTTTAGCGGCTTCCAGATTTTCACCATGCTATGGTTGACTATAGCTGCCACAATCATGTTTTCGCCTCTGAGTTCCTTAAATATCATTGCTGTCAAAGTATTGATAATCTAATTGTCTTTCTCATCACTCACATACCCTTTTTGCCTAGATGGTGGAAGAATTTTTTGTTTCATTTAAAATCCAGTAATTTCAGTGTACAATATGTCTTCATGTTGGTTTTCTGGACCAGTGTGCTCTTGAAGTAGGAAGTTTCAAATCTTTAATTCAGGAGAAATGTTTTTTAGATTATAGTTTTTAGTGTTTGTTCTTATACTGAAATTCGGTTTTCTTTTTCGGAAGCACCTGTATCTGTATGCTCGGTTGTTCCTTGCCTGTCTTTAGTATTTGTTACTTTCTCCCGAATCCATTTTAGAGTTTTTCTTTCTTTTTCTTTTTCCTCTTTTTTCTTTTTTTACTTCTGAAGTCTTCTTTCACTTTCTCCTAAGGCATTGGTGGCTATGTCTGTTCACTCTTGTTTCCCTTTTGTCTTAGCCTTCCATTTTTACGTACGTGTCTAACATTTGTTTCTGTATCTTCGTGGTTCTGATTGAAGTTGCTCCATAATATCTTGATTATTTTTTAAATCTTTATTGATTTATTTGTGAGAGAGAGAGGGAGAGGGCACACACTAGTGCAAGTGGGGAAGGGGCAGAGGGCGAGGGAGAGACAGAATCCCAGCAGGCTCTGTGCTGTCAGCTCACGAACCATGAGATCAAGACCTGAGACGAAATCAAGAGTTGGACACTTAACTGACTGAGCCACCCAGGTGCCCCTCTTGTTTACTGGGTACCTTTTGTCTTGCTTTGAAACCGCACGTTACGCTTTTGGTGGGTGTACTGTGCTGTGCACGTGTGCACGTTTTTTCCTGTGCTTTCATTGACTGTGGGGATGCTATTCAGCTCCGTCTTTTTTTCTGAGTAACATTGTATGAAGTAAGCCTCAGTACTTTTCCTTTGTTTATTTTTATGAAGAGTTAATTGTCACGAGTTTTCCGAAGGAGGTGAGGCTCGATGGAATTTCTTTTAAACTTCACAGAACTGCCTCTTCTGTTTTCCCAAAGTGGTAATATATGGCGACTTGCATTCTGTGATTTTTCTGACTTTTGTTGCATTTCACTTTCATTTAGCTCTTCTTTTCCCTTTGCTCTCTTGCTTCTGTTCTACTCAATTTGTGATTGTTCCATTCCCTGTAGCTTCTCCTCTGTTATGGCTCCTTGTCTTGGAAGGGAGCTATGGTGAGTTTTTCTGATTTTGTAAGTGGTTAGCCTTCTTCGGCCTTCTCTGGCCTCTTTGTACTAACTTGCCGCCCATGTAGTCAGAACCCTTGTGGCCTCCAGTGCTGTTACCACATTGGTCTACCTTATTGCCTTTTAGCTGTTTCGAAATCTTCCTAATGTTAGGTATGCCAGATACCCCGTTCCTTCTGGGTTTCTTTCTCTCCCACAGATGCTGATCACCACGGGTCTTAGGGCTGTTGGTGGTTTATGCCCCCTGGTTTGTGAAGATACCTCGTTTCCTCATTTTGTTGTGTTATCACTGGGAGGTTTGATTTGGCTCTCTAGTTGATCTGATTCTACGTGGGGATCTAGGAAGATTTATAAACGATGCTGCCATTTTCCCAGAATTCCTGGTGGTTAGTTACTGAAATGATTTTCTGCTAAGCCCCAGGACCACCACTCATGAATTCTTAAATTGTGACCTGCTGTTTGTCATGGACTACCACTGTTCTTGTATAAACCTTGAGGGAGGGATAGGTACAGAAGATAGACCCTATAAAACTGGCTCAGCACATGTCAGAGGCACAGATACTCAGTTTTCTTCTGAAAAATATTTTAGGCCAGTTTCAGACATACAAGAGGCATTCCTCGTCCTGCTTTTCTAAATAGTAACCAAGTTGGCCTGTAAAGTCTTAACTATCACGGTCCGATGGTGAGAATATGCTGTCTCCAAACCTTCCTCCCCCATAGTATATGTTTCAGAGCTTCAGTTTTCCCTATTGGTGTGTCCCTTACACAATAACCCTGAAACATGTTAATGTTCAGCCAAGGGAACAACCATTGGTTGTGGAGTTGGAGATTTGTGGAAATGTTTTGTTTTGTATGATTACTTCTGATATATATATTTATCTGATGTAATGTATCAGCAAATTATTATAGCTGAAATTTTATGTTTTGCAGACATAAACATTAGCATTACAAATGTCGCAACAGGTTGGTGTATATGCACACATATAAATAAGTATACTTATGAACTATAATTGCATAATTCAAATGGGAAAAGTCTCAAAATGTGTAACCATTAGGTCAATATTACTATTTTATGTAAAATAAAGTATGCTAATAAGAGGAAATGATAACTTTCCAGTACATTTCTTAAATGCAATTTAAATGAATCCACATAGATAACTGTCAAGCTATTATCAGTAGAAGTAAGGTCTTTTCAACAGCTAGGCTGGAACAGCTGGATGTTCATATGGCAGAAATAAAAGCGCACAACCTACCTTACGCCTTACCCAAGAATTAGAGATGGATCATTGACCCAAATGTAAGGTAAAAATTATAAAGCTTCAAGAAGAAAATAGGAGAGTGTCTTTATAGTCTTTTTTTTTTTTTTATTCTTAACGTTATTTTTTATTGAGAGACAGAACATGATCAGGGGAGGAGCAGAGAGAGGGGGAGGACACAGAATCTGAAGCAGTATAGTCTTGATGTAGACAAAGGTTTGTTACAGAGGAGATAGAAAGTACAACCATAAAAGAAAGAAAAAAAATGGATTAATCAAAACACATTGTTGAGAATGTTTATAGGGAGCCTCAGACCGCAAGAAAATGTTTATACCACATATCCAAGAAGGGATTGAATTCAGAATACATTTTGAAACTCAAAAAAAACCTGCAACTCAATAACAAGACCACTCAGTTTTTTGTTTTGGTTTTTTTTTTAAATGGTTAAGACTTGAATAGGGATAATTTATAAAAGAAGGTATACAGTGGTGGGTAAGCCTGTGAAAAGGTGCTCAATGTCATTAGTTACCAGGAAAACACAAAGGATCCTACAGTAAACACCACTACCTACATACGAGGATGGCTAATTGGAAAAGACCCGTAACCCTGATGTTGGCAAGGATGCCTACTCTGGCAAGGAGCTGACGTATTTTGCTGCTGGCACTGAAAAATGGTAAAACCACATGAATAATTTCACAGTTTCTTAAAAAGTTAAATATATATATCCTAGTCTCTATGATAGAAATCAGAATAGTGGTTCCTTCTACAGATGGGGTAGAGATTGAGTGGGAAAATGCTCGAGAGAACTTTCTACATTGGTAGAAATGTTTTGGGTTTGAGTTATAAGGGAGTGTATATATATATTTTTATAAAAACTAATTGAACGATGTGCCTAAAATATCTGTTTCCCTGTCTGTAAATTATATGTCAATTTTTAAAATCCAACGCAGATTAAAAACATTTTATACAGTTAGGAAGTGTAAATCTTGTAAATGCTGTTTTACAACATTTCAGTTTTGAGGTTTAATCCAAATTTTATTTGCATTTGCAATACATTAGAGTAGAACTTAAAGGTTCATATTTGGTTTCGCTCACTGGTATCTAGCTGGTTCACTGTAGTGCATGAGATGAGTTCCAAGTAAATGGACCAGTTAATGTGGTAAATATAATTAAAAGCTGTTTGGTTATGATGTGAACTGTTTGAATCACCTCAGTTATTGCACATCAATTTTTTTCTGATGTTTAGGATATCTCATACGAGTTTGTAGTAATTAGCCTACTATTACTTCCCACACAGGGCTATTCACATACGGCCCTTTGATGGATGTGTAGATGAACTTCCAAGGGAAGATCTTGCCAGGTTACTCGACATTATCTATATTGTTAATTTTTGAAGTGTCCTTCCATTTTACTGTTTATATTTGGTTAGTTTTAGCCTCTTTCAACTTGTTGTATTATAGTCAGCTTCTAGAAGATGCTAACTCCTACAGATACAACCTAGTTTGAATTCCTCTAGGCCTTATTTTTCGTATCACTGTGGCCAGATTTTTAAGAGACAGTTAATTCCTGCTGTGTAAGGAGCTTCCATTTGGGTGAGATTTGAATATAACACGGTAATTTTTATGAACCCTTCATTAAATCTGATTCTTCATACTTTTTCTTTAAATATGTTTCTCCTTTCTTGCATAATTCTGGCGATTTCATATCTGTACGGTATAAAAGGTATATTAAGGTGTAGATTACGCTTGAGATATCATGGTTGGATTAACTGGAAGTATACTAAAAATTCCATTTATAACACTTTCGGGGAAAGGAGACCAAGAAGACAATTTATGTTCTGCTTATAATGAAAAACTGTGGTTATTATTTCTTTGCTTCTATTGTGTAATGTAGGCACAATAATGAATTTTTGCACAATAGGTGAATCTGGATTTGGGGTATCATAGACTGAGAGAGTCCTACATAATGGACACAAATGGAAAACCTAAAAATATTTTTCCTTAGAGACTACGATTTATTTTAAGTTATTGTTTATTTAAAACCGCTTTGTTGGAGCCAGCGCATGTTTAATAAACTACCTCGGCTTAACCTAACCTTAGTATAATTTGCTTAGAGGGTTAAGACCTCAGGTTGATAGAGTAACACTAGAAGATTCTTCTCCCTATTCATGTTTAGTAACAGACATGGATGGGTGGATGGCGAGGAATCTTTCCTTGGTCGTAGGAGCATCATATTATTCACTGAGCTTAGGCCAGGTGAAGGTTTTCATATTTTGTATTTTAAGTTGTCTTTTTAGTCTAGGGAAACTAAAGTTATGTTGCTTGGGGTAGTTAAATCCTATTTTTGTGTTTTCATTGTCATCATTCAGTCATTCATTCCTATTAGTTGAAGGTCTATGAGCAAGGCATTGTTTAGCTCTCAGGGATAGCAGGGAACAAAACTGATGATATTGCTGCCCTTGTAGGTCTTAGGTCCTCTTGGGGTGCTGGGTAGGGATGCAGACAATAAACAGATATTACAGTAGTGGCTCTTACACTGGGAACCTCTCGATGTTGAGACACTTTCCGCAGTAGTTTGCATGGCGTGTACATTTTTTTTGAGAGAGAGAGAAGGTCTCAGCAAAGATTAGGAACCATTGTTCTAGAGCCTGATTTAAGGTGTGTTACCTCGTAT
Source organism: Lynx canadensis (assembly GCF_007474595.2). Classification (NCBI taxonomy): domain Eukaryota; kingdom Metazoa; phylum Chordata; class Mammalia; order Carnivora; family Felidae; genus Lynx; species Lynx canadensis. Next base: position 5,827,924 of record NC_044310.1, on the reverse strand, counting down.
TGATTCTATATAAATGCAAAGAGGCAGTAGCCTGTATAATTTCCCGAGGCAGTTGACTTGGCTGTCTCCTCTTCTGTATGATCAGATTAAATTTTCTTGGGGGTTGTTTCATTTTATGTCCCAGTAATTATTACTGCCAATTAGAACTCTGACAGTTTCTCTTGTTAGCCTATCTGACAAAACATTGGGAGAGCTAGAAAATGATTTCCTGCAGTTCCCTCTATAGTGAATTTCCTCCCTCAAATGACAGAATATGGTAATATTGCTAATAGGTAAGTGGTGGCTGTATTATGTGTTAATTGCCAAGAGTCAGCTACTAATGTTTTCTTTTGACAGTAAAAGCTTTTCTGAACTCAGAAGATGAGGAAAGTTATCTTGATCCTTGTTTTGAAGATCATCATTGGTGCTGGAGCTTGAGTGTGTAATTGCACAGATCCACAGATCTGGAATTTAGCTCACACTCATCTTGGTGACTCTACGTGAATAACAGAGTGACACAGGGGAGCATAGCTTTGTGCTTAGCTTTGTGGCTAAGCTTTGGGGCTCCAAGCAGACTTCAGGAAAGGTTTCTTGTTCTTAAAAACTGGGAAATTAATAGATCTTCTGGCCAGGAGGGGTCCCTAATTTCTGTGGGACACTGGCCAAAACAAGGACTCCGTAGGTATTAATATAACTTTGCTTCTTTGTTAGTAGCCTTGACAAAAGCTCCTCTCTCTCTCTTTTTTTTTTTTAATGTGTATTTATTTTTCATATAAAGGATCTTTTACTATTTTGTATTTAACACAAGGGGCAGATGTTTCCAGCTCTGAGCTGGGCTTTGCAACATGTCCTGCCTTTTGAATGTTTCTTTCAACTTGGGTAGCTCTCTTTGTTAAAAGGCCAAACCCCTTAGTGAGATGTTCTGGGAAAGAGGACCCTTGATATTTGAAAGGTGAGAAATCCATTTAAGCCATATGATGGCTTCTGACAGCCCCACTGCTGGGTTCTGCTTGTTTTAACGTAAGTAATAGATGCTTTTGCTGGTTGTGTTGAGTAATTGGATGTGAACTATATAATATAAGTGACATTTCATGGCAGATGTTGAGGGCACTGTGGATGGCACCCGATTTCAGTGTTGGTGTGTTTTGGTTTAAAGGTAGAAACGCTAATGGGATTTAATTATCAGAGCGTATATTCAAAGATTAGTTCAAAGCATTTGTAATACCCTCAGTTGTTAGGTAACTGTTTGGTGTTGTGCATGGCAGTGAGTGTGTGTGATTTATAATGCCAGTGTGTGCAGTGCAGCGATAGAAATGCTAATAAGGCTGTGTGTAAAGAGGACTGCCATCAATACTTTGTCAGCAGCTTGCTGCCAAGTAGGCTTCTTGGAAAGACATGATCTGTAATCAAAGAGGAGTTTGTGGAAATAGCAAACATAGACAAAAAAAAAATGTTATGATAAAAAATAGTGCTCATTGCTTTTTTCAGGGGAGGTTTCAGTTACCTCTTATTAACGACATCCTTCTTCCCTGTTTATGTGTATATACAGCCTCGGTGGTTTATCACAGGATGAATAGGAGTTGGTAGTTCTCCGTTCCATTTCAGGGCTGGTTTTATAACCAGCATTGAGGGGAGCATTGAGTGGAACATCTCATATTCAATTGGAGACTCTTCACATTTTATATTTAAGGCTCCCTGTCTCTTTAAATTCAGCAACAATGTGACCTTTTTGAGGCGAGGCGCCCAGTGTAAGTTTGGTATGGTATGCATGGAGGGGCAGAGGAGTCTTCTACAAGTAGTTGAGAACACGTATGACTGCTTTATATTTATTTGCCTTAACATTCTTAGAATTCTTAGGTGTAAAAGATTGGGCCCCTGACTATTGGCATGAACAGCTGTAATTAACTAGGCTTATTCCTGTTCATTTAATTCTCTAGCAGTCTGGTGGGTGCATATTCCAGCCCCATTGTCTGTCATCCAGGGAAGGCTAGCAACATGAAAAAGAGAGCCCCAGAAACATGCCAGGGTGGATAGAGGGGAGAGAGGGTGCGGGCATGGGGAAAGGGAAGAGAGAAAGGCCTGGGACATAAACAAATAACCTATGACTTAAGAAAACAACAACAAGTTGTGTCTGAATAGGTAGTACGTTCACATGATTCAGAAATAAAAAGGTATTTAAAGGTGTCCTGAAAAGTCTGTCTCCTGTCCTTGGGCTTTTATTTGCCCAAGTTCTTTTTCTTCACTCCTCACCCCATGCAGATAATCATTGTTATTATATTCCATATGTATTCTTCCCAGGGGCCTCTGTGCATGTGTAGCAAATATAATAGCTATCAAATTTTGCACACTGTTCTGTAGCTTGCTCTTAAGAATCTATGTTGAAGATCTTAAGAATGTGTGTTGGAGATCTTTCCATATCACTACATAGAAAATATTCTCCTTCCCTGCTCCCTTTGTATATATATAAATGTATGATACTCCATTGTGTGGATGTTTCATAATTTACTTCGCTGGTCCCTTTAATGAGGATTAGTGGACATTATTTATGTTAAATAAACTTGGTTGTTCATGTTATTTTGTATATATGCAAGTTTATGTTTAATTACAATCAGTAGTATTTCTGGGGAAACAGGGGAATATGTAATTTTGATACGTATTGCTCAGTTGCCCTCCTTAAGGGTTGTACCGGTATGTGTATTTGTATAAGAAGTACATGAGAATCTGTTTCCCCCACAGTCTTGTCAGCAGAGTGTCATCAACTTAGATATTTGCCAATTTGAGCAATATATTCTCAGTGTAACTTTAATTTGTATTTTTCTTTGTCCTGTTATCTTGGAATTTATCTTGGTGTAAGGTGTGAGGTACGGATGCAACTTAACTTTTTTCCAGATGACATCCCACTTACCTCAGTAAGATTATTAATTAGCTCATCTTTCTCTGCTATTTTGAAAATGCCATCTTTGTCATAGACTGAGTTCCTGAAAGTAATCCGTAACTGCCTGACCATGGCATATGCGTTATTCTTTACAGTTGCATATGTCCTTTCATTCTTACATAGCACACCCAGCTTGAAGTCTAATGATTTGTCAGAATGTTTGAAGTGACTGTGATTATGTACCTTTAAATTGGAACTAAAATTTGTTTCCTCAAGCTTTTATCTGACCATCCCCAATCCTACAGAAAAGTTGCAAGTACAGAACCCCCCCCCCCCGCCTTTGTTCTTGAGTCATTTGAGAATGTCATCAAATTATGCCCCTACGAACCCCTGATACTTGAGGGTGTATTTCTTGCAAAGAAGGATGTTTCGTTATGTAACCCACGATTCAACAATCAGATGTCAAAATTAGCATTGATATATTGTTACTCAACCCTATCCATGTTAGGTAGTTGTTCATTTTGTGTTATATTTAGTTGTCATGTTTCTTGACTTGACCTTTTCAAGATTTACAGGCTGTTTATTTTGCAGAATGTCCCTCAGTTTGCATTTGTATGGTATTCCATTGTTACTAGATTTAGGTTAGGGACTATCTCATTGCAGGTATTATTTGCTTTCTGTTTGTTGCATTATTAGTGTTTACTTTGATCACTTGATTAAATTGATTAAGGGCCCCTCTACTGTAAAGTTAGTTTTTTAGCCTTTGTAATTAGTATTTTGTGGAAGGGTGCTTTGTGACTATGAAAATATCCTGTTCCTCAGTAATTGTTCATTTATTCATTTATATAGATCAGCATGAGTGTGTGGTTTCCCGGTTTCATTTGGTCGGTTACAGTCCATTATTATCATTATATATTTTGAAATTGTTTCAGATTTAGCCAGTGGGAGCCTTTTTTTAAAGTCTACTTATTATGTCTTTCACATGTCCCTATCATTCTTTGAGCACTTTCTTACTTTCTGGCATAACAAATTGTTCCAGACTCCTCCTCTAGAGGCAGCCGTTGCGACCAATTTCTAGTATCTTTCCCGAAATGTTCTACATTTACGTGTGTGTTTGTGTGTACGTCTTAGTTTTTGTGAATTCTATTTTAATTTTTTTAATGTCAAGGTTCCCATTTAAGTCTAATATATATACATGAGAGAATAAAAATTACAATTGTACAGTTCAGTGAATTATACATAGTAATATATGTATAGTAACTGGTACTCATATCAAGAGATAAAATACTGGAGTGCCTGGATGGCTCAGTTGGTTAAGTGTCTGACTCTTGATTTCAGCTCAGGTCACCATCTCACAGTTCATGGGTTCAAGCCCCGCATTTGGGCTCTGTGGTGACAGTGTTGTAACCTGCTTGGGATTCTCTCTCTCTCTCTCTCTCTCTCTCTCTCTCTCTCTGCCCCACTCCTGCTCTTTCGCTCTCTCTCTCTGTCTCAAAAATAAAGATTTGAAAACACAAATTAAAAAAAAAATGCCATAAGCACTTCCAGAAACCACCCTCATGCCCTCTCCCAGACACTAAACCTCATGATAGCCACTGCTGTGAGCCTTAACACCATAGATTAGTTCCACCTGCCTTTGAACTTCATATTTGTATACAGAGGGTATTATGTGATACGTATTTATCTGTGTCTAGTTTCTTTGGCCCAGCATATTGCTTGTGAAATGCATCCATGTTTTCATATGTTTCAGTAGTTTATTTTCAGTGCTATGTAATGCATTGTATAAATATACTGCAGTTGAACCTAACTGTTAATGAATATTTGGACAATTAGATTTAACACATCTCCTTCAGTGATTGAGCAAATAAGTAGATCAGAAATCCACTAGGAATATAGAAGATTGAATAATACAATTTAAAAATATGAGCTAATCATCATATATAGAACACTATACCCAGTGACTGAAGAATGCACATTCTTTTCAGGTGCACATGGGAATTTTATCAGAAATGATGGTGTTAGATCTTAAAGCAGATCTTAATGCATTTCAGAGGATTGAAATCATAGAAGACATGTTCTTTGACCACAGTAAGATTAACCTGGGATTCAAAACCAAAGTGATTACCTGTAAGATCCACAAATATATGGAATATAGTGATACATTTCTAAGGCTCAAATAAGAAATCACAGTGGAAATTAGAAAATATTTTGCTTGAACAGTTATTGAAATTATGACCTACCACAATTATAGCATATAGCTAAAGCTTTACATATGTATAGGAAAGTAAGAAAGACCGAATAAAATCAATGGTCTCTAAGTATCTAGATTAAGAAATTTTAAAAGAATTTAAGATTAAACCCAAGGAAGAGATTAATGAAGATATATTTGCAAATTACTGAATTAATAAAGAAATATGCATTCAAGGATAATCAGTATCAAAAGTTGCTCCTTTGAAATGACTAATAAAACTGTTAAATTCCTGTAAAGAAGATCAAGGAAAATGACAGCAAGTTACCAACATGAAGAATAAAATTGGGACAACACTACAGATCCTATAGGCATTAATGAGATATCAGAAGGATATTATGAATAGCACTATGCTAGTAAGTTTGAACACTTAGCTGTGGTGCTGAACATCAGAGTAATTAGATAATTCGAGTTGAAAAGTTTCAGGAGCACCTGGCTTGCTCAGTTGGTAGAGAGTATGTGACTATTGACCTTGGGGTCCTGAGTTTCATCCCCACCTTGGGGGTGACGTTTACTTTTAAGAATTTCGTGTGCCTTAGCTTGCACAAACACGAAAAGGAGTTATCTATATCAGCAGGAAAATTTATGAACAAATTCTCATGTTGTACATACAGGTAATATGTATCATTTAAAACGAATGAACTGGGGCATGGGTGACTGATGCAAGCTTAATGCTGAGTAAACAGATTGCAGAGGAAATGAGTTGGGTACATAAGTCTATTATTTTATACCTTTCTGCCTGTGAAGTGTTCATAATAAATTCTTTCACAGAAAAATAATAAGATAGAAGAGCCTTTGGGAGTTTTTGTGAACAGAGCTTAGCTGTAGCTGAGAGACAGAGGCATGCACACTTAGGGTTCTGTGTTGTCCTGGGGCTGGAGAAAGTATATGTATTTGTCAAGGTGATTTAGATTCTTCTCTGTCTTTATGAAACAGTCAAGCGACAGGACACGTTTTCTTGCCATCCTCAGGTGCCTTTGAGAAGGCTGCTAGTTTTAAGGAAAATAATACCCAAGGAGACTAAGCATAATATTCAAACATTACTTGCCTGCAGGTATATGGTTACTGAGTGGCAGATTTCACTGCTTTATGGCCTTGTTTGAAACACTTAAGGATTCTTTGGCCTAGTTTTGAGTGGTGGAGGGGTTGGCTAAGTTACTAAGTGAACAGTACTAAGTTACTAAGTACTTAGTAAGCTATATGGTTACTAAGTGGCAGGTTTCACTGCTTATGGCCTTGTTTGAAGCACTTGAGGATTCTTTGGCCTTTGGCCTAGTTTTGAGTGGTGGAGGGGTTGGCGGTGAGGCCCTCCAGCGAATGCACTGTAAGCTCTCTCGGGTCCGGGACTTTGTCTGGTCCTCTCTCGTGAATCCTCAGTGTCTGTCTCTTCAACAAGGTCTGCTACTTCATAGAAACTCGTTAAACGTCGTTCCATGATTTGAGGAAAGTATACTGTGAAATTAATTTGAAATTATTATTTTCATTTATTTTTGTAACTGTTACTACAACTGTGTTATCTATATCCTGGAAATTTTAGGAGATCAGCTCAGAGTCTCAGCCCAGAAGTTTTATCTAGCACATTATTTGATTTTAGAGAGCGTGGGATTGTTGTCTGTAGTGGTCTTTAATTAGCAGCAGCTAGGAAGGTGTCCGCCGACTCCCGAGCTGTTCTCACATTCGTTCCTCTGTGAGTTAAAATGGAGGAAGGAATTTCGGTTAGGATGTTTCTCTTCTAGCATTCACCGGCACAGAAGCTTTTTCAGCATAGCCGATTCATCAATTCTTAAAGAAGGTACTCTTCTTGTGGTAATGGAAACATTCCCTATCTTGATTGTTGTGGTGGTTACACAACACTTGTCAAACAAACTGAAACGGTAAATACGTTAATTTTATTGTGTGTAAATCAGGCCTCAGTAAAGCTAATTTAGAAAAAACGATGAACCAAAAACAAAACAGTAAAGCAAAACCCAAAAAAGATGGAGAATGAAAGATTTTAAAGAAAAAGGTCTTAGTTCAAAAGATATTCACATTTATGTACGTTGCATTGGTGCTTGAACACGATGGGGAATCTTTTTCAAAGAAATTAACCTATTTTAAAATGAACCGTGACTCTCTGGTCTGTGTTCTTTGATTTTTTCCCCCTCTTTCTTGTTTTATTTATTTTTTTTGAGCAGCATTTCCCCAGCTCAGCTCACACTTGACTGAATACACTGATCGATTATCTGGGGATTAACTAAGCTTTCTCATTTCCTGCTTTCCATTTCTCGTCTCCAGCAGGCCAGTGGGCCTTTGTTGTCTGGCATGTGGACTGAGATAAGCTATCAGGGCATGTTTGTATTAGAAAAATGGTTGTAGATGGAACAGTTATAAATAGACTAACAGGTATTAAAGGTTACAGTCTTTGTTTTGGTTTAAGTCAAAAAGGGAGAAGAATAAATAAGATATTTAAGACAAGACAGACTAGTTCACATAAAATGAGATAGAAAAACAAATTCTCAAGGCTCCTACTGAACTTTCCTTTTTTTTTTTTTAACCGAACTATTTGCATTTGTTTATTGGCAAGTTGAAAATGTTTGCCAGCTATAATTGGGTTCCTATTATTAATATAGCAGGCTGACTTTATTTACATCACTAATGATTTCTAAGCCTATATTAGTACTCCTTGAAAGTACTAATAATTAATTCTAAAACTCTTTGTGTTGCTAAAAGGTATTTTATTTTACTGTGTTACCAGCTCTGTAGTTTTGCACTTGAGTGCAGAAAGCAGTGGTACAAAAAGATTACCTAGAGAGAGAGGACTACTGCTGGATTCACATAAAATAAGTATGTCTGTCCGTCTTTATAAAAGCTAGTGCTTCGATATAGTGTTGTAAGCTAAAGTCTTTTACTTTCCTTTTCTTAAAAGTTCCTGTTGTTTCCTGTTGCTAGTTTTCCCAGGAAGCAGTACTGCTTGAAATGGCCACACTTGCCTAGACTCGCAGATTGCCACAGGAAGTCATCCAGCCTTTATCTTCTGCGTGCATGCTTCCAGCTCTTATAGGTGCACCATTTTTTCCAAGTACGCTTTTTGTTTTATTTTCTTTTTTTAGTGTAGATCTATATATTCTTGTTTGAATCAAGCTTTAAATATTTCTCGACAGAATGAGTTCAAATTTTAGAAAGAAAAACAGTTTTAACTAAAACGAGAGGCTTCTTATCTAGATTTCCTTTCCTTTAACAAGAGTTTAGCTTCTGCCCACTAGCGGAAAGTCGGATCGTATAAATAACAGTATAGGCTTCTATTTTTTAATAGCATCTTACTCCTAAATGAATGTGTGCTTTCACATTTCCAGGCATGGTTCTGTTTGGGAAGCATGCTCGCTTACACGGTGTGAGCGGGCAGGGTCCAAGGGGGAGGACCTCTGGGACCGTTCCTGTAGCACGTTCCCTTCGTCCCATAGGGCAACTGTTCTCAGGTCTGGCCCATGGGTATGCACACTGTTTTCAGAATTACGCTAAGACATCATTTGCCTTTTTCATTCTCCTTTCACGAGTGTACAGTGGAGTTTTACGAGGGTTAAATGACGTGTAATAACTCAATAGGTTGATGGTAGCATCTGATCTGAAGAGTCTGTTTCCTTAAGCCATACATGAGAGATCTGTTGAAATGTAAGTCTTACTTGCTTCCTAAAGTTTTTGTTTAAGATTTTTAGTTGGTTGGCCCAGTCGGTTGAGCTGGTGTTTGACTCTGATTTTAGCTCAGGTCATGATCTCACAGTTTGTGGGATCGAGCCCTGTGTTGGGCTCCATGCTGATAGTGTGAATGAAGTGTGTTTGGGATTTTCTCTCTCTCTCTCTGTCTCCCTCTCCCCTCTCCCCTCTCCCCTCTCCCCTCTCCCCTCTCCCCTCTCCCCTCCCTCTCCCCCTCTCCCCTCTCCCCTCTCCCCTCTCCCCTCTCTGTATGTCCCTCCTCCACTCACTCTGTTTTGTCTCTCTCAAAATAAATAAACTTAATAAAAAATAAAAGTTTTTGTTTGTTATAATTATTTATGTTAGTGTTAATAATGTTATTATTACTGCTAAAAGAATTAGTAAAAAATACCTCAAAAATTTTTATTTCTATTTTCCAATATAGTAAGTACTGATAAGACATAGTCCACATAAGTAAAAGTTCTTTGAACTTCTCAATAATTTTGAAGAGAGTAGGGAATCCTGAGTCTAACAAGTTTGAGAACCACTTTTATAAAGCATTTATCGACTCAGATCTTTTCAAGATATTTCAGCATCACTTTTTTTTTAGACAGTTTCTTTAAAGTTTATTTATTTATTTTGAGAGAGAGAGAGAGCGAGTGCTTGCAAGCAGGGGAGGGGCAGAGAGAGAATCTCAAGCAGGCTCTGCACTGTTAGCACAGAGCCCAATGTGGGGCTTGATCTCAAAAAAGGGGGGATCATGACCTGAACCAAAATCAAGCGTTGGACACTTACCTGACTGGGCCACCCAGGCGCCCCTCAGCATCAGCATCAGTTTTAATAGCAAAGTCTGTGTGATGTGTCTTTAATCGTAAGTTAGTAGTTTTTATTTTAAGAAATAATGTGATCGGGGCGCCTGGGTGGCTCAGTCAGTCGGTTGAGCGTCCGACTTCGGCTCAGGTCATGATCTCACGGTCCATGAGTTTGAGCCCCTCACCGGGCTCTGTGCTGACAGCTCAGAACCTGGAGCCTGCTTCAGATTCTGTGTCTCCCTCTCTCTCTGCCCCTCCCCCATTCATGCTCTGTTTCTCTCTGTCTCAAAAATAAATAAACATTAAAAAAAAAAATTTAGAAAAAAAAAGAATGTGATCATTTCAGTTTCATTTGTGAAACTTCTAGAGAATTTTGGAAGCCTGTAGCCCAGGCTTTTCCCCTTCTTTCTTTAACTCCTTTTTCACCACTACACCATCTGACCCTGTTGCTGGCTTGTGGTACAGCCCCCTGACTTTTCTAGCGAGGTCACCTAGAAGTGAGTAAAATCCCTGGAGGATGCAGAATCGACGCGGCTGTTGCCACCATCACCAGGCACCGACCAGAGTACTGCAAAGATGTCCAACTTTGCACTATTTGAGCATGAGTTTTTCAAAAAGGAAATTCACTGGACTGTTTAATTCCATTCAGTATGGATTAATGGCAGTTTGGCAATTTCTTGTGGTGCGGCCTGTTTTCCCTCCCTTATGGGGGAAATATTTGGATCCAGATAGAAAATTTGTGGTTGTAAGTTTATTTGATATAACCATAGCTGCTGGGAAAAGAGTGCTGGCTTTTAGGAAGGAATTTATTTTGGGTCTGGACAGCAAAACATTGGGGATCCGAGTACAGAGTCCTGATTTATCTGTGGTATTTCATCTTCGAAACTTCGCCTGTCAACCCAAACTTGAGACCTTTTCAGTCCTGAATCTGACACTTAGTGTTTTTGTCAGGATAATGTATGGGATACATGCAGTAAATTACAGGAATGCCCTTTAGCTTGGTGTGTCTGTGCTGATGTGTGAAGTCTGCCTTTAAGTATAGCTTATTCATGTATATGTGACAGGAACTTGTTATTTAGGTTAAGAGTTTAGCTGGTGACCCCGCCTCCTGTCTTAGGAGTTTTCCCAAGGCTGCACTTGTGCTCAGTTTTGGTCTCTCCATGGCTCATAAAGGAATTTGCTGTCTGAACTTGTTACTTTTCCTGCATCGTGTGATCCTCGGCAGAAAATGCCTTAATAAGCTCGGATTTTATAGTTGGTGGTTGAGAAGATTTCATTTTTGTGTACGTTTTGGTCCTGCCAAAATACTGACTGACTTTTGTCCACATTGAACTGTAAAAATAACCAAATGACAGCAATTTGTTTAATAAACAAGGTATCATCAAGAAACAGTGATTTTTGAAAATGACTTGTGATCAGCAGAGCCTGGGTTTCAGCACATTTTTAGCTGCATCATCTTTCTGGACGGTTGTATGTAACCAGGTATTTGCACAGCTTGGTTGTAAACACTGTGTCTGTGCTCCCAGGTTCCACCTTCTTGCTTCACCTGATTCATCTGATCGAAGGTGACTTCAGTCCTCTTACAGGATCCACATGCTGATGCAATCTCTTGAAAACAGTGTTTCGAATTGAGTGTCACGGGTTTGGAAAATATGCTTGTAACCTTGATTCTGGTGCCTGCAGCCAGTTAGCACCTTAGTCCAATGGATATGCTTGTTTCTCGGTTCCACTTATCGGTGCATTTATCCTTAAAGAAAGAATTCATTATGCTAGTTTTGAGTAGACCCCTGATGGTTCCAAGTTCTGTCCATTTGGAAATGCCAATAAATGATAAGTAGCCACTTGTATTCGGGTTCTCCAGAGAAACAGAACCAATAGGAGAGATACGTAGAGAGTACATGTCCCATGGGAATTGTCTCACGAGATTATGGAGACAGAGAAGTCCCATAATTTGCTCTCTGCAAGATGGCGAGCTAGGAAAGCAGGTGGCCAGTCGACTTTGTCCAGGTCCACGGGCCTGGTAACAGTGGAGCTAGTGGTGTAACTCCCTCCTTTGAGGCTGAAGGCCTGAGAACCAGGGGCCACTGGTATAAGTCCTGGAATTCGAAGGCCTAAGATCCAGGAGCTCTGATGTCTGATGGGAGGAAAAGATGTATGTCCCAGCTCAGGAAAAGAGAGTTCTGTGTTTCACCGTCGCCTTTTTGTTCCATTTAGCCCCAAAGAGATTGGGTAAAGCCTGCCCACCTGGGGGAAGTCAGATCTGTTTACTCAGCCTACTGGATAATCTCTTCTAGAAACAACCTCATGGATATACAGAGATGTTTTACCAGCTATTTGGGCATCCCTTAGCGCAGTCCAGTTGACACACAAAATTTTAACCAGGACTCCGCTAAACAGGACTATGAAACTCAAGTGGCATGGCTACCAGAAGGGACATGTGCTCAGTCCTTAAGGGTGGAGGATGTGGAACGCGACTCCAGGTTTGGGTCCTTCAGCCTCAGCCCACCTGAGCACTTAAATACATCGGAGGGTGGATACGTTGTTTACTCAAGGGCAATAAGATGTTTACTTGCCCTTAGGCCACTCTCTCAAAAAAAGGAAACACAGTGTTTAATGTCTTACTACATTTGGGAGATGTGTGTATGACAGTCTGAAGAGGAGATACTCAGAGCTCTTTCTTCTCTTTTGAGAACAAGACTCTGGAGTCTGTGTTTTCGCTTTCTCGCCTTGTACCCATGGCAGAGCAGAACTCTGAGACGGCTGGACCTTGATGGCCAAGCCTTCCTTGGTGGCCCTTATTACGTTTTTCTATGACTCTTTCTTTCATTGCATTTTGAGCTGTGATGGCTATAAGCCATTTTGATAGAAGGATAGAAAATGTTACCTCCCTAGTGCCTCATGGTAGCAGAGCAGTACCTTGAAATATTACAAGATCTTTCCTACATGATTTCATATTGATTGATCTCAGTTCCGGTGTTTATCTACAAAGTTGATGTGATCCTCTGATATGGAAAACTTATCTTTAGATTGGATTCTTCTGTGCGTATACCTGGATTGATCTTTGGCCTTGGAGAAGAATAGTAAGCTCTGACCGTGCTGTCCCTTCTTCCCTCCCTCAGAGTCAGGAATGATTCGAGCCTGGTAAGACTGTGTCCCCAAGGTCTTTTGAGGGTACTGTGTCCAACAGGCAACTCCTTGTGGGTGGAGGTGGACTCGGCAGGATGGAGAAGCCACTTTAAACTGACCGTGTGGCAGGCTGGAAGGCAGGCCATTTTGTCTGGCGGACCATGGCCCCTCACGCTGCAGGCCTTGTGTCCTCACACCAGTTGTTTTTGCAGATATATCTGAATTATACAGTAAACCTGTGGTATTCCTATCACTCTTACCCTTACTATCACCATGTTGTGGAAATGCGTGAAAAGTTTCTTTAAAAGGTATTTTCTTAAGCTATCTAGTATACAAATATTAGCCATTGCTACTTCCAAGATTTGTGGAAAATCCTGATTGGACATTTTGGCTTTAGAAAACAAGAATTTTGGTTTGATTTCATCTGACTCTGAATCTAGATCTTTCATTACTTGAAATTCAAGCTCTCAAGAACAAAGCAGTTAAAAATTTGAAGGAAATTCCCCAATTATTATCTCTAGCGAAGTATTTTGACTTTGCGAAGTTGTTTATTTGATGGTATTAATCTTTATATCTTGGTTCATTGTCTTTGGCCTCTGTCACATGGCCGATCGTGGTGGAGGGACCAGCAGGGCTTGTTTGGAGGGCTTTGGGAGCCCTGGCGGTATCTGCTGGGAGCTTGTGAGGGACTGATGGGGCAGAGTTCTTTCCTGTGTAATGCAGGTGAGTTTAAAATTGTTGTTCCCATCTTGGGTTGGGGGCCTGCTCATATTGTATACAAGATTCCTCACACCCGTCCTGTTGGTCATTTATGAACTCCGACCACTCCCTCCACCCCCACCCCCACTCCTTTTATTTTTTCATATTGTGTTAAAATGTTTTTTTCCAGTGATACCACGACTGGCCCTAGGAAAGACTCAGACTGGCTGTTTAATCAATGAAAGTACTGCATTAATAACCATGAAAGATCTCTAGGAATGGAAATTTACTTCTGGGCCTTGGATCTTGCGTTTATATGAGATGGTCGAATTGTGTGCTGCCCATAAAATGAACCAGTGTCCCTTCAACAGCAGCCTCCTGTTCGCCTTCCCTTCCCCCTAGACCCCCCCCCCCTTTGCCAGCCGTCTCATTCTGAGTGTTTTACTTCAGTTCTGACTTTGTAGTTCATTAACTCTCAGTCCGTTGTCTGACATTCGTAGCTCTAGAAAGGCCCCTGTTCTGCTCCCAAACACCCACTAGGCTGTTGGTCTTTTTTCCAAACCCAGGTGGGGATGGGTTTTGTCCTCAATTAAACTATTTCCTTAAATTTACATACATCCGTCCCTTCAGAGAAATCCAGGCCAGTGATGTGGAAGAATCCATAATTTAACCCAGAATCAGCTACTCTTCTTGTGCGCACAGTCCCTCCTTGAAACCTCACTGTGAGCACGTTGGGTGCGCTGCTCCTGGGTGGTATTTTTTCCTTAGGGCTGGTACTTCCTATAACCTGCGGTCAGGCAGGCAAATCTCGCTCTAAAGATAAAATGGTGGGAAATAATTTACTTCCCAGTGAGCTCTTCTCTGTATTCAGAAATACACCCCAGGGTGCCTTCACAGGGGCACCAAAATCTCCCCACTTCCCTCTTTACTCAGCATTCTGTTTAAAATGTGTCATTTATAACCACTTTGACCTTTGTGGAATTGTACAATTATATCACTAGTTGGTAATGAGGCCTATTTGTTAGAAATACTTGATGTGCTTCTCAGATTGTTGCAAAAGTAGAGATTCTTCCCCCCTAATTTGCCACATGATTTATTTTTGTATTGCTATTACTAGCTTAATTTTGAATCTGAGAAAAACAACATATATAAGTGACCTCTTATAGCTTGACTCCTATCTTCATCTGTAAAACAGTGGTAGTAACGCCCAACGTTTATTATTTTTTATTTTTTCCAAGTTTATTTTTGAGAGAGAGTGTCAGCACAGAGCCTGACGCAGGGCTCAGTCTCACAAACCGTGAGATCGTGACCTGAGCGGAAGCCAAGAGTCGGATACTTCGCCCATGGAGCTCCCTGGGAGCCCCCCGCCCAACATTTATTGAGAGCCAGTCCTGCTGCTCTTGCCCGTTTGTTTGCTCCTCACAGCCGGGTGCGGTACCGGTGGTGGAGTTTCCCATCGTGTCCCGTGTCCCGTGCCACAGAATTGAGGCTTGGAGAGGTCATTTGCCCAAGTAAGTTGCGAGCCCTGATTCAGACCTCGGTGATTTGGGCTAAATCAGACGATCTCTAAGTTGACTTTTGCTTTTAGTTTTCTGTGATTCTGAGCAGAAGTCTTTTTCTAGTGAACGGTGGGAAGAACATGCAGATTTCCCATGGTTAATGTTTGAGCCGCACCTGTGTGTGTGAGTGGCATTGGGAGCACTGACTGGTCGAAGGGGTGCGCTCCGTTCCCTTTTGCTGTTCCTCAGTGCTCAGTCACTTCTGGAGAAGATGGCATTTTAATTTGTAAAAACCTCTTCAGTAGGGTACTGTTAGCGGATGCCATTATGTTGATGTCGAGAAGACAGGAGGGACTCTCCCAGTGTGGCTTATTTATCTACTGGTTTTGTCCGGGGACAAAACCTAGATGTAAATGTATAAAATGGAATGCGACCCTAGAAATCATCTCATTCCCTCCCCTCACTTGTCAGATGCCAGGTGACTCACTAAGGTTGCCCCCAGCTGACTAAGTGATTGCAGACAGGACTAGAAGGCTCGATTACTTCATTTTAGTCTAGTACCCTCTGAAACGACATACTGCTTCCCTCTGGATGTTTGATCGTTAACTTCCCGGCCTATTTAGGACGATTATGTCTATTAGAGCTACTTATATTTGTTCAGAACTTTTGTTAACTGTGAATCTACCTTTTGTTGTGTTGTATCCAAAATTAAGATTCGGAGGCCTTTTTTTTTTTTTGACACAATGCTGCCACTCCCTGGTTATTAGATAGTACTGCATTATGAAATCCAGCAGGGTTTCGGCTGCCTTTGTAAGGTCTCTTATTAGGAGTCGTAAATCTAGGCACAAATATACCAGAGCAGTAAGACAGACAGACAGAGAGAGAGAGAGAGAGAGAGAGAGAGAGAGAGTGTGTGTGTGTGTGTGTGTGTGTGTGTGTGTGTGTGTATGTATGTATGTGTGTGCGCGCGTGTGGCCATTAAGTGTGCCAGGGTCAGAATTTAATATAGATATTATACCTCGAAAGGTCCCCAGAATCACTGGCTTGGTGTTCTGAAAAATAGACATTGTATGATTGCCAGTTCTGGTACCTTTGAAAGCTTACTTCGGTTGCCCTTCTGGTTTTCAGACATCTCAGATGTGTTAAAGAAATGCGTAGAAGCATAGATTTCAGAACATAGTTGCTCAGACTGCCGGTAGATCTGAATTCCTTTGAGCCCTGTTAAGTAGTTCATCACTGTGAGCACTGAGGCATCCCTTAGTAGCTCAAGGACTGGAGAGCACTGTCATCTGGTGAAGGAAACCACATTCTGGTGAAGAAATAGCTCCTACGGTTCTCAGCAGAGTTCTTGAAATCTTTCTGTGAAGCTCTGGTGAGCATCAGCTACCAACAGAAACCATTGCTCTCTTGAGCGCCTACTCAGTTCCAGTGCGTTTCCGTTCCTCTCATTCTTTCGATAGTCCGTTGGGTAGGTTTCAGTGTTCCCATTTTGCAGAAAAGGGGAGACTCAGAATATGATTAACACGCCCAGAGTCATATAGCTAGGAACTGGTGGAGATGGAGTTTGAACCCAATGGTGACAGGCCTCACTGTGTTCGTATTTACATTCCATGTTCCCCACTGGTAGTGCTTAAACCGGGGTTGTTTTGGTCATCGTTCCAGTTTAGCTTTCCATAAAAAGGACACTGTTAGACCATTGGTTTTCCACTGGGGGGTAATATTGTCCCCTCAGGGGACATTTGGCAACGTGTGGAGATATTTTTTTGCTCATTACGATGAGGGGGAGGGGTGCCACTGGCATTTAGTGTTTGGAGGCCAGGGGTGCCGCTCAATATCCGGCAGTGTGCAGGACAGGCACCCACGCCAGACTTCCCTGGACCAAATGTCAGGAATGCTGAGGGTGAGAACCCCTGCATTAGGCAGTACATTACCCCGAGTTTATCCTTGAGTACCTGCAGACAGGCTCCACCCCTCCCCTGCTTCGTCTCTTTCTGTGAAGATGCCCTCATCCTGGCCCTGCTGTTTATGGCTGGGCCCCGGGAGGAAACTGGTCTCCTGGCCGCTCTCTCGAGACCTGGTGTGTTGTCCCTCACTGCCTGTGTGCTTGGTCAGCAAGGCAGATAGAGGACCTCGCTTGTCCAGAGAGAAACCCACTTAAAGGCCACGTTGAAGTCAGAATCCGAGTTCCCTCCGGACCATGCAGGAGGTTCTCCTGTGCTGCGCGCATGTGGGCCGTGGGGGTGCATCCTGCACTTGTTCTTTCTCGTCTCTGGCTTTGTGTCTTCCCCAGATCTCCTCCTTTGCCTGGAAAGAATGCATTGAGGTCTTCCCCACTTTTCCCCCAGGTCAGACGTTACCTCCTCCACAGTCCTCCGCAGGGAGTAATTGCTCTTGAGGATGAACTCGTGTATGTAACATTTACTCTTTTTGTGTAACATACTGATTCGTCCTCATTTTCCCACCTTTCGTATAAACAGTATAGAATATAAAAGTGAAAAATGGATAAAAACTGAACAGTACCCATTATGTAGGGTTATTCTTTCTATACAGTCTCTTTTTTTCAAATCAGTAATGATGCCCTATTTTTGTGGGCCTATTGGACACAGTTAATTATACAGTACGGATCTTGGTGTTTATGATACTTACTTTGGAATAGTGCTTCTTCGCATTCAAGTTCATCAAGACTTTGACAGTGCTTTTCTTTCTGGTCATTTAAATAGCTTTAGTATTTTTCAGTAAAGGTTTTTTGTTGTTGTTGTTGTTGTTGTTGTTTTGCCTTTCTGGCCATTTAGTGAAGACTATATACATACCTCTTATTTAAGCAGAAAGCAGCTTGCTTCATTAAAGAGGCTCCTTTGACATATTCTAGGACTTAGTCATCTCCTTCATAAACATGAAGCATGTCTCAAATTTTAGCTCTCTTTCATTTCTGACTCACCTGCTGACCTGTGATGGGAAGGTAGACGTTGCTAAGGGGAATGATACAGCAGCATTTATCTTGGGGAGGTCTCTTAAGCCCCCACCTGGGTTAGGAATTACTTTATGAGGCCATGGGAAGCCTTGGTGCACTGCCATGTTCAGAGGTCTCACGACCAAGGTGTACCAAGACGGTCTCCCTCAGGCCGTAGCCCCATAGCCTCCAAATAGAAGGGCAGTGTTTCATCCTTTATGCTTTGAATGGAAGCATAACCAGGAACAAAGTTGACTTCTGGGCATAACATGTTTCGGTGTCCCACGAACATTTAGGGGCCCCTGATCATCATAGAACTCATTATTATTCACAAATATTTATGTACAAGTTCTGTTCTCTGGAAATTGGAAGACAATTAAGATAGGGTCCCTGCTCCATGGACTCCTGGTACCTTCACCACCACCCATAGTTTGCTGTATTAGTTTGCCTTGTAGCAATAACGTGGATGGGGATGTAATTAGTCTGGGTGATTGGCACACCTTGGAGACATGACTTTGTGCCAGGCCTTGCACGGTAAGGTTTTTCTAACTTATTGCCTTTAAAGGCCTCGACACTGTGCTAATGCAGTTTATAAATACTTACGAAAATGTTGAAGAATTAAGATAGAAGAAGGATGTATTCGTGTAGTTTTGTATAGTTAATGCTAAATAAAACTATACTCTTGATTGAATTAATCAAGCTGGGGGGAGATTTATAGGTTCAAGTTTGGTCTCCTTTGGTTTCCTGGATTAAGGTTTTGAGCAGTAGGGTCAGAGGGATGCTAAGGCTGGGATTAAAAATAATTTTGACCTTATCATTGACTTCTGTATTTTTGTGGCCCTGTGGTAATTGTGAGTCTCCCTCTCTGCCTCTCCACCTGTTTACAGGGGCTTTTGATCATGGGTATGGTATACAGCTGTGGGCACCCGAAATCCTGTTCCTAATGCTGTTAGATTTTCCTTTTCAGAGTAAGAGGGACCATCTACTCATGAACGTCAAATGGTACTACCGTCAGTCTGAAGTTCCAGATTCTGTGTACCAGCATTTGGTTCAGGATCGGCATAACGAAAATGGTAAATAAGTCCTTCTGGTTTGATTCTTACGTTTTCTAGCTTTGGACAAGGTTATTTCTTAAAATATTCATTAAATGGAGATGACCACTATGAAAAACTTTCTCTAAAAAAGCTTTTCATAACTGAGAGCATTACCGGAATGTTTATTTATTTATTTAGTTTTGCTGAGTCCGTTCATTATTTTTGCCTTAAAAAAAACCCCAAACAACCAGAGAGATGCGCCAATAACATCTTCCCCTTAAACTTGGACTAGAGATAGCTCTTCTTTGGAAATAACAGTAATTTCATTTCTAAAATTCCTTTTTTTCCCCTAATGATGAGCTAATAATACCGAAAACATCACGATTCTGTTTTATTTCTTTTCTCCTTTTCAATAATCTCTATGATTGAACTTCTCTGCATCCAGGGCTGTGAACTTCAGTTTTGAAAGCATAGCTTTCCTGAAGGGTTTGCAATTCAGTTTGCGTCTTAACTTTCAGAATAATCAGGAAGGTAGTTCAGAGATTCTTAGTTTTTCTTGCTCTGGCATTGTAGTTTCTACCCAGTAACTTTGTTGACATGTGAGATATGCACATAAAATGTGTATTGCGTTTGTTCAGATGTGTATAATCATGCATTTTTACTGATTTTTCAAGTGTTGGGCCTCACGCTTAACTGATTCACATTTGTCACCCATTAATCATATGAGTTAGAATTTGTCACTACCCACTTTCAGATAAGGAAATCGAGGCACATGAGATGCTCAAGGAGTTGCCAAGGCGACATGTCTTCTCAGCGGGCCTGGCCAGGCTGGGATCCAGCTGCCTCTACTCTTCCTTTCCCACTCGTCCTCACTGCTTCTGAGTCAACAAAGCATAGCCAAACAGTTTTGAGGAATGATGTTCTTTTATAACTCATTAGGCTTTTCTTCTTTGAAAACTATAAAAATTTCTGTTAAGGCAGTTAAATTATGGTTCCTGATTAAAAATAGTAACTTGGTTATTTTTTTCTACAGAAACAGTGCAATTTCACTCCATCCTGGAATATTTAGCAATAAGAAATTAAACAGGATCATTAATTATGTCAGTAATTTACACGTTTGCTAAAATGTGATCATTGTTTCTTCTGTTTTTTTCTTCGTTTTTTCATTAATGGCTTAATGCATTTCAGCAAACTGTGGGGATTTAATAAGGGTGTAAAACACATCCAGCAAGATACTTGTTTCCTGTTATGCCTGCCATACATTATTCCTCCTGACCAGACCTGGTTATTTATTGTACTTTCTTTAGTGGGAGGTGAACCTGAAAGAAAAATCTAGCAAAAATTTTCCTAAATGTTTTGGGAGGCTCAATTTTAATATCCTCGCAATTAATTTTTTTGACAGACTCTGGAAGAGAACTTGTCATTACAGACCCGGTCATCAAGAACCGAGAGCTCTTCATTTCTGACTACGTCGACACGTATCATGCTGCTGCCCTCAGGTGAGCGCCAGAGACACGGTCTTTGCTGTGAAGGAGCGGCCATCGAGCATGGCGGGTCGAGCAGCCTAAGCCATCTGGGTCTCTTTTGATAATCATGATATTAATCAGACTACTCTTGTGGTCTCAGTACAAGTTAGTACACCACCACTCACTCCAGTGTTAACTTTGTGGGTGATTGGGATTTCAGAGGTTACCTGTACCTTCACTAATCTGTGTGGGAGAAAAGAAACCAATATAAGAAAAAAACTTTTGACGCCCTCTCTGTAGTTTTGTATCTTTGTGTCCTTGGTAGTATGCTGGTATTGAAAATTAGTATCCTGGCACTGGTTGCTGAAGTTCTTAGGGTGACGTGTTATGATGGTCTGCAGATTATTTTCTCAAGAATCAGTTACTTCCACTAGAAAAGGTGGAGAGATGGGTGAAACAAATATGGCAGCATGGCTTGAGAGTCTAAGCAAGGTTTATAGGAAGTTTTAGCAACCTGTTTATTTGAATTTTTTGTATGTATGAAAAATTTCCTACCAGAAAGCTTGGCGTTAGGGAGAATATATTGAAGATTTTATTCTGAGGAAGGAGGTAACATTGCAGATAGTCTTAGGTAATTATGCCAAAGAGTGACCATAAGCCCCTACTTTGCACTTTCTGGCGTTTTCTGTCCCTTTCAGGAAAAGGTGATATATGCGTGCGTGTACGTACACACACACACACACACACACACACACATCTTCATCCTGGTATATTTCGCATGTATGTGGAAGACTGTGGGCTTCTTAAGTAGTAGAGGAAGTAAGACAAGTAATAGTTTTGTAATTCTTTCCCAACCAGAAAGAATAAAGTGGTGAAAGACTACTTTCTTTGTTAAAGAATAGAAAAAAAAAGTCATAGGGATTTACTTGCTTTTAACTGAGCTATAATGAGATCCAATAATTTCTCCATTATGTTGCTCAAATGGCGTTCAGTGAAACCATCTGGAGTCTCCTGTGCAAAGCTATATAGCTAAAGCCAGTTATTTCAAGGCGAATTAGTAGCAACTTTTAGGGCAGGTTTGGGTCAATGTTTTGGGCCAGAATATCTTTCCTATGATCTCCTTCGCAGCTACTCAGCTCAGCCATTGTAGGGCAAAAGTCATAGGCAACAAGTAAATAAATGAGGTGCTGTGCACCAATAACTATGGACGCTGACATTTGAATTTCATTTAATTTCCACGTCAGGAGATATTATTCTTCTTTTGATTTCTTTTTTAGCCATTTAAAAATGTAAAAGCTGTTGTTTGTTCTGCAACTGTATAAAAACGGGCATTGGGCCAGATTGGCCAATCCCTGCTGTAGGGGAAGGAGCGAATATGGTTAGATTTGGCTTTTTACAAGACTTTAGATAAATTTAGGGAATTTCTCTGGTGTTTTATCAACGTCTTCCAAAGTTCCCAGAAGCCTTTCGTGTCTTTGTGGCAGTGACTTTGCAATCTTAAACTCGAACACTGAATGAAGCAAGTTAATGGAAGTTTGGATAGATGGATGGAACCATTAAATTGTTAGTGAAGACAAGTGGCTTGATCTTGAAATACTTTCTTATCTTGATATATATGCTTCTCCCCTCCTATTTTCATCTTGTGTCATTGGTTGAAGTAAATGATTTTAAAAAACGTAGAGTTAAAGTTAAATAAAGATGTGACAGGGCGACTGGGTGGCTCAGTCAGTTGAGTGTCTGACTTCGGGTCAGGTCATGATTTCCCGGCTTGTGAGTTTGAGCCCCACCCCGGGTTCTGTGCTGACAGCTTGGAGCCTGGAGCCTGGAGCCTGGAGCCTGGAGCCTGGAGCCTGTTTCAGATTCTGTGTCTCCCTCTCTCTCTGCCCCCTCCCCTGCTCACGCTCTTTCTCTCTCAAAAATAAACAAACATTAATAAATATGTGAGACACATAACAGTGGTTATTCAATGTGTTTTGATAGATTTACTTGAAATGAATATATTTGAATATTAGCGGCTATTCAGATTTGTGGAATCATTTTATATTATTTTACCCTTTTTAGAAGAACCAGTTGTCCCACGTAATTCC
This sequence comes from Lynx canadensis, assembly GCF_007474595.2. NCBI lineage: Eukaryota > Metazoa > Chordata > Mammalia > Carnivora > Felidae > Lynx > Lynx canadensis. The sequence goes on along the minus strand of NC_044310.1, from coordinate 5,805,480 downwards.
ACCTGGACCTAGTAAACATCCTTTTACTGGGTTTCCAGTCAGATACTTTCTGGAGGTATGTAATTGTGTAGTCACTGTCCCTTCCCTGGCCACCAAAGGGCTGGAGTGCTACTGGTAGTTCCTTATCTTCTTTCCACTGTGTATGTGACCAGAACCCTTATGGACTAGTCTTTTCTTCCTGTGGTATTTTCTTTGAAGTGGTCATAAAGTGGTTCCTTTCTAGCTGTCGTCTCAAATTTGATTTTGTTAGCTTCAAATAGAACCTCTGTGTATAACCTGACAATTGGATTTTTTCCCCCAAAGATTGCAGATCGTAGTGGTCACACAGTTATTGAATGATCTGGCCTAGTAGGTGCTTAGTAAATACTTGTGGCTGGCTTGATGTTTGTCTGCATCTGTATTGCAGACAAACTGCATTTGTCTGACATTTGAGCGCATCTGTATGGTTCTGACTGTTACTACTTAGTAATCTCGTCAGGCTCTCAGCAACAGAGCGCTTCCTGTAAGATCTTCTCCCATAAAAGCAGATTTCTCCCCCAGGAATCTTTATTGTTCTCTTTCATTTTAGCAAAACTAGATTAATTTTAAAATACAGTGTGGGCTGGGGAGATTAAACTTTAGTTTTTTCTTCCACTTATGTCCTGCCCATTTATCCACAGGAAGAATTTTTCTTCCTCTATAGATATAAAGCAGTTCTGCCAAAAACAAATTCAGCTTTGGGGGGCCTGCGTGGCTTAGTCGGTTAAGCATCTGACTTTGCTCAGGTCATGATCTCACCACTTGTGAGTTTGAGCCCTGCATCAGGCTCTATGCTGACAGTTCAGAGCCTGGAGCCTGCTTTGGATTCTGTGTGTCCTCTCTCTGTCCTTCCTCTGCTCACACTCTGTCTCTCTTTCTCTCAAAAATAAATAAATATTTAGAAAAATAAAAAATAAATTCAGTTTTGAAAGAGACAAAACAGTTCGTAGGAACGTGAAAAAGGGTCAGATGAATGTAGTGGCAAACATGGAAGAGAAAAAAAAAGAAAGAAAAAGACTGATAGCGTTAGTGCTTAGCACCCTTCTTGTCAAAGATCATAGTGCTCAGCTCAGTGGGTTCCTGGGACCCGTGATTCTGAGGCGGCTCCTGCCATGGCGTTCCCTAAGGAGGAGAGTGCTGCAGTGCTTTCTCTCTTTCAAGCTGGTGTGAGGGTCAGGTGAGAAAGGGGGAGGGAGCGCTTTGTCCTCTAGCCCTCAAGAATCAGAAGGGAGACAGAATTCCTCTGCAGCCTGTTTTCTGTAAGCTGAGTATTTCCTTCCCCAAACGAAATTCACTCCCAGAGGGACTGTGGGACCGTTCGTTACGGAGACCTGTGTTGAGGTCCAGCACTGCTGCTTGGCTGCTGTGTTTTAAGTCTTGCTTTGGCTGTCCCTCATCCCTGCCTTTCAAGCTAAGTTTATCCGGCTGTTTGTTTTCTTTTCATTACATTTATCAGTAGCCATATGGTGCAGTTAGTATCTTGAGAGAAGTAGTTTTGAGTTCTCCCCAGTAGCTAAGTATTTTGGGCCCATGCTGGTATAATAGAAAAAACACCAGACTACAACGAGAAGGCTGCAGTTTGAATCCTGGCTCTGCCACATAGTTTTTTCACCGAGGTCAAGTTTGTTAAACTTTTGAGGCATCCTTTTGACAAGCTTACGCAAGGCCACGTGATTAAGTGACAGAACCCTGAAGCAATCACACATATTTTGGTCCTACATCCAGTCAGATAATGGATGTGAAAGGGTCTCTCAGAGTGCCTCACGCTCAGTAGCATGGGGAGTGCTTACTTACGGTCATTGAATCTGAATTGGGTTCTTTTTTTTTTTTTTAATGCTTATTTATTTGAGAGAGAGAGGGAGGGAGAGAGAAACCGAAGGAGGCTCCAGGCTCTGAGCTATCAGCACAGAGCCCGACACGGGGCTCGAACTCACAAGCCATGAGATCATGACCTGAGCCGAAGTTGGATGCTTGAGCGACTGAGCTACCTAGGTGCCCCTGAGTTGGGTTCTTAAAGCAAAAAAGGAAGAAAAGAAAAAATGCAATTAAACGTAGTTCTGTACCAAGTTATTGATGGTACGATTATTCAGCATCCATTTATTTTACTTTTCTGTGGCCTCTTGGCTGGATTGATTGGCTATTCCGATTACTTCGGGTACGGGAGGGAGAGTTGAGCTCCAGGAGCCACCTTTAGACGCTCCGAGAATGAGCAGATAAACCTGCTCTGAGAACAAGGAGATAAATTTTATTACGCTAAATAAAAATTATAGCTTGCAGTTTGTTTGCTATGTTACTTCTTTTTCACCCTAAGGATCATGTTTTATTGATGATCAAAGAAAGGATCTAGAGAGATTGCTTTGTGATTGGATTGTGAGCATGTGACCTGGGCAGCATTTTCAGGTTTACTGTGTACCTGTAACTGTGAATTCCCAAATATCGTAAATGTCTCAACGACTGAAGGGCTGTTTCCCAACTTCCTGATTATCTGCCTCTTACTTCAAGGAATCGCTTGGGGAAAAACATGTCCTCAGGTAGGGCAGGTGCCAAGCTGTCATCTTGGCTAGGAATTTGTCTTCTAGGAATATGTTTTAGAGTGAGTTTTCTGGAGCCTTTCCCAGCCAGAAAACCCTAGCCTCGCTCTGCAGGGCTTCTAATCTTCCCCTTTTCATCCTGAATTAATTGATCTCTTCACTTTGTTCTGGGCAGCTAGGGTTGTACATGCAGTGATTGATGCAGACTGAGTGCATCTCCACGCAGTTCCCCAGCCATTTTTGGCACTGACACAACTCCTTTAGCTCCTGTGGGTCCCCTGATGAGTGTCCGGACGCCTCAGAGCATTTAGTTTTACAGTTCCAGGGTTCATTTCCTGGCTTTGATCAACTGTTGTTTTAATATGTAAAATAACTTCGACCTACAGCATTTTTATTGTTTTGTCCATATGTGCTTAAGTACTTCATTAGACACCATAGCTTGATGGTCATTTTATTCTTTCTTTCTTTCTTTCTTTCTTTCTTTCTTTCTTTCTTTCTTTCCTTCCTTCCTTCCTTCCTTCCTTCCTTCCTTCCTTCCTTTCTTTCTTTCCTTCCTTCCTTCCTTTCCTTCCTTCCTTCCTTCCTTCCTTCCTTCCTTCCTTCCTTCCTTCCTTCCTTCCTTCCTTCCTTCCTTCCCTTCATTCTTTCCTTCCTTTCCTTCCTTCCTTCCTTCCTTCCTTCCTTCCTTCCTTCCTTCCTTCCTTCCTTCCTTCCTTCCCCTTCTTTCCTTCCTTCCTTCCTTCCTTCCTTCCTTCCTTCCTTCCTTCCCTTCTTTCCTTCCTTCCTTCCTTCCTTCCTTCGTTCCTTCCTTCCTTCCTTCCCTTCCTTCCTTCCTTCCTTCCTTTCCTTTTCCTTCCTTCCTTCCTTCCTTCCTTCCTTCCTTCCTTCCTTCCTTCCTTCCTTCCTTCCTGTGTCCTGGCGCTGCTAGCTGGGCAAGGGCTCTGAGGTGCTGGGAACACCCAGCTGAACAATATACTCTCTGTGCCCTTGGATACTTCTCAATCTTTTAAAAATTCTTTATCTGGAGCTGCTTTTAGATGCACAGAAAAGTTGTGAGTACCACGTTTCCATCCATCCCTCCCCCAGTCTTCCTCAGTGTTAACATCTGACAGAACCCCTGTGTGGTTATCAGATCCAGGAAATTAGCATTAGTACAATACAGTTGAACTGAAGACCCTGTTTGAATTTCACTAATGTCTTAATTCAAACTTCTGTAACAAAATAGCACAGACTGGGTGGCTTAGAAGCAACAGAAATTTATTTCTGACAGCTCCAGAGGCTGTTGGTCTGAGATCAGAGTGCCAGCCTGTTCTGCTGAGATCCGTCTGGTTTGCACACTGCCGACTTCTTGTATCCGTCACGTGGCCCAGAGCAGAGAGGGAAGGCAGGTTTCCTGTCTGACAGCACAGGGTTCATTTTATTGTATCTCTTTTTGTACCTTCTTTCTTCAAAAGCGAAAAACTCTGCTCTCATTGTCGAAATATATTTACTTATTTTTATTCACTTCAGGAATACACATGGTTTTAGAATTTGTAACCCATGTCCCTGTGAGAAACCGATTTACTGACTAAATTTTTGTCTTTAGCCATGTAATCTATAGGCAAGACACTGTCTTCCAAAGTTGTTTAGGTCAGTTCTGCTCTTGGATACCTCCGTAAGTGGCCGTGTTCTCTCTTTGTACTACGGTTAGGTTCACTGTTAGACTTTGCGCTCCACTTTTGGTCCCTCCTGGTCGGTAGGGACTCTTGTTCATTTTTGGATGTGCGAGGGCATGCGGACTATGGCTGTGGTTCTGACGGTCAGGGCTGCAGACAGATATGTGGTTTTCAACTCTCTTACATGCTCCCATCCCCATTTCTTTCCTTCCCGCCTGCTCTCTGTAACTGCTCGCTTTACTTCTTAGTTTTTCCTTCCTGCGCTTTTTCATTTCAAATGAGCAAATACATAGCTGTTTTGTTATAGCCTCTTCTGTCTTGTACGAAGAGTAGCATGCCATAGCTCCTCTTCTGCGTTTGCTGTTTTTACTTAACGTTATGCCTTAGAAACTGCTCCGTATCCGCTGATGGAGGTCTCCGTCATTCCCTCTCGCATGGAGCTCTGCTGTGTGGGCTTTGAAGGTGTTTCCGGGATGTTCCAGTCATAAATGACGCTGCAGCCCGTGTCCTTGTGCATGTGTATTTCCTCATTGTCAGATGTGAATCTTCGGGGCGGATTCGTCGAAGAGAGATTTCTGGGTTCAAAGGCTTATGTGTAGGTGGTTTTCCTCCAGAAAGCAAATGCCACTTTGCATGCCCTGTGTGTCCCCAGCAGCATGTGCTGTCCTATTTCGTTTTAGTTGTGCCAGTCTGATAGGTGAGAAATAGGGTCTCGGTATTGTTTTACTTTATTTTGCTAACAGTGAATGAGCGTGAGCATTTTTTCATATATTTAAAGGATATTTGTGTGTGTGTGTGTGTGTGTGTGTGTGTGTGTGTGAGAGAGAGAGAGAGAGAGAGAGAGAGAGAGATATCTGTTCATGTCATTTCCTTTGGGTTTTGTTTTATTTTGTTTGTTTGTGTGTTTGCTGTTTGGTCTCTTGTCTCTAAAAGTTCTTTAGCATTTTCTGTTGTGTGTGTCGCAAATGTTTTCTCCCACTTGCTGGTTTTCTTTTATGGTTTTAAAAAAATTCTGCAAAACTTACTGTTATCCAGTCAGAGTTGTCAGTGTTTTTCATTTATTCCCTGAGGACGGAGTCGTGGCTAGAAGCCTCTCCCTATACCTGACCTACTGAGGCCTTGTGCCCAGCTGTCCCAGCACCGGGTATTAACAAGCCTCTTTCACGCTCCCAGCTCTCTCAGCACATGGACTGCCAAGTCTGTTTCTCCTCAGTGGCTCGAGATGCCACCTTTGTCGTGTCTCATTTTCCTTGTGTGTCCTAGACTCGTTAGTCTGTTGTCTTGTCTGTCTGGGTGCCGCTGCCGTGCTCTTTTAGCTGTGGAGGCGTCTTAGTATTTTTTGCTGTGCCACTGATAGGTTCCGCTTTTCTCAGTTATGTTTTTCCTGTGCATCTTCGTAGCAACCTGTTTCAGTCCCTTAAATAGCTTGTTGATATTTGTATTAGGATAGCATTGAATTGATAGATCAATTCTGTGGAGAAATGCCATGTTGAGTTCTTACATCCGAGAACAGGGGACGTTTTTCCATTTGTTCATGTTTACTTTGGTGTCTCTCGGGAGCGTTTAAGAATTTTCCGCATAGAGATGTTCCCATTCTTGTCACATTTATTTCTGTGCATTTAATCTTATAGGCATATATAGAAACCGCTATACCCTAATAATAGAGAACTCTGTACCCTAATACTAGAGAATATGCTTTTTTCAAAAGTGTTGATTTCTTTATTTAGAGAGCACGTGTGTGAGTAGGGGAGGGATGCGGAGACGGGGAGAGCGAGAGAGAATGAACCCCAAGCAGGCTCTGCACCTTCCGTGCGGAGCCCAAAGTGGGGCTTGATCTCACGAACCTTGAGATCATGACCTGAGCAGAAATCAAGGGTCGGATGCTTAACCGACTGAGCCACCCAGGTGCCCCGAGAATATGCATTCTTTCTTTGTACCTTGGCATATTCTCAAAAATTGATTGTATGTTAGATCATAAAGAAAACATTCATGTGAGTAAAAAGCAGTAAAAGCAGAGTTTAAAAACAAAAACCAGAAAGGCCAGAATTTCACTTGGAAATGTAAAACTTCCTGTTTCCTCACTACAGAGAACAAACTGGTGGTCACCAGAAGGGAGGGGGCTGGAGGATGGGGGAAACAGGTGATGGGGATCAAGAGGGTGCTTGTCCTGGTGAGCACTGAGCAGTGAATACGATTGTTGAATCACTATACTCTGTTCCTGAAACTAATATAACATCGTATGTTAACTATACTGGAATTAAAATATAAAGCTTAAAGAAAATAAAACTTTAAACAACCTCTGAGCAGAAGAGGAAATAAACGCTGAAATTAAAGAAATTTTTAAAAACAACAGGAAAAATACTACGTACTAACATCTGTGGCATGCATTTAAAGCGCTGATCAAAGGAAAACTAGTGATACTAAACACATCAACTGCAATGAAAAAATGAAATTGAACGATTAAGTTCCCAGCTTAAATGATAAAAAGAGCAACAGATCAATCAAAATGCAATGACGTGGAGCTCAGTGTATGTAGAAGAAACGCTTAAGACCACCGCGTGTAAGAGCAGACAGGCAGAGGGGTCCGCGTGGAGGTAATGGAAGTGGTTACACTTCGAGCAACTCTTGGGGAGACTGTGGAGTGATATTCTCAAAGCACCGTAAACGAATCAAGAGGAATCCTATAAAATGTCACATAACCTATAGGAAGGCAAGAGAAACAGAATGAAACACAGAAAAGAAACTTTGGAAAAATTCTGTACCTGTCATGAGTCAAATGGCTTACAGCTGACAAGACACTGACTCTGTCTCAAAATCTTTCTTTTCCTTTGTTTTCAGGCAAGGGTCACAATAAAAGCTGTAGGCAGACCTGCGGCTATAAGCCTTCTGTACATGTCTGTGTCCCTCTTTCCAGGCTTCTCTGACGTTTGCGTGGCCCTGGGGATATACAGAGACTTCCCCGGTTATGAATAGTTTTGATGGAATGAATTTCTGGGCCATGTTTCCATATGTAGTTTCTCCTTGTGTAAGGCGGCTCTCTTCTCCTTCATCCCCTTCCAATGCCCTCCTCCCACCAGCCGGAGCATTTGTCAGACCGCGCGGTGCCCAGGGTGGAACTGTGCGGCCACCACCCCAAGGACGACCGGAACGATTATCCTACAGGAAGCCTTTGTTACTGATGAATGAGAGGCCCCGGGAATAGGGGGCTTCCCAGTCTGTAGTCATGTTTCTGTTAATAATGAAGCATCACATTAGAAGTAGGGTGTATAGGACTTCGGAGGCTCCGAATCCGATATTTTGGTAAGCTGGTAGTGATGGCGACTTCCTCTTAACAGTCTCTCCGGCTTCATTCCACAAATACTGTCAAATAACGTACCGCTTTTGAGAGAGAAAAAGAGCAAGATGAAAAGAGTGCTCTGGAGAAAAAAAATACTGAATGCTTAAAATGCTACTCTCTCTCTCTCTCTCTCGCACACACACTTCAAAACGTAACCTCCCCGCTTCGGCAAGAGGCAACAGGAAAAATATTTCAAAATGGAGGCCAACCAAGGTGGGCTTACCTACTCTGTCTTCGGCTCTGCTCAGTACCGGATGGCTCGTTAGCTGCCAAGAGCAGCAGCTTTAATCAGCCGTGGCTCCATGCTACTGACTCTTGATGTTTTATTTTACCCTAATACTTCAAAAATGTTTATACGGTAAAGTACACATTTTAAGTTTACATTTTTATAAGTTTTGATAAATGTGCTTGACCCTTAACAAGGCAGGGAATATTCCCACCAGCCCAGAAAGTTCCCTTAAGCTACTCTCCTCAAAGCCTCCCACCCTGAAGCAACCGCTATTCTGATTTCTCTCACCATAGATGAATCTTGCCTGTTCTAGAAATTCATTCATATAAATGGAATCATACAGTCTAAGCTTTCTGTGTCCCTGGCTTCTTTTACTCAGAATTTAATGTTTGAGACTTTTTCTCATGAGGTCCTATGTACCAATACTTCTTTCCTTTGTATTGTTGGGTTACTACCCAACTACTATTTCATCTTACAAATATACAATGATTTGGGGCGCCTGGGTGGCTCAGTCGGTTGGACGGCCGACTACAGCTCAGGTCATGATCTCGCGGTCTGGGTTCGAGCCCCACGTCAGGCTCTGTCCTGAGTGCTCAGAGCCTGGAGCCCGCTTCTGATTCTGTGCCTCCCTCTCTCTCTGCCCCTTCCCTGTTTGCTCTCTGTCTTTCTCTCTCTCGAAAATAATAAACAATAAAAAAAATAAAAAAAAACACAAATATACAATGATTTGTTACCCACTTCCTTATTGATGGACATTTGGGTTGTTTCTAGGCTAGTATGAATAAAAGCTGTTATGAACAACAACAAAAAAGTACAGAGAAGGAAACAAAAATAAAAAAGAAATTAATGAGGAATAAAACAGTAAAACTAATTAATGAGATCCTTAAAAAATTTTAATATCTCGTTAAAAGTGACATTATGACCAACTGGGATTTATTCCAGGAATGCAAGGTAGGTTCACTATTAGAGACTCTGCTAATATCATGCACCATATTATTAAATCTAAGGGGGGAACCTCCATATTTCCAAAGCAATGATTATTTCTGAAGTTAGTGTCAAATTTAATAGTAATCCCTGAAAGACCTTTCCACTGAGATCAGGATCAAGGCGAGGGTGCCTGTTTCCATTACTTTCCACATTGTGTGAGAGGTTCAGTATAATTACTTTTAAGAAAGGATAGAAAAGAAGTAAAACTGTTTATTTGCAAATAACAGATAACATACCTGGAAAGCCTTAGAGAACCAATGATTAAACTGTATCAAATAATAAAGAATGCAGTTCAGTAGTGGGATATGAAATTGATATACAAAAACCAGTACCTTTCACGCGGTCACATAGAAGAGGACATACCAGTGGGTGACCTCATTCATTACAGTTACATGCTTATTTGTCAGATGATGTGCTTCTGTTCCTACTGCTTCAGGCTTTTCCGAAACCATTTGTGCTGCTGTCCCCATGGAACATTTGGCAGTGTCTTTAGAAACTCTTAATTGTCACAGTGTGGTTTGGGGGTGCGATGGGGTAGAAGTCAGGAATACTGCTAAGTACAGGACAGTCCCTGACAACAAAGAACTATGCAGTCTAAAATGTCAGTAGTGCTGAGATTGAGAAACTCTTTCCTAAAGAAAGCATACTTGATTTCCAATGTCTGTGTTTAGAATTGCGGGTTGGCAGTGTTTTTATAGGTTCAATGAATACATCGATTAATTACTTAAGTTGAAGGGTAAACTTGAATGTGAATAATAATGAAGAATAGTGAAAGAGGAATCACTTTCCTTTAGTTAGGGACAGTGATGGAAATAACTTATTTTGTGTAGCACTGAATAGTGTATAAAGTTTCATAGACTCCTTGTTTGATCTCCTCAATAGGGATTAGTATAATAGGTGTTCCTATCCCTGTTTAACTGATGAAGGAACTAGCCTATCTTTTCTAGGTGTCAGGGACTAAATCATGTCAGATAGATGGGTAGTTAGTTTCAGAGTGAGTGCATTGTTTGTTCATCTGTAAAAGTGATCTTTGCTGCTTTTTCTTTTCTGGAAGGTCATTTTAGTTCTAGCTACACACTAGAGGGAAAAGTCCTGGGTATACAAAGTTGATTCCTAGTCCGTATTCCTAGTGTAGCTTGTTACTTACAAATAATTGCTTCCCATGGAACTTTCCGCGGTGATGGAGATATTATATAAATGTGTTGTTCATTATGGTAGCCACTGGCCTCATGTGATTATTTAAATTTACATTAGTTGAGATTAAATAAAATTCCTGTTCTCTTCAGTTGGACTAGCCTAGCCACATGTCAAGTGCTCAAGAGCTGTGTATTATGTTACTGGTAGTTCTCAAAGAAATGTCAATAAATCTCAAGCACTTTTGTTAAATTGTTAAAATGGAGGTTGTTTGAGCCCCATCTTAGTGTCTGCCTATCACTGAGGTTTTGGTCACAGTTACTTAAGCTCTATTGGGAAGGAGGACATGTTTTTCAAGTCCTTGGTGGGAAGCGAATGAATGTCATCTCCAGGTTGCTATTCCTCGGCTAGCTTCTTTCTCTAACACTTTGGCCATTAGCTGGTGTGTATTTGTTAACGCACCAACTTACGGAGTCCTTATGAGAATGGAATACCTACCTGGTCAAGTGGTAGGAGTTCATAGCCCCGGAAGCATATGCACGTGCTGTTGATTCTCCGGTTCCATCTACTGTAATCGCAGCCCTTGGCTTCCGCTTGATGTTAAAGTTCCCTTCTGTGACCACCAAGGGAGTTGCTGAAAACCCCCCTGCCTCCTTGGGAACGCTGGAAATTCTCCCAACGTGTGTGTGCACGTGCGCGCATTTAAGGAGTTTAGTGGTATTACAGAGTTTTCAGCTACATTTTTGGTTTTAAATTGTGTTGGTAGATGAACCTGGAAACCTTAATGCTGTTTATTTGCAATATTTTTGTGGGAAAGTGTTTTTCCAACCTACGATCTTTGAATGTTATCTGAGAATTTGGGAAGTGTGTGTTTTTATGTATTAAAGCCCATCTGGGGCGCCTGGGTGGCGCAGTCGGTTAAGCGTCCGACTTCAGCCAGGTCACGATCTTGCGGTCCGTGAGTTCGAGCCCCGCGTCGGGCTCTGGGCTGATGGCTCAGAGCCTGGAGCCTGTTTCCGATTCTGTGTCTCCCTCTCTCTCTGCCCCTCCCCCGTTCATGCTCTGTCTCTCTCTGTCCCAAAAATAAATAAACGTTGAAAAAAAAAATTTTTAAAGCCCATCTGTATACTTAAAAAATTAAAGTCTCTCCGTGTTAATTTGCAAGTCAGTTTATTTCTTTTTTTTTTTTTTTCAACGTTTATTTATTTTTGGGACAGAGAGAGACAGAGCATGAACGGGGGAGGGGCAGAGAGAGAGGGAGACACAGAATTGGAAACAGGCTCCAGGCTCTGAGCCATCAGCCCAGAGCCCGACGCGGGGCTCGAACTCACGGACCGCAAGATCGTGACCTGGCTGAAGTCGGACGCTTAACCGACTGCGCCACCCAGGCGCCCCTAAAGTCAGTTTATTTCTTGAACATTTAAAGAGAAGAAAAATATTTGACAGCTATACATTTTGCTTATAGCAAAGTAGCAGGAAGAAAAGTCCCATTTTTACGGTTTAGAAAGGCTTTAGGTGGTTTTTTTGGTAAAGTAATTTAACTATGGTTTATTTTTCCTGTTGTGTCTAGTTTCATATCCTTTTATCATGGTCCCACCCTCAATTTACCTTTATGGTTTAGTTGATTTTACTCCATGGCTAAGATGCTGAGGTACAAGCAGTGAAATTGTGAAGTTGGTTGAAGCAGTCCTGACACACACAAAAAAAATATTGGACGTTTTCTGAATTGATAAATATGGAGTCTGTAGCCATATTTACGTGTTTTTAGAGTAATGTGGATTTAGTTGCGTCTTCCCCTGCCTCTTTCCCTCCAATAGTGTTTTGGTTTGCAAAGCAGTTGAGGGTAATACTAATAATGTATTTTTTACATTTGTTTGTTTTCAGAGGGAAGTGTAACATCTCCCATTTTTCTGACATATTTGCTGCTAGAGAGTTTAAAGCTCGAGTGGATTCATTTTTCTACATATTAGGCTACAACCCTGAGACCAGGTAAGTGAGTCACTTGGCCCCACTCAGTGAGAACTTCGCTTTTCTATGTGCGTGCGCGTGTGTGTGTTTGCACATTTGGGCATGTGCCAGTAAGATGAGAAAAAACAGCTTCAAAACCCAAAGTGAACCTCTTTGGAAGGAGTTCTAATTAACATCATCGGTGTCTAAAGTGGCTTATTTTTTGCTCTTGATTTTATTAAGAAGAAAAGGAAAAGTGAGAAAATTTGGGTGTAGAGAGGCAAGGTAAAGATGTGTGTTTAGCTGATCTGTGTTTTGAACTTACTGTGAATTGGCAGATTATTTCCCTAATGCACATTGTGTCAAACCTTTCGTGGTACCATATTGAACACACACTAGGATGTTACGGAGAGTGTGCTGGTTAGTCATTTGTTTTACTCATTTATTAAAACCCCAGGAACACTCACAGAAATATCTTTAGTAAGACAACTGGTATGAGAGGGATACATTCAGTTCTCAACCATCTTGGTAAGATCTATGTAACAGGTAGAGTTATTACTTTTAAAATGAGAAACAATAGAATCAAAATTTAATAGAAAAAATTCCTAGTGTCTGTAATAGATTATAGTTTAACGTAGCACATGGAAGAAGTTATTTAAGAGCATGCATTCATTTTTATCCTGTATCAATCATGCAACTACAGGAACTACAGATTTAAAAAGTACAGGAATGTTAGCAGATGATCAGGTTGTCAGTGCTTGGGACATCTGAGACATAATCTCTAGATACGAGAATTTAGAAAGAAATAAAAGCTGCTTGGCTCAACAAAATTAGTGGAAGAACTACTTGCAGGGTAATTACAATGTAGGTATTTTTTATTTTTAGTGAAAAACTTTTCCTAGAGGATGCTGAGAAATTATATGTAAAAATTAGAAGGTTACTGTTTAGACAGTCTAGGATTAATGAAAGGCCACGTGTTCTTTGTCATTATAAGAAGCTGCGTAACGGGGCGCCTGGGTGGCGCAGTCGGTTAAGCGTCCGACTTCAGCCAGGTCACGATCTCGTGGTCCGTGAGTTCGAGCCCCGCGTCAGGCTCTGGGCTGATGGCTCAGAGCCTGGAGCCTGTTTCCGATTCTGTGTCTCCCTCTCTCTCTGCCCCTCCCCCGTTCATGCTCTGTCTCTCTCTGTCCCCCAAAAAATAAATAAACGTTGAAAAAAAAATTTAAAAAAAAAAATAAATAAATAAAAAGCTGCGTAAAGCTCTAGTGAGGCATATGTGTTCATGTCTGTCTCTTTGTATTTTGTAGACGAGAGCTACAGGGGTGATAGTGTACTGAATGGTCACCTTTTTTACTTACCTTTACTTTCTTTAGAAAACAGTAAATTTGAGCTTTTATTTTCTTTTTCAAAAGTATGCCCTGTTCCAGTGACAGAGAAGCTGATCCGTGATACTATTTTAAAGCATCCTGTATTTCAGAATGTTTATTTTTACATATGCATTTATTTTTTTAAATTTTTTTTTAACATTTATTTATTTTTGAGGTAGAGACAGTGTGAGCAGGGAAGGGGCAGAGAGAGAGGGAGACACAGAATCTGAAGCAGGCTCGAGGCTCCGTGCTGTCAGCACAGAGCCCGACGTGGCTCTCACAAACTGTAAGAACTCACAAACTATAAGATCGTGACCTGAACTGAAGTTGGACGCCCGACATACCGAGCCACCCAGGTGCCCCTAAATATGCATTTATTGACTGCCTGATCATTCCTTGGATTTCTGTCTAGATACAAAGGAGTCCATAATTTCAGTGATGCCACATTTATTTAACTATTTGGTGGGTAGTTGTCACATGGCACGAGCTAGATTGTATCACTGAATTGACTAAATAGCTTTTGTGTTTTAAATGATTAGCTCTTGGGTTCGTAACAACCAAGTTTATTTTTTACTAGTTTTGGTTATATGTCTGTTTTTACTGAGTGCTTATTAAAAGTGATATTATGTAACTTAACTGTGTAAGTTAGAGACTCACACAAGTTCTGGTCTCATTTTTCATTGGGTGTTGCTGGCAGTCATTCAGAGGGATTCTTCCCATCGGTTGGGTTTTAAAATCTGGCAGAGGTATGCCCTAGACGGATGTTTCTCTCTCGTCTGAAAACCCAGTTCAAGGACGTGCCCATGGCGGTGCATTAGCAGCGTCTGTGTCCTGGGTCACTTCTTTTACCGCTTTGACTTCCTGGCTGCCATTTGTTCATTTCTGTGCTTGTGTTCTCCTTGTCCAGCTTGTGCTTGATGTGTTGTAGGTTTTTGAGGGGAGGTGGATGAATTAATTGAAGTGAAAAAATACTTGAATTTCTGTTTATAAGTAAAGATGGTAGCAGATCTCACACTCCTCACTAAGGGAGTTTAAGGATTTGCCCTAGCTCCCCGGGTTCCCCCTGAATTCCACTTGATGCTTCTGAGGGGTTGGCCGTGCAGTTCCCACAGCTGCTCGCGTGGTCGGAGGGTGTACTTGAAAAGGAGTGTAGAAAACTCTGTTTTCCCCACCTGGCTTTTGTACGAGCTGATCCTTAGAACGCTCTGGCTGCATGCCCTTGCAGAATTTACCTCTGCTTGCGTCTTTGTCTCAAGTCTCTGAGGGATGGGGCTGTGGGAAGAGTGGGCTTTGGTGGGCTTCTCCCCCATGTGAATGAGCGGGCCCAGCATGCCGTCTGGCTGCATTTGCTGTGTGCTCTTAGTGCCCGGGGCCATTTGAAGAGGAAACATCAAACCGTTTTCTGTCTGTGAGAGAGACCACGTGTGGATGCGGCTGCTGCAAGTTACAGAATGGGGATTCTGTGACTACACATTTGGGACTGTCCCCTCTCTTCAGAAAGGAACTTTCAAGAACTTGAAGTGAGCGGTTGAAACTGAAACTTGAGATGGGATTGTTTATTTCTCCAAGCACATTTCCTGATGGTAGTTAGAAGTTGATTTACACAGTTGCCATAATTTATTTAGCATATTAGCCTGCACTGAAAGTTTGGAGTTTTTTCATGTTTATTGCATAATTTTTTTTAAGTCTCATTATTTGGCTACTCTTTAATTTTTCCCCTAACCTGGTTGTTGTGGCTCTACACATTTCGCCTTGTCAGGACCTGACCTTTCCGGACTTTTTGCGAGAGAGAGGGAGAGGGAGAGGGAGAGCAAGAACAAAGAAGCATGGGAGAGAGGAAGAAGGAGAGAAAGAACGTCAAGCAGGCTCCATGTTCAATGTGGAGCCCAGTGCGGGGCTTGATCTCACAACCATGAGATCGTGACTCTAGCTGAAATCAGGAGTCGGATGCTTCACCTGCTGAGCCACCCAGGCGCCCCAGACTTTTTGGTTTTGATGGGATTACTTTGTTGAATATGTGTATGTGACGGTGGGAGGCAGACTTTTCTATACTCTTTGGTTCATTGCCTTTAAAGTTCGGGGAGGGTGGATTTCTTGGTAATTAGCATGGAATTTTTATTATTTTGAAATTCTGTGTTTAATTCTGACATCCTCACTCAATTCTGAAATCTGAAAGCTCTGAAAATCAAAAAATGTTTATGCTAAGTTTGGTGCGGAAGCTCATTGGATGGTCATACTTGGCCTGAACTGAGATGAGGCTATTTATATTGAGTTAGTTCACTTTGTGTGTTTGTACAACTTTTACTGCAAAAGTACCAACGTGATAGGATAGGGGATCATTGCTCAAACACTGCGGGGTGTTACATAGTATATGGTATATTTGTTATAGTACCTTTCTAAATCCAACAAATTCTGAGTTCTGAAAATCCTCTGACCCTTAGGATCTTTGGTAAGGGATGGTGATACTGTATTCTTGTTAGCCATGGCATTAAAGGGACAAAACTTACTTGAGCAAAAAAACTGGGGACAGATGTTGCCAGTGTTAAGTAGGGTGCAAGCTGCAGGGGTCTGACTACTGAGAGGCCTGAAGTTTGAACCAGTAGGTAGTCAGGCTTGGCTTCTGGAGCCTGTGGTGACATTTCTGTGCTCAAGCAGTGTGTGCTTTTGCTCTGCGAACAAGATTCACCCAAATTTGCTTCTGCAGTCAGCATATTCTGCAACATAATATCATTATTTCTCATTTTGTCTGAAGGTTCTAATCCAAATTCTGATTAGAAAATAGTTAATATATTAATTTCAGCTCAAAAGTCTTAATACATAAAGCCAGTTAGACCTTACAGGCATTTGCACAAAATAGCAGTATTCTTGGCATGAACTAAAGTAGTTGGTCTTGACTTATTAAAAGAGATGATTATAATCTGTGGTCATAGGGACATGGCTCCATTCATCCGTTTACTGTCCTTAGTTGCATTTTTATTTATCCAGTATCTCGTAGCCATCTAATCTGACTACTTGATCTCTTGTTAAGACCGACTCCCCTCTTGGACCCAGGCAGCCTGCGTTTTGATCCTGTGCTGCCCCTTTTTCTCTGTGTCCAGGGGTAAGGTTTGTACTTCCTGGGCTTTGTTTTTACCTCATTAAAATGGGGGTGGTAAAAGCTACCCTTTAGGTTGCTTTAGTAAACTGTCAGGTTTTTTTGTTGCTTCTTGGGAATTGCAAAAATAATTATAAATTTTTTTTTCAAGACAAGGTTGAAAAATATCAGCGTTTTTTTTTTTTTTTTTTTAACCCCATACAATGTTAAATCCAAAAGTGAAACATAAACTACTTCCTAAGACGTCTTGATTCTACCAAGTAGACCATTAACCATCTGGTTGATTGTACTCACATATGGAAATCTGAACACTGGGGATTTTTGACTCTGCGTAGAACGTTGATTATAAAATTCTTCTTGAAAATATACAACAGTTGCTAAAAACGAAAGATAATTTCTTCATTGACTCTAGTGAAACTGACACAATAAGTATAGTGAATATTTGCAAATAGTATTAAATGTGAGATAATACATTCTATGGTCAGAAAATTTCAGTGCAGAATCTGAGAGAACCAGAATTGGAAAAAAAAATTTTTATTAAGAAAAATATTTGAGTTTTTTTTAAAAGATTTTATTTTTAAGTAATCTGTACACCCAGTGTGGGGCTTGAACTTACAACCTTGAAATCAAGAGTCTCACACTCCACTGACTGAGCCAGGTAGGCACCCAAGAGCTTCTTATAGTAAATGAACCTGTCCCCCTATATAACATTCAGGTTTTATTGCATTTTGGGGTGTCCTTTTCCCCATACTACCATCTTCTCACCTCTGCAGCTTCAGTCTGTTGCTCAATGCCTTTTTCTTTTTTTTCTTTTAAACTGTACATTCTGGCCTTTTCTGGGCATACCTTTCATTGGTTGGAAAACTTCTAAACTTCCTGCCTCAGGCCAGTGAGTTAGGCGGGGCAGGGAGTAATGGAATCTCAGTAAGAACAAAAGATTCAGTAGGGTCCATTCGAGAGGAGATGCCTTTATCTTTAAATTATGAAGCATGAATTTTCCCAGGAACCAGTCCATTTGTTTCCCCTTGCTAAGTAAGTGTTCTTTACGTCACTAAAGTACATTTAGGGAGAGTGAAGAAAACATATCAAGTGTAGCATGTTGTATTGATGGTCACTGATCTGTTACCCTCCCTCCCCCTCATACTGCCTTAGAAAAGTATCCTTGGTCTCTTTAGAGACTTGCACTGTGGCATGAAACATCTGATTGTAGTTGTGCTCTTTGCTTTGTGATAAAGGAGTCTTCTCTTGCTATTCAGATGGAAAACAAATTGAGGGCTCAGATCTGATCCAGGAGAGAATGTCTATGAACAGCCACCTGTGCCCTCTTCGCTTTTTTTCTTTTCTTTTTCTTTTTTTTGCCAAAAAGTTTTTAAAGCAGTGTTGAAGCTTAAGGGTTATTACCATTATATTTAGCAGCGATCATAAACTCAGACACTTGCAAGGACTTCTCTTTAATCTCTTTCCAACAGACAGTGGCAATAATGTTACCAATAATAGCTACAGTTAGTGAGTGCTACCATGCCCAGCAGTGCTCTGAGTGTTTTGCTTGCATAACTTATTGCACTTTGTTATGAAGCAGTCTCTGCCTTCAGAAGAGTTGCGAGTATAGTAGAAAACCTTAGTTTCTAACGGAACCATTTGGAAGTATGACATCACCATGAGGCCGTATCACACTCTAATACTTGGTGTATTTCTTCTGAGCAAGGGCATTTTCTTATACAACCACAATACAGTCCTCCACCTCAAGAAATTAACACTGAAATATTACCATGGAATCCACAGACCCCAGTCAAGTTTTATCAGTTTGCTTAGTAAAGACCTTTATGAAAAAGGATCCAGTTCAGCATGATGGATTTTGTTGTCTTACAACTGGTTTGTCTGTGTGGAGTAGTTTCTCAGTCTTTTCTCTTACTTCATGACCTTAGTACTTTGAGACTATAGGGTATTTTGTAGACTGTTCCTCAGTTTACATGGATGCTTTTTCCTTATTAGATTTAGAGCCTGTATCTTTGACACGGATAGCACAGAAGTCATGTGTTCTTGTTTTTTACTTCTTGTCACGTAGTATATAATTTTAGTTTGTCTCCTTGCAGGGAGTGTTCACGTTGATCACTTGAATAAGGTGCCAGGCTTTGTAATTGTAAAATTTCTCTTTTTCCGTTTATAATTAATGACTATTTTGTGGGAGGTTGCTTTGAGATTGAATAGATAGCCTCTTCCTCATGAAACTTTCAGTTTTTCAGTTTATTAATTTATTTGCACTAGGTTGATTAATCGCTTCCTATTTTTTTAATTTTTATTTATTTTGAGAGGGGGAGTGAGCATGAACAGGGAAGGGGCGGAGAGAGAATCCCAAGCAGGCTCTGCATTGTCAGCCCAGAGCCTCACAAACTGGGAAATCATGACCTGAGCTGAAATCAAGAGTCAGATGCTTAACCGACTGAGCCACCCGGGTGCCCCTTTGGCTTCCTGTTTTATTCAGTTGTTGATAATCTGTTACTATGATTCATTTTTAGGGCAAATTGTTGCAGATTATGGAGGGCGATACTTAGAAACCAACCAACCAAGAATGCTGCTTAGGGGTGGTCGTTACTTTGTGTCACTGAGGAGAAGGCCAGGGGGTGGCAGGGCATGGAGAGACTGAGACTTATAGTACTTTCACGTCTGTATTTCTGGACTTCAGTGTGTGTGTGTATCCATGCTTTCATACCAGGTTCTCCAAACCTAATCCCAATACCACAGGGGTCCTGCTAGCTTTTTCCTTATTTCTAATTCTCATCTTTAACAGTGAGAAACCTTGTTTCGGGTTCCTGAGTATCTTTACTTCAGTTTCCTATCACTGACTCTGCTCTCTCCCTCACATGGGTGAGTTTTGACATGCTCAGCTGTATCTTTAGTAGATTTAGCATTTGATATTTCTTAGCATGACCTCAAGGAACCAAATTTGTAACATTTTCTTTTTGGAGTCTGTGGGATAATGCTCACTCTGTACTCGATTGTTTAATTCCCATAAAAGTTCAGTGCGGCTGACGTTACCTTTATTTGACAAATGAGAAAATTGGTATGATATTAAATATCTGCCTAAAGCATGCAGTTAGTAAACAGGAAACACCGAGCCTGTTTGACTCCAAAGCCTGCGCTTTCATCATAGATTGATTCATATGCAGCCTAATTTTCTTCTGGCTTTGTTGAAAGATAGCTTTAAGCTTTCCTAATGAAGAAAAATATATGTACTTGCTAGAGAATAACTTGACAAATAAAAAGTTAAAGAAGCAAACTGAAATAATACATAATTCTTTAATTCATGTTTGTGTTTTTTCTTTCACTGTACATCTGTGTGCATGTTTATACGTGTATGAATATTTTAAGATTATAAATAAAATACTGTTTACATAAATATACATATAATCATGTATTCCTCTATTCATTTTTTTAATTGTGAACATAGTACCATGTCAGTAAACATTTGTAATGAGCACCATATCTACCATCATGTGGATGTGTCATAATTTATCTATTCCCATATTGTTGAACATTTATGGTTTTTCCGGTATTTAATTATCCTAAATTATATTGTGGCCATCTTTTTTCCGACATAAATCTTTTTTTTTTTTTTTTTAATGTTTTTATAAATTTTTGAGGCGGAGAGAGACAGAGCATGAGCAGGGGAGGGGCAGAGAGAGAGGGAGACACAGAATCTGAAGCAGGCTCCAGGCTCTGAGCTGTCAGCACAGAGCCCCACGCGGGGCTCGAACTCACAGACCGTGAGATCATGACCTGAGCCGAAGTTGGATGCTTAACCGACTGAGTCACCCAGGCGCCCCTGACATAAATCTTTATACTGAAACCAAAAAGTAACAATCTAGATCTCCTTTATTTCAGTTAATTTGGATTTCAGACATTTTGGGATCTAGTTCTGTCTTGGGTTGTCTTTTCTATTCATCACAGCTCATGGTCTTTGTATAGCTTTTGAGGACAAGAAGCTGGAACCAGGTGTAAATATTTTCTTGTTCACTTGTTCACTTGTTCACTTGTTCACTTTTCCTCTGTTATCATAGTTGAACTCTGAAGACATTTATGCCAGATGCCAGATGGCAAATGTTGGGCACAATTGAGAGTACATGTATAGTTGGAAACACAGCCCCACTGAGGATAAATGGGACCGTAGAATAGGACAAAAAACCAGATTTGATCATTTTAAAAACCCCTTGCCAGTAAGTATCTACCAGTGTTGAATAAAATATAACAGAACGTTTGGGGTGCCTGGGTGGCTCAGTCGTTGAGTGTCGGACTTCAGCTCAGGTCATGATCTTGTGGCTGGTGAGTTTGAGCCCCGTGTCAGGCTCCTTGCTGACAGCTCAGAGCTTGGAGCCTGCTTTGGATTCTCTGTCTCCCTCTTTCTCTCAATGCCTCCCCACCCTGCTTGCGCGCGCGCTCGCTCTGTCTCTCTCTCAACCATTAATTTTTTAAATAGATAAAATACAACAGGACTTTAAAATGCAGAGATGTGCTTGGAGGAGTTAGGAGAAACTGAAAAGTAAAGCAGTAAGCTGATTCTTCAGTAGCCTACAGTGAGAGGAGGTTGGGTCAGTGTTTCCTTAATAAGGGGTCTTGTCTTTAACACCCAGCAGGTATAGGAGATGGAGCCTTATTCTCTAGGGACTAGGGAGTTGGAACTGAGAGCCCTCTACCAGGTTAGGGCCATCAAAGGTCTGTTCTTCAGTGAAAGGATGAACGAGGTCATGTATCTGGAATTAGAGGGACGTGATCGAGAAACCTGTTTGAGACTGGGACTCTAAACACAGAAAAGGAAAAGAGGAGTAGAGGGAGAATTTCCCTCCTAAGTCCTAACTTTGGGCCTTGCCTCCATGACAGGGCATGAATTTACATTCTTGAAAAGTATGAGAACTCTAGGATCAGAAGATAATATAAAAAATGGTCTTGGGGCACCTGGGCGGCTCAGTCAGTTAGGTGTCCGACTTCAGCTCAGGTCATGATCTCACGGTCTGTGAGTTCGAGCCCCATGTTGAGCTCTGTGCTGACAGCTCAGAGTCTGGAGTCTGCTTCGGATCTGTGTCTCCCTCTCTCTCCGCCCCTCTCCCACTCGCTTGTGCACGCACATGCATGGTGTGTGTGTCTGTCTCTCTCTCTCTCGCAAAAATAGACATTAAGGGGCGCCTGGGTGGCGCAGTCGGTTAAGCGTCCGACTTCAGCCAGGTCACGATCTCGCGGTCCGTGAGTTCGAGCCCCGCGTCGGGCTCTGGGCTGATGGCTCGGAGCCTGGAGCCTGTTTCCAATTCTGTGTCTCCCTCTCTCTCTGCCCCTCCCCCGTTCATGCTCTGTCTCTCTCTGTCCCAAAAATAAATAAACGTTGAAAAAAAAAAAAATTAAAAAAAAAAAAAAATAGACATTAAAAAGTGGTCTTGAGGGGCATCTGGGTGGCTCAGTTACTTGAGTGTCTGGCTCTTGATTACATCTCAGGTCATGATCCCGGGGTCATGGGATCAAGCCCTGCATGGGGCTCTGCGCTGAGTATGGAACCTACTTGAGATTCTCTCTCTCTAACCATGCCCCTCTTCCCTACTTGCATTCTCTCTTCTCTCTCCCTCCCTCCTTCCCCCCCCCCCCCAAATAAAAATTAAAAAATAAAAAAAAGGTATTGTGAAAAAAAAAGTGGTCTTGGGCCATTGAGCTTTGAAGGACACCTGAGAGAAGTATCTGTGAAATTTTTTTCTTTCAAGAACTTGTAGGATATCTACAGATAAAATATCTTTGAATGCCCAACACACTGTTAAAAAATTACAAAATGTTGGAAGAAACCAGGTGCCATCAACTTGAGTCAGATAAAACAAATAGTAAGATACACATACCTGAGAACTTCAACACTAGAGCTATCAGAGAGAGACTGTATGACAAAGTTAAACAAAGTAGAACCTGTATTTCCCTCTCACATAAGCAGAGTTTGAGAAGAAGCAATCATAGGCTGATCAGGGGCTCTCCAACCAACCCATCAGGGACCTATCCTTAACTTCAGCTTTTACCTCGTGCTCAAGATGCTGATGGAATGGTTGCCATGACATCCACATTTCAAGCTGGAAGAAAGAGGAAGTGGGTAAAAAATGCATGCTTCCTTCTTTATTTAAAGGCAATTTCATTATTTGCACAGGACACTTCCTTCTCTTCTCACTAGACCAAAATGGGGAAAAAAAAAATCGACTCTGGCTTTACAGGTGAATTCTACCAGTGTTACAAGGGACAGAGAAAGATGATGTTGGTTCCTCAAGTCATGTTATGAAGCTAGTAAAATCTTTATACCAAAACCAGATCAAAAAGTAAAATTTATAGGTCAGTTCTACTTATGAACATGCATGTAAGATGTTTAAATAAAATATTAGATGATGGAATCTGCAAAGCATTAAAAATCCCATTTGGTTGTATAGAACACAAGACAGTTGGAACAATAGTTTATCTGTTAATATAGCTTACCACTTTAATGTGACGAAGAAGAAATACACCCTCATCTTGATGTTGGAAAAGCATTTGACAGAAGTCAACAGCTAGTCAATATTGAGGGAAGGGACTCTTACCAAAGTAACAGCAGAATGAAACTTCCTTGTTGTGACAGATCCCTTCACCAAAAACTTAAAACAAGCACCATACTTAAAGGTAGAGTGTTGGAAATACCCCTCTAAGATCAGACAGTAAAAGAATAAAAGGAGTCCCAGGTCTGTGAAGACGTGAAAATGTGTCAGGATTGAGGATGAAGAAATGAACCTTTATTAGTACGGCATAGTTACTTTTTTTTTTTTAATTTTTTTTTTCAACGTTTATTTATTTTTGGGACAGAGAGAGACAGAGCATGAACGGGGGAGGGGCAGAGAGAGAGGGAGACACAGAATTGGAAACAGGCTCCAGGCTCCGAGCCATCAGCCCAGAGCCCGACGCGGGGCTCGAACTCACGGACCGCGAGATCGTGACCTGGCTGAAGTCGGACGCTTAACCGACTGCGCCACCCAGGCGCCCCGGCATAGTTACTTTTGCCACGAGAGTCTGAGAAAGCATGTATACTGATCAGATAAGCCAGCATGCTCGCTGGATACTAGAGCATTATGTGTGACAGCTCCATTTCCAAACGCTACGGACAATTAGAGAATACAGTTTAAACACACTGTTTCTAAACACTTCCCTCCTCTTGATGTGAAGTTAGCACTAATTAAAAGTCAAATAGAATATTTTTTTTTCCCAGCAAGTGTTTTTCTCTAGAGGTGCCCAAATGTTAAGTTTTCATTGCTGTTTTTGCTTTACAATTTGTGGTTAGTAAATAAAACATTTTAAACATTTTTGTAGTTTGAGTGAGTAGAAAACTCTTTAAAATAGAACCTCAGAAAGTTCCATGTTATAACTCCTACTTTACATGTGATGAACATAAATTTTCTGCTCACTAAAAGCTACTGCGGTGGACAAAGTGGGTTTTCAGTCCGTTTTTATGTGATAAACCTTTTTAATTTTAGACAGAATCCATTAATATGGAATATTCATTTCACCCACTCAGCTCCCTTTTAACCTATTCATAAATGTGAATTCTTCACCTCTTGTTCGCTAGGGATTAATTGGAGGGATTAATTAGGGATTGTCTCTGAGATCCGGAGACAGTGTGCGTGTAGCCGGGATCACAGGACTTGCGGAAGGACCTCGCGGGAGGCCACCGAAGGAGGCGCTGGGGCAGCCCACGTGAGTGGTGTGTGCGAATGCCTGCAGCCGGCCCGGTAGCAGGTTCGGGAAACGTGGCAGGAATGAGGTTTGGGCAGGTAGGCGGCAGCTGTAGGCAGACGTCGAGTGGGTAAGACAACCACAGAGAAAACAAGGGGCAGGTTTGAGGGGCTTGGAAGTGCCGAGTAGAGTTACAGGGTGTCCTCCTTGCAAGACAGGGCTCGGGGGCAACAGGGCCGTTTCTAGAATTGCGGTGTATGCTAAAGTGGCACATTGGCTTACTTAATTACCGACCAGTAGTTGTCAGGACTCCTCGATTTCCTCTGAGGATGAAGAGAACCGATCTCATATTCTGAGGTTGGATTGAACTCGAAGCTGGGTGTTAAGTGATTCAGGCTGGGAATGAGAGCACTGTGGAAGCAGGTGGCCCAGCAGGTCACTCGTTGCCGCTGATGTATCCAGTCTCCGGATGCCATGAGGACTGATGATTGAAGACTCGTACAAGTAGTTTTTGTTATATGTATGTCTCGCCTGTCAATATTTTCTCTATGTAACTCACTGGGTCTGATGTCAGTACATGTAACTCTCTAGGTCTTTCACCCAGATCACGTGTTAACCTTTTGCAATACTTGCTTTATCGTTTTATTCTTACTGATTTTATTTTATGTATTATTTATCTTTTTAACTTTGTTACAGATTTGCCTTCTTATTTTTTGTGTTTGCTGTGTTATTCTCTGTATTAACCATCTTTGCTTCATTGTTCTGTTTTCCTTCCCTGAACTATTTAGGAATGAACTGTAGCATCAAGCTTCTTTCCCCCTAAATGTTTCAATGTATATTTCTCAGGAACAAGGACATTCTCTTACATAACCGTGGTGGGCTTAGCAAAATCAGGAAAGGTGACATTGATATAATATCATTTAATCTAATATTGTCCACATTTAAATTTTGCTAGTTTTTCTCATATTGGCCTTCACAGTAATGTCCCCCCCGTGATCGTGCATTGGCATTTCGTTGTTTTATCTCTTCAGTGTTCCTTGCCTCTCTTTGTTTTCATAACATGTTTCTTAGCCTTGTTTTGTTTTGTTTTGTCATCGCATTAACATTTTTGAGGAGTTAGAAGCCAGTTTTGTTGAATTCTTCAGTTCAGGTTTGTTTGAGGTTTCCTCGTGGTTAGACTTAGCTTTTGTAATTTTTGCCAGGAAGTTACTATAGAAGTGGTATTTTGCCCTTCTCAGTGTGTCAGATGTGGTTTTTGTTGTTGTTGTTGTTGTTTTTGAGGTTTAGAGTAAGAGATCTGGGTGGTTCCAATAAAGATGATTTTGATGCCGTCCTTGCCCCCAAAGAGCTTAACATCTGTCAAGAGAGGTGAGGCACCTCAGGAAAAGGAGCAAGAGGAGAGTGGAGTTCTCTGAGGTTCCCCAGCTGCTCCCAGTAGGGAGGTCCCTCCAGAGAGGAGCCGGTGGGGATTGTGGGCGAGCGGGTGAAATCTGCCTGCTACAGAGAAGACGGAGAAGAGAACGGGAGAGTGCGCCCTGGTATGCGGCCCGGGCCGAGGGGAGCCGGGATGGGGAGGAGGGTGTGCACAGGTGGTGTAAAGGGGACAGAGGGGAAGTGAGTGTCAGCAAGGACAGCAAAGAGGATGCTGAGATAGGCCGGGGCCACCGCTGAGATCCGGTGTTTGGAGGAGAGGTCATGAGGTTTTGATGGCTTGCCCTTCGTGTCTCTCAGGGTATTTGGTGGGACCAGAATCTTAGTTTACATTCCTTGACTTGGTATCACAATAACATTTTTATGCTGTGTTTCACAGAATAGTTCCTGTGGTTTTTCAGAAGAATGGTGAATTTATTAAATTATTGTTTTATGTTGATTCCTGCAAGCAAGCATTTTCCATGCGATTCGGTAGTTTTTTTGAAAAAAGCACTTTTGCAGGAAATGCTTCGGTGCTCGTATTCGTGCTCTTTGACTTCTGGGTTCTAATTCAGTTGCTTTTGTTGCAGAGCGTCTTTTTCTTTAGACTATTTCTAGTCACACAGTTCTTTGTTTAATTTGAATTTTCTTTTAAATTTTATTTTTAAAGAGAGAGAGAGTGTGTGTGTGTGAGCGGGGGAAAGGGGTGGGGGGGTGAGAGAGAGAGAGAGAGAAGGTAGGAGAGGAAGAGAAGACAAGACAAGACAAGACAAGAGAATCTTAAGCAGGCCCCATGCTCAGCACAGAGCCCAGCACTGGGATCATGACCTGAGCCAAAATTGATTGTCAGATGTTCAACTGACTGAACCACCCAAGCGCCCACCAGTTGCACACTTTTGGGGACATGTTATTTTATATACCAATAGGGAAAGTGGTCTTCCAGACTGTAGATAACTTGCTTCAGGTGCTTGGTCAAAAGCAACACTTACTTAAGTGTATTTGGCATTTCTTGTGTAAATTACATTTTCAGCACAGTGAGAGGGTTTTTTTTTTGTTTTGTTTTGTTTTGTTTTAATGTCAGTCTCAGAATATAAGTTTATTTGATAGCAAAAACAGGGATACTAAAGAAATGGAATGGGTGGGTCCTCCATTTATTTTAGGAAACTTGAGGACGCTGAGTACTCTCTTAAGCGGGTTTTGATTTCTTCACACCCTGTTATATTTGTGGGAAGCACAGTTGGTACTGCTCTTTCCTACTCTTTCTGGACCTTTGTATATTTTCGGGAGTTTCATGGTCTTACTTTCCTTTTTTTTTTTTTTTTTTTTTTTTATCATAACTGAGTAATCATACATAGAATCATCTCTTAGTTTGCAAATGGACACTAAGCTTGCGTTTACCTCCAGAGCCAGAATATCTTACGTGGCTGACAGCCCAGTTTGCCTTTGTGCTGGAGGTGGAGGTTGTGGGGAGAGGGCACAAAACGTGTTTTTAAAGATTTTAACAGAAAATGTCTTGGCCGGTACTGTGGACGATACGGATACGTTGCTCAGTATGACGAGGATGGTGTGGCCTTGTTGATGTGGCTTGGGAAATCTTTTCTGATTAAATTGCAAATGAATTTAGCTTCATGGGCAATGCTGTAAACCATTGCCTAGAATTTTGAATCGGGAGACCTCCAATGAGATTTTTAGACGCTCGAGTGTTTGTGGCCAGGTGTCCTTTGCCCTCTTGGTTTGAACTTTCCTACCCTTCTTAGTGTTACAAGTCCATTCTGCAAGCGAGACATGCCCGACTGGGTTCGTATCTCTTCGGGAAACGTTTTTATTTGTTATTTAGGCAATTTTAGAGCGGCCTGTTGAAGGGAGATTAGGCTCTTTGCACAAAACGCAGCATGCTTCGGCTACCCCGCTTGCTCTCCTGTCTACACTGTGTTTGTAGCTGTGACGATACCCAGGACTCCACAGCTTTGCCAGGATCGTTTGTGCGGCCTTTTCCCAAACGTTTACAAAGTTTTCCAGACGAGATTCGTGGGGTGGTTTCCCCTCGGAAGCTACTGGCACGTTTAGAAGTGCACTGCGGTTTCTGGTCACTCGCCGTATGTGTGGTCATTCCTCTCCGTGGACCTTTTGATCTTGTTTCCTCTTGAAGACCCTGCTGTTTAAAACCACAATTAAAAAGGAAAGCAAGGGCAGACAAAAGTTGCCGCCGCCTCGTCAGGGCAGGGCGGCTGCCCGAAGCCTGTGGACGGCGCGGCTCGCCGAGCTCCCCGGGGTTGGCCGTCTCGGATCCCCTTTCCGAGGCCCCGCTTCCCTGCACACTAGCTTGGTTTGCAGGGAGAAGCCGCAGTCTGTTGGCTGGGCTTTATTTACGGAAACAGCAGGGTTGAGATTGATTGCGTTGAGAGACAGTGTATGGATGAGGGAGGGTCACAGCACATGCTCAGTCCTGTCAGAGTGAGGGGGAAGTTTCTGCGTTCTGCGTGAAGGCTTAGGTCATAGCACAAGCTCAGTGAAAGCTCTGTGAGGTCTCTCAGACTGCATGTGCCTCCATTTTGAGTTGTTAGAGTAGAAAAGGGCAGAGTTTTGACAGTAAGTCGAGGTTCAGGGACACAGCTAGACTCACCAGAGCCTCTGTTAGTCATGGATGATCCATTCAGCCCCTGCAGGTAGGCTCTCTCCCTCTGGCTCACCGGAACAGTGGTGGGTTTTGCTGCTCGTGCTGACTTCGGAAGATGTTTCTGAATCATTTCATCATTCACGGTGCATGTTCCCGAGAGCCTCCCGTTCGGCCCTGGCTGGCCACGTAGGTGGTGTCGCGAGGCCCGAAATCAGCGCTGAGAACGGGGTCTGCGCGGGGCTGCCCTCGGCAGATGGAGAACCTTGTGGGTCCTGCTGTCCCCGGGCTTCTCCCCTTCCCCGCCCCTCCCCTCTTCCTCTCGGGGTGTAGTTTCCACCCGAGTCCCGCACGGATGCCCGGCGCCGAGCCTGCTTGCCGTCGGGCACCTGCGGGGCAAACCCGCCCGCCGGCCGTTCCGTTGCCGTGTGGCGGGGAGGGAATGCCTGGGCCCAAGAGCAGCTCTGTTTGGATGTTTTAGGAAGGGTGGTAGGTGGGCAGCTATTGGTTGCTTTGAAGGTGGGTGGAACTTGTTTTGATTGAGAGCCTGTTTGCCAGAGCAAATTATATTTCTTGTGATCTGTTTCTGAAGTCTGGAAATGAAATAGTGTCTACGTTTTGACACACGCAGGAAGCAGTTGTGGATTACGGTCGCGACATTATCACCTTAAAATGGATTTTTTTTTAGACACGTTTTCTCTTGCTTCAAAAGGAAAGAACCCGTTCTTTTCAGAGCTTAGGGAAAATGTCTTGGAAATTAAAAAAAAAATTGTATGCGGTGACGTGTGTGAGAGAAGTTAAGATTCCAGGTATTGTGTTTATATTGATTTTGTTTGTTTCAGCAGAAGGTGGCATTTGTGGTGTATGTGCATTTTGGTGGGTGACGTGTGAATTCTGTAGGAGAAGAGTAAAAAGAGGAGTTGAGGAGAAGGTGGAGCACTGACCGGGCCAGTTTCTGTGCCCACCGCTCGATGGGCCCGACACGAGTCTTTTCTGGGAGGGGAAGTTACGGTTTTTTTGTGTGTCCCGTGTGCGGCCAGGGCTCAGACAGACGCCTCTCATCATGGTGAACGTAGGGAGCCGGTCACACTACTCAGATTTAGGAAAGTTGAATTCTTACCCAGATAGTACGCGAAGTTTGTGGGTGATATTGGTTGTCCCTCTTTGGTTCGTCTCCCCTTTTTTCTTCAGACGAAAGTTGGAAAAAATTTTTGAAGTGACACTTAAGTTACCGCGCGTCTGTGAGGATGAATGGAGGAAGTACGCGGTAGGGAGGAACGGACAGCTGGAAGATGCCCATAGGATAGGGAAGCAATTCATGGGCCACTGATGACGCGGGGAGAGATTCCGAGCGTAAGCTGTGCGTCGTGCACTGTGAACGTGGAGCCGTGCGTACTCCCCTCTAGTCGGAGGAGGCCCCTGGTTTTGGTAGAAAGTTGTAAGGAAGGCTGGGGTGAATTCTAGCCACTGGCAATATTGCTCAAGTACGATCTGGCTTCCAGCAGGTTCAGTTTGGGGATTGTGATTAAGGGGATGAATTAATTGTACAGGGATAATTTGGAGTAGTGCATTTATCACTATTTTTGATCTTTTTTTCCTGTTGATACCAGGACTGTCTTCCCAGTGATCACATTTATTTGAACATTGCATTTGGGAATTTGGGGCAGTTTTTCCCCATACCACGTAGTGTTGCTTCTGGAACTTGTCTCATTTCACTCCATTCAGAATACTCTGCCTTTCTGCTTTTCTCTTGTAAGTCTAAAATTACCCTCTCTCCGGACAAGAGGATCTAGGCCCCGAGGCACTTAACACCCAAGACTCGTTTCAGAAAATCCTCATTTGAGTCAGGAGAATACCCGTCCGGAAAGCAGTTGTGGAACTGCCTTTCTGTTGTAGGGTCTCCAGGTCTTCAACTTTTTTATGTTTAGCAAATAAAGCGTGAATTGGAAGCTATGCTCAGGAATCAGCTCCGGTCAGGTTCCTCCTGCTGGCCCGGCCAGCCTGGCCTGGCCTGATACAAATGTGCGCTCGTGAGCTCGTGTGTAGCCGCCTAGTCCGATGGCGAGGACTCGTAGTTACCACTGCTGTCCAGAGTCGGATTTTTGTGTTTCAGATCAGGTAAATGGGTCACAAGGGCTGTTCTTTGTGTCGTGTGCGTTTGTTCTGTGTTTTCCTGTCTTGGGAAAATAGAACGTTACTTGTTGACCAGCCATCCCCTGCTTTGGGGTTTCTGTGCTTGTCTGGTGGTGGTAGCACTGAAGGAACGGCACACGGAAGGTCATTCTCTTGGTTCCTGAAGCTGCCCAGGGCCCGCACAGCTTGGGCATCGGAAAGATTTTCATTTCGTTTTGGCCTCGGGCTCTCCTCCTGTTGTACTTCAGAGTAGCAGGAAATGTTGGTGAACATGGACAGCATATGTTTCCAACAGAACGTAAAAATAAAAGTTCATCAAAATATTGCCTTGTTTTTAGCTTTTCTTGTCATTTTATTAGAATCTTGAATCAGAGTCCAAGGTTGAGGCTTAAAACTAAAGTGTTCCTTCCTCTTAAAAAAAGTTTTTTTTAATGTTTATTTTTGAGAGAGAGACACACAGAGTGTGAGTGGGGGAGGGGCGGCGAGAGAGGGAGACACAGAACCCGAAGCAGCTCCAGGCTCCGAGCTGTCAGCCCAGCGCCCGACGCGGGGCCCAGACTCACGAACCGTGAGATCATGACCTGAGCTGAAGTCGGACGCTTAACCGACTGAGCCACCCAGGCGCCCCTAAAGCGTTCCCATAAAACAGACATTTTGCAGCGCCTGTGAATCTGCTGATAACATAGCTCCGTTTTTTACCACTTTCTAGATTCTTGTCTGGTGCGTTAGCTATGGATGGGAAGACTCTGGTACACCTGAGACCTGATGTTCACCACGTCTGTGATTCTCCAGTTGTTCATTGTTCCTGATCCTTCTTCCTTCTGAATTCATTTTTCATTTTCCACTTTACTTTTTGGTCATTACTGAACTGAGCTGTCTTTCTGCCGGAGAGGCATTTATTCTAAAGCTATAAAAAAAAATGTCAGCCAGAATGAGAGAGAAAATAGACAATACAGGCTTAAAGGGAGATTTGAAGTAATGAATTTCATGAATTTGTGTCCATTCACGAGTCTTCCCCACAAACTGATGATCCTCTGTATTGAGCAGTTTGTGATAGGGGAGAATACAGGTTCCTGCACATAATCTTTAAAAGCAGATCTGAAAAAAACTAATCTTTTCTGGTACACCTTTTGATACTTTGGGTCTAAGCTAAAACAGTTCATTTTAATTCAGTTGAGACAATTAGACGTTATTTCTGTCAGAGTTCTTTGACTTATACATTGTATACTTATACACTTCTACAGTGACTGACTGTCTCTTGGGCGTGGGCTACATCTGTTCTTATAGCCTTAGTTCCTTTTAGAGAGCCTGCCAAATGGGCCTCCGATGTAAGTATGTTGAATAAATTAGTGGCGTCGATGGTAAGAGGAAAGAGTAGATTTGGAGCTAGATGGTATGGTTCAAATTCCACCCAATTAGTGACACTGGACGAGCTGTGACACTGGATGAGTTTATATACTCCTCTCAATTTCCGTGTTCTCATGGGTCATATTTCCATATGACTGTATCTCCAATCAGATAAATATGATTTTTCACAGTTGTTGTAAAGATGGGGTGAAAACACTTATGAAAGTGCTTGGCACTCAGTTGCTCAGTGTGTTATTTTTATTAATTCCAAGGCCAAGTCTTCAATCTCATGTGGGTATGGTTATCTCAGCAACATCTATAGTTTTTGTCAGTCTAGTTAAGACAATGTCAAGTGTTATGGTAATTAAATTAGTGATCAGTATACTTAACTGCCATTTACTGATCTCCTTTCTTCTCTTGCCCTTTGGGTGTTTTACATCGGAAGCTTTACTTCCATGCTGTGTAGAACGTTCAGTGTGTTTGGCATTAAACATTGTTCCTTTCTTACCTCTTCCTGGTGTGTGTGTGTGTGTGTGTGTGTGTGTGTGTGTGTGTGTGTGTGAGAGAGAGAGAGAGAGAGAGAGAGAGAGAGAGAGAGAGAGAATGCTGTGAAGGCTGTCTCCTCCCCCTCTTCCTCCCACCCCCATACTTACACCACCACATTGCATAGGGCAATGGTCATGTTTTTCATAGTATTTCCCAGAGACTTCCTAGTGGGAACAAAGAAAGGTTCACACATGCATTGAGGACATACTTACTTATAGTCCAGTCTCCCTCTTTTTCTGGGGATGCTATGTTTCTGTTTTTATAAAGTGTGATTTTAGTGTGCAGAAAGCCAGCAACATTTTTGGTCAGGAGATCGGCTTAATCTTCAAATATTGCTGCTTTATAAATTATTTCAATCACCGTGGGATTTAAAAAGTAAGTCTGTTTTCCAAAGCATCATTTTTGTGCATATAGCTTTGTGTTGGGCTGTGATGACCATTTTTGAAATGAGATCCTTTTTCATGTGCTTAAAAAAATTTTTTTTTTACCCATTTTTTCCATGATGTGTACTTTGTATAGAGGCCACATTTTTTTTTTTTTAATGTTTATTTATTTTGGGGACAGAGAGAGACAGAGCATGAACGGGGGAGGGGCAGAGAGAGAGGGAGACACAGAATCGGAAACAGGCTCCAGGCTCCGAGCCATCAGCCCAGAGCCTGACGCGGGGCTCGAACTCCCGGACCGCGAGATCGTGACCTGGCTGAAGTCGGACGCTTAACCGACTGCGCCACCCAGGCGCCCCAGAGGCCACATTTATTGTATCTTATTGTCAGCATGGAAATTCTTCTCATGCCTCAGCCAATGCCCAAATTCTTAGTTCTGGACTCTGACTTGTGTTTAGAGGGGACTCTGGAAAGGAGAGCTACTTCAGTGGCCTGGAATCCTCTCTGATTAACTCAGTGTGGCCCCTCAAAAGGGCACCTTTGTCTCCTCAGGCCTTGGTTCCTTCTGTTAAGCTAGACGATTAGATCACATGGCCTCTAATAAGGAACTTTCCATCAGAGAAAATCTAAGATACTCTGATTTGAGATTTTGACCGGCTTCTATGTTGACCTTTGCATTTGTGTATGCAAATTGGAACATTAAGTCTTTCAGTTGTTGATGGATTCTCCATCTCTCTCTCTCTCTCTCTCTCTCTCTCTCTCTCTCTCTCTCTCTCTCGATAATTCAGTATTCATTCAAAATATTCTTCCTGCTGGGCAGGAGGGCTAGCCTTCTGTCGCACGTGACTTGGCTTAATTTTGCATCAAAGTGCTTAGTTGCTGTCTATGACTAAACGATAGTTGAGTTAAAATACTGGAGTCATTTATTCATTTAGAATATATTCAGTGAGTGCCAGTGGGCCCTGGGATATAATGGTGAGCTAAAAAACAGACTCCGTTCCTTACCTGCATGGAGCTTTCAGTCTAAGCACATTGAAAGAAATAATAACACAAAATGCATATAAAATTGTGCCTGTGATTAGGGCTGAAGAGAAGTAGGTGGTGCTCTGGGAACTCCTGGTAGAGAGTTCGCTCCTGTTGTCACCTGCCACCAGTACTTAGAGCTAATAATAGCAGTGGCCCCTGTGCAGCAGGACGATGCTGCTTCTCTCGGTAGATCATCTTTTATTTTTGTAGCAACCTTGCAAACTAGTCATCATGAACTTCATCTCACAGATGAGGAAACGGGCTCAGAGAGGTCGAATTGTGTCCTTAAGATCACGTTGAGGCTAATAAAACTTTGGTACTGAGATTTTAACCCGTCTTCCTTTGACTCTGAAGTCTGTGCTCATCCCCTGGCCCTGAGCATCTAGGCTCAGGTGTATGTGCCATCTCCTCCCTCCCAGTCGTGGGGAGCCACGGTCGTGGGGCATCTCAGGGTGTACAAAGCGCAGTGATCTTACTCAGATTTGGGGAGTTTCTTAAGACAAATGGGAGTATGTTCTGGAATAGCATACAAAATGTATATGGGTTTTTACGATACTATGTCAGACTTTAAAGATATTTCAGACTTGTTAAAGACTGCTTTGGACATAAGTGTTCATGCTGGAGAAATCTGAGAAACCCTGCATGCTATTCTAGTTTTCTTTCTTATCAGTCTCATTTTGACTCCTGCCCACAACCCTTCTTACAAAAAAAAGTGATTCTGATAAATTGCCTTTCGATTTTCCTAAAATTTGGTGTATTTGCTCTGGACCTACAGTCTGTTTCTGTGATCGCTTTCTGAATGAGCTAGTAAATAGAGTTTCTAGAGGCTTCTTTGTGTTGATGTCATGTCAGTCTTCCTGCTCAACTGAACACCTTATGGAAAAGATAAGAATGACCTCTTCTCTGAGCCTTGTGACCTGGAGGATAGGTACAGGAAGATCGCACAGTGATTTCATTCACACGTAACATTAGCCGCAGAGAAGGGGTCTGACTGGAGAGTTACACAGTCCCAGGCTTTGGGGAGTGGGCGGCAGGCCACACTGCTGTTACGTGCTGGGCTTGGATTGGGGACCAGGTCTGGGTTTACGATGGGAACTCGTGCCGGCTCCCTGTAAAAGGCCTCTTTTCTGCCAGCTCATGTCTTCTCCCCTGGACCCTGTGCCCTTGTCCCTCTTCCTCCTCTGTGGACTCAAGTCCTCATCTGAAGCAGTGACCACAGTCAGGTAGAGATATTTGGGTGTCTTGAGTGAAGGTTCCTCCCCAGACCCTCGCCTCTCCCACCCTGCATCTGGCCAGCCGGCTTTCTCATCTCCTTTGCGTAGATGCTTCTCCCTTTTTGATATTCCGTTACAGGCTTCCTGCTCCTTTCTGTCCATTCCCTGTTTACTTCTTAGACTAAAATGTTTCCATGGTAACAGGTTACTTTTCAAAGGGAACATCTTGTCATTTTATTTAATCCACTGCAGCTGAAGAGGACTGAAATATTAAGTTGTAGTTGCCATGGATACTGCTTTGTTACATGGATTTCTTTTGTATCAGATTTCATATACAATGAATTTCGTTCTTTTTTTTAATACTCCAGGAATAAACACAGTGACTTGCCATTATTGTTGTAATTTGGCTTCTGAGACTATTTTCATAGTCCAAAGATTTGTAGAATAATGGGGACCGAACCTCAACTGTTTGAAAAACATATAGTATTTACATTAGCCTCACAGAGAAATGCCTCCTTGCTGGTGAGGTTGGTGACAATTTTTTTTTTCTTTTCTTCTCTCTTCTCTCTTCTCTCTCTCTCTCTCTCTCTCTCTCTCTCTCTCTTTTTTTTTTTTTGTACTATGATTCAGTTAGGGATGTCTCACAAAGGATGAGCTCACATCAGAACCCTTAGTAAACACAGAGAAAAAAGAATTCTGTGACTTGAGTTAATTCCTTGAATCTCCTTTCCTCGGCTACTTGTTCAGTTGTCTGCAGTACATCGGAGGGGAATCTATTAGTCATTTAGTCAGGCTTTCTTCTCTCCAGTCTGTTTGTAATACATCATTCAGCCAAACCACCTCTTTTGACTTTTTATTTTTTTTTATTATTTTTTTTTTAATTTTTTTTTTCAACGTTTATTTATTTTTGGGACAGAGAGAGACAGAGCATGAACGGGGGAGGGGCAGAGAGAGAGGGAGACACAGAATCGGAAACAGGCTCCAGGCTCTGAGCCATCAGCCCAGAGCCCGACGCGGGGCTCGAACTCACGGACCGCAAGATCGTGACCTGGCTGAAGTCGGACGCCTAACCGACTGCGCCACCCAGGTGCCCCTCTTTTGACTTTTTAAAAACTTTTAATTTTTTAGTTTCGCAGGAAGATGTAGGAGATGTAAGATACCATAGACCGCTCCGATGTACCTACCCCTTACTCCTTTCCCCCATCGCACAGCTTCAAAGCCTGGACAGGACGTTAGTACAGTGTGTGTATGGTCCGTGTACTTTATGTAACCACTGCATCACTGAGGTCTGTTTGTTACCACAAAGACCTCCCGCTCTCTCGCCGCCCCATCCCCCCATTCCTAACACCTGGCAACCACTAATCTGTTCTCCATCTCTCTAATTTTGTTACTTTGACAGTGTTATGTAACTTGGCCTCATAATAGGTTTTCTCTTTTAACATGATTTCCAAACCAAACAAACTCTTTTGATAATTCTGTCTTGCTTTGGTGCTTGAAATGAAGATACGGAAAGGATAGAGGATAGGTAGGGCTTCTCGTACTGGTTCTATATGTAATTGTGTGATTTTGGTTTGGTAATTTAATCGCTCTGCATTATGGGAGCTCTGACTTTGGAGTCAACTAAACTTGAGTTTGAATCCTGGTTACTGTAATCTCGGGCACTTTCGTAACTCTCAGCTTCAGTTTCCTTCTCTGGACAGGTAATAATAATAGTACCTTCCTTACAGGGTCATCCTTAAGATTAGATAAGAAAATATAAAGAATTTGCTTAGCTTAGAATGCTTGGTACGGAGTAAATGTCCACTGTATATGTTTCTTTGTTCATATGACAATTAGTGCTGTCATTTTTATCTATAAAGTGGAGGTACTGCTTTATAGGGTTGTCCTGGGAATAATGAAATAATGTGTACCTGGCATAAACAGCACTTAGTAAGTGATAACTAGCATTGTTGTTTTGCTGGTGTTGTCATACAACTGCAGGATATCTGAATTTAAGACAATGAATGTGAAAACCCTGAGGCAAAGATAAGGGTGTACCTAGATTTGTCCCGCATTATCCTGGGACATGACTTCCGTCTTTGGTCTCTTATTTCGTATGTAGTGTTCTTTATCTGAGACCAGCCTTGTTTGTACACCATCCTTGGTCTGGATTTTCCTTCCTTAATTGGTGACCGTCCTGTTTTTGCCCAGACCTACTGTATTAATTAAGCAACGCCGTGCCTCAAACAGAAACCTCTTCAGTAGGTGTGTTATTTCAAACATAATATAGAACAAGATCTGAATTTCTGTGACTGTCACTATTAATGCTTTCATTAATATCAAAATATTAATTTAATGAATGAATACATAGAAATGAGACTGTAGAGCACCTAGAACAGATAGAAAGTACTCAAGTGTTAGCTATCGTTGCCATTAATTGAAGGATAAATCTGGCATCTCATATTTTCCATCTAAATTGGAAAAATCAGGTCTGGGTAGAAGGATCCATTAAAAGGCCAAGACAGACTAATGGATTTTTAACATAAAAGAGTCCAAGGCAAGGTAAGGTTTTAGATTCACATTGTGTAAAAACCTTTAAGGAATGGTCACTTGTTGAGTTTTGGGGTAGTATAAAAAATAATATCCATAATTATCAAAAAGACTATTAAAATATCCTTCCCTTTTCCAACTATGATCTTTGTGAGGCTAGATTTTCTTGATATACTTTAACTAAGATAACATAAATACAAAAGATTGAATGTAGAAGCGGATACAAAGATCCAGTGGTCTTCTGTTAAGTCCTGAATTAGATTTGCAAAAAAATGTAAAACAGTGCCTCTGTTTTTCTAAGTTTTTTGTTGTTGTTGTTTGTTTAGATCCATTTAGTTTCTGGGGTGTCTGGGTGGTTAAGTCGGTTAAGCATCTGACTTTGGCTCAGGTCATGATCTCACAGTTCACGAGTTTGAGCCCCACGTCGGGCTCTCGCTGACAGCTCAGAGCCTGGAACCTGCTTCGGATTCTGTGTCTCCCTCACTCTCTGCCCCTCCCCCGCTTGCACTCTGTCTCTCCCTCTCTCAAAAATAAACAAACATTAAAAAAATAAACAATTTTTTCATAAGAATAAGTTCTACATATTAATATGTGATGTGCTTATTGGTACATAAAATGTTTTTTTGAACTTTTTCAAAAATATAACTTCCTTGGAATGCTCAGTAATTTAAACACTGTGAAGAGTTTCTGAGACCAATAGTTTGGGAACTGCTGTGTTAAGAAGGAAAAGGAAGTATGTACTGGCCAGCATACGATTATTAAGAGTGTTTTTCACAAGCTGTTTGATACTGCATTTAGATAATAATTGCTGGTGATTTTTGTCAAGTTTTAGAGCTTAGGAGTCTAGAAATATTCATGCCACCAGGGAACTTTAAATTTGTCCTGAATGCATAATAATGCCAGGCAGGTAGTGTAGTAGATTTTGGGGGACCCACAAGATGAGCATCAGTTCCTCTACTCTAGAAGCTTACAGGCCCATAGTGGGTGGAGGGAAATGTCCAGATGAGCCACAGCAGAGTGTCGTCCTCTGACAGAAGGAGCACGCAGTCAGAAGGGAGGAGCAACGAGGCAGCAGGAGAGGAACGTGTCATTTAAGGTAGCGTTCGGGTGCTGTCAGAAGAGGGGAGGACGGTGACTGCGCAGCGGATCGTGGATAGGCCTGGTACTGGCCGTTTCCCAGGAAGCCCCCTTCTGGTCTCTCACCTCCAGTTCATGTGCTGACGGTTTTTCTGTCGCGTGCATCCAGTTCTCTCTGATCGGGCATGTTGCTATCAGCCTCTTTTCATCTTGGGCCTAAAGAACATTTCTGCCATTTATTCTGTATTCAGGAGGTCCTGCAGACAGTAGGCTAAGGCCGTTGTTTGCTTACCTCGGATCCTCATCCTCCTCAAAAATAAGTTTGGTGTATCTCTTGCTATATGAAACCCCAGTATTTGAAAGTTGTGCACGGTTGGGGCACCTGCGTGGCTCAGTCGGTTCAGCGTCCGACTTGGCTCCATTTGTGGGTTCGAGCCCCACTTTGGGCTCTGTGCTGACAGCTCAGAGCCTGGAGCCTGCTTCGGATTCTGTGTCCCCCTCTCTGTCTGCCCCTCCCCCGACCCTTCAAAACTAAACAAACATTAAAAAAATTAAAAAAGAAAAGTTGCATCTGGTTGAGAAATAATTTTGTTTTAATAATTGATTTCTAATTTTCAAAGGTCCTCTGTTTTATTTTGGGCTTTTTAAACTACTGACCTTGTCAGTGCCATTCATTGATAGAAACAAAAATGAGAGAAACAATTTCCATTTCAGGCTCTTAAGATCCTCAGTACCTTTGTCTTTTCTCTTGTATAATTATTAGTATTAATAATTATCAACCTATTTTGTACAAATCAATGGGATACAAGTAGTTGTACTCAATAAGGTATTTGAAGTGTTTGTTTTATTATTGTGGCACATTTTTGAGCTAATTTTGATAATACTGGCTGATGAAGGTATTAAAAGGAAAAAAAAACCACACAAAGAAATAAAAAAAGGAAAAAAATTAAATTAAAAACAACCCAGGAATGTTTGTCCTAGAATTGTCAAGGACTTAGCAGTGCGTGTGTAGCGGTGATGGGGAAATGCTTTCATAGACACCCACTTGAGAACCTTGGCATGGTCTAGACCTTCTAGAAGAACCTGCAGGTTGAGCTGTGGCACAAGTTATTGGATGGGCTGTGGCCGAAACCTTCTCAGATGATGCATTTGGCTCGACTTGCTCGTAGGCAGGCGAGCGTTTGGAAAGTATCTAGAGGTAGAGGAGAGAGCTTTTGGTAGCTGGTTTTGCTCGGAGCTGGTTGTGAGACAGAAAGGGACAAGCTGGAAGGGAAAGGGTTGGTAATGCTGACTGCTTGTTTTTCTTAAAGTACTCATGATTAAAATAGCCTCCTGGCCTATGTGGTTCCTCTCATACCTCCTAAAACAGCGTGTTATTCCTACATGAACCTACTAGAATAGTCCATCTTTTGACTTGTTTTTCAACACACCATTCTCCTGGTGGGGAAACGAAGATGCCTTGTAGATCAAAACCAGCACTCAGTGCAGACTTTTTTCCCCACCTCGTCCCACTTCTGTAGAGAACCCCCCCGCACTCGCCCTTGGGAAGTCCTCTGTTTTGCCCTGCTGTTGTGCTCCCTTCAGAGGTGAAGGGTTGGAAATTAACCACTTCCTGCACTGTCATCTCCTTGTGAAGCCTGCCTGGTGTTGATCACTTCCCTGGGCATTTTTGGACCCTGTTCCTCCTGAGATGATCTGTGACTATAAATGTAGCGATTGGACCTGTTGTGGCTTTGTGGGGTGATGCCACCTCCCGGGTAGTTGGAGAGTAAGTCTCTTAAGAACTGGGCCACGTGTCTTCTTCCCTTGTGGTTTAGTCTCCTCCCTTCCTTTGTCGTTTCTATTGCCCGCTTTCCCGAAATAAGACTCTTCGTGAGAAAAATCGTTGGGTCAAAAGAAGAAAGCATCAGGCCTGAAGGAAGTAATCGTTTTCCACAGTTCATGTTAACAACCTCAATGGGATGATGGGGGTGCCGGCTCTGCGGAGGACAGACCCGAGACCGGCAGCCTCTCTGCCCCTGTGCTGTTTGTACACTCGCAGCACAGCCGGGTCCACCGGTAGCCGTCGGCGGCTCTCCCTGTGGCACGGCCTTCTCCGTGGCTCTACTGCAGACGCAGAGGTGGCCGCACAGCACGGCACATTTGTCCCTGGGCACAGAAGGGGCGTCCTGAGGTAGCCCACGGTCCGTCGTGACTCAGAGTTGACAGGAACCGGGAGCTGGGACTGCGCTTCTTCATCCGGCCCTGTGCCCCAGTGGGTGCCCTGTGCGAGGCTGGGACAGAAAGGCACTCAATCGGCATCTCGTGAAGGAGTGAGAGGGGAAGGCAGTCCACCCTTTGCGGGCGTTGTGGGGTGAAATGGGGAGATAGGAAAGGCTTCACAGAAATAGTGGCTTCTAAAAGGACCCTGGATGGTGAGAATTTAGAGCAAGGGAGGGTGAGCAGGTGCGGTGAGGATGACCTAGAAACGAAGTAAAGTCTTCCACCTCTTGGACCTGCTGGGCTCATTCCCACACATCTTTTCCATCTCTGCTTGTTCTGCTTTATTTAATGAGGCCTTTCCTGTCTGTGCTGTGTAAAGAACTGGGGAAATATTTCATCATTCACTGTCTGCTTGATTCTTTGGCCCTTACTATCATCTAACCTATTATTTGTTTCTTCATTTTATACCCAAGTGAGCATAGAAGTTCCAGTTAGGCAGGGACACTGTATTGTTCACTGCTTTATCCACAACATCTAGGCCAGTTCTGAGCATATAATAGGTACTTAATAAATATTTGCTGAATGGATGAGTGACCCAGTGTGTGTGCTAGGAACCATAGCTGTCTTGCTCATCTTTAAAACATTTTTTTAGTGTTTGTTTATTTTTGAGAGAGCATGAGTAGGGGAGGGGCAGAGCGGGGCAGGGGGGAAGGGGGGGGACACAGAATCCGAGGCAGCCTCCAGGCCCCGAGCTGTCAGCACAGAGCCCGATGTGGGTCTCGAACTCACAGATCATGAGATCGTGACCTGAGCCGAAGTCGGTCACTTAACCAACTGAGCCACCCGGGCCCCCCGTATCTTGTTTATCTTTTAATAAGGTTTACAGTAGGGCACGAGCAATGTTTTGAAAAGAAGAAACCTCTATTGGGGTTGTACCGTAGCAATGTACCTCCCTCTGAGGTGTGAAGGACCAATGGTATAGGTAGGTACTCAAGACAGGGAGTTGCGGTCAGGGATTTTTTTTTAGAAGAAAGAGATTTGAGAGATGTGTATGGGCTTTGGGGCGTGCACATGTGCAGGGCAACACTCGAAGTAGTGGGAAACTTAATTCTTCCTATTTTATCCCTCATTTATTTCAAGTGAATTATTTTCCTTGAAAAAATGTGTGAATGTTTATGCCTGAACTATATGGTGCTAACCTAATCTGCTCTTTCCATGACAGGAGGCTGAACAGCACCCAGGGAGAAATTCGTGTTGGTCCTAGCCATCAGGTAAAGCAAATTTCAGTAGCTTCTCTGATGGAGTTTTATTTCTTATTATTCTGCTGGCCCTTGATTCTGTTGAGCAGCAACTTAGAATTGTTGTTACGCTTAAGGGAATGTCATATAAATACAGAGATTTTTTTTTTTCTTTCTGATCGTCACATACTTTTTAAAATCGTGGTAAGATACATATAATGTAAAATGTACCATTCTAAACATTTTTAAGTGTACATTTCAGTGCTGGTAAGTACATTCATGTTGCTGTGCAGTCGTCACCACCATACCATCTACCCCCAGAACTTCCTCACCTTCCCAAACTGAGACTCTGTCCCATTAAACACTGACTCCCCATCTCCCTCCCCCAGCCCCTGGTAACCCCTGTCCTGCTTTCTGTCTCCACGAATTTGACTGCCCTAGGTTTCTCATATCCTTGGATTGCACAGTACTTGTCCTTCTGTCCGGCTTCTTTTACGTAACATGAGACCTTCAGGGTTCATTCACCCCTGTCGTAGCACAAACCAGAATGTAATTTCCTTTTAAGGCTGAATCTTCATCATTTGTTTATACCGCCACATTTCGTTGATACATTCATTTATTGATGGACATTTGGTCCCTACATACTTTCATTTTAACTTTTTAGTAACCCCTGTCCTTCAGAAGAGTCCAGATGGTTAGGCTCTCTGTCAGCAGCTTGTTGTGTCAGGGCCTGTGTCCTATTTTGTTCAGTTTACTGAGACTCTTAGTGTTATGTTTGACATCAGTCTCTTTTTTCCTCCTTCCCCCACTTTGTAAGGACAGAGAGGTTTCAGTAGTCTGTTTACTTGTTCATTTTTCTGTCTGGACGTTGAGTATTTCTTATATGTCATTCATATTTCTAAGAATCTATTTTAGCTCTGTAATGAGAAAGAAATGAAGAAGGGAGGGAATATTAAAGTCAAGACACAGAAACAGGGGCATCTAATTTCTAGTGGACACTTTGCATCCCAGAACTAGGATTATAACTGAGGCCGGCAAAAAAAAAGCTGCACGTGATCACTCCCCTTGTTGCCCGCCCTGTCCCTGCACAACCCTTTCCTTGGTGTGGCCTGTTAGGGCGTCTGCCTACCACTTTTCAACTGTATTTTCTGTGCCTTCAGGCCTAGGAGTTCCAGTTTAATCGGGATCTAGTCCTTACCTGGTTCCCTGTGACTACACGTCCCTCTTTCTGCCCTCTTGCCACCATATTTTCCCACCCATGTTTCTTCTTCCCCGTTGTGTTTCTAGTGTCTTGAGATCTTTGTACGAAAGCTTTATTTTACGATTTTTTGCCTTGCCATAACAGAAAGAGTGGTTTTTAAGTAAAAGATACTTAAATTCTTGCTTAGGTTTTTTTATACTTAGATTATGCTTGGATTTTTGTATACCTTCATTTATTTTGTACCAGATTTTAAACATCTTTATTAGGCTTTGTGGGTTTTTTCCCCAACAAGACATGTTTTGGAACACCAAATATGAAAGGACTTTTTTTTTTAATAGGCAGTATTTTCCTTATTAAAATTTTAATTTCTTTTTAGGCACAACATTAACACATGTAAAAGTCAAGAAAGAATGGTACAATAAATCCCCTGATCCTTATTACTCCGTTTTCACACCTACCAAGTTAGGATCAAACTTGTTTCATTTATTCTCCTTACATCCCTCCAACTATTATTTTGAAATGATTCACAAATCTATCATTTTACTTGTAAATATCCCAAAGATAAGAGCCCTTTCCAAAAACCAAAATCACATTATGTAGCACCTAATACAAATTAGCAATCTCTTAAATACCCACCAGGACCGGATTTCCGTAATTGTCTTTTTTTTTTTTTACGGTTCAAATTGGAATGTGAGTAAGAGCCATGCATTGCAAGTGGTTGATAGGTCTCTTAAATCTCTTTTAATTCATCTGTTGTTCTTATTTTTCCCTTCTCTCAGTGTATGTATTGAAGAAGGTGAGTGTTTTGTCCAGTAGGGTGTCCCACAGTCTGGATTTGGCTGATTGCATCTTTATGTGTCATTAGACTTGTCCCGTGTCCTTGGCATATCTTGCAAATGAGTATTAAAATCTAGAAGTTTAATCCTATGCTCCTTTGGTCCTCTGCCTCTGGCGTGGGTGGTGCTGTGTCTGTCTACCAGGAGGTTATGCGTGTCCTTGTAAGGGTGATTTGCTGCCTTGGCTTGTTACTTAGATCTGCCCTTCAAAATGGTGGTGTTCTAATCGTATCACTCCTTCATTTATTAGGTGAGTAAATGAAGCTTTCCCCTTACCAACTATTTGATTACCTGAATCACAGAGGAAAGGCAAGATAAATGTTCAATTCCTTCCTTCTGTTTACCAGTTTTCAAAAATACTGTGTCCCCCAACGTCTTCCAGTGGTCACCAGTGGATTTTAAATTATTTGTTATCTGCTAACCAGCTGTCCTTATTCTTTTTTTTCTTTTTAATTTTTATTTATTTTTGAGAGAGAGAGAGAGCGCCCACCCAGGAGGGGGGGGGTGGCATGTGCAGAGAG
Organism: Lynx canadensis; assembly: GCF_007474595.2. NCBI lineage: Eukaryota > Metazoa > Chordata > Mammalia > Carnivora > Felidae > Lynx > Lynx canadensis. The sequence goes on along the minus strand of NC_044310.1, from coordinate 5,761,194 downwards.
AGAGGGGGACAGAGGATCTGAAGCAGGCTCTGCACTGACAGCAACAAGCCCGGTGTGGGGCTCAAACTTACAAACCTTGAGATTGTGACCTGAGCCGAAGTCGGACGCATAACCCCCTGAACTACCCAGGCACCTCTGCATTGTCCTTATTCTTACTGATGATTAAATTATCCATCTGGGGCCAGTAGGGGACTCTTACTGCTAACTTCTGTGTCCTTTCGACTGGACGGACCTCAGTGGTCTTTGTAGGATTCCTTTAACTGGTATGGCATTTTATTTTATTTTATTTTTTTTTTTATTTATTTTTTTTTTTTTCAACGTTTATTTATTTTTGGGACAGAGAGAGACAGAGCATGAACGGGGGAGGGGCAGAGAGAGAGGGAGACACAGAATCGGAAACAGGCTCCAGGCTCTGAGCCATCAGCCCAGAGCCTGACGCGGGGCTCGAACTCCCGGACCGCGAGATCGTGACCTGGCTGAAGTCGGACGCTTAACCGACTGCGCCACCCAGGCGCCCCTGGTATGGCATTTTAATGTCTCATCTTGTACAGTCCCTGCCCTAGATCTAGAATTAAATTTTTCTCATAGGAGCCCTTATTGTTTTACTGGGAAGTGACATTTTTTGACTGGGTACTGGGGTGTTCATTGTTACTGGGTTGGTTGGTTACTTGTTTCTAGGCCTTTTCAGGAAAAAGAAATATACCTTTTTCTTATATATTTTTTAAAGATACATTGTAGATTCCTTTTGATATTTCTAATTCTAATTCAAATTTTTATCTGGATTTTATATTTAATCCTATCTTTCTTTCATTTGTCTGTATCTTCTCCCCATGTCTCAAATCCCATTTTCAAATGACACCAACATCATTATTCATTTGCTTTAATCCCATAATACATATATAATAGCACAAGATAATAATACTTACACTGCTGCAAACAATATGATTATTGAAAACAGCTTGCAATTTAATTTTTTTTTTTTTTTTTTTTTTGCGGGGGTGGTTTCTTAGTATATATCCCACTAGGGCTGTGTGGGCAAATTAATAATGTGTTTTAAAGTTGGTTGAAATAATTTCTAGAGAGGAATCAACTTACTGTGTAGTTGATGCATTTATTTCATTTTGCCTTATGGTTTTTAAGGGATTACTATTCTTTAAGTTTCATTTTGTTTTTATGTAGGGCTATTCACATGGTCCCACAGTCAAACATACAAAGGAAAAAGTATGTTCAAGAAAGTCGACTACATCTGTCCCCTCCACATGTTCCTTCTCTCCATGATGGACACTTGTTGCTTTTGTTTTTGTTAATTTAAGGTTTTGATTTTTCTTTCTTATTTTTATTCCCCGACCCTCTGTTCTTAGATAAATGGTAGCATAATGCACACGCTTCCGCCGACTTTCTGTCTGTTAACAATGTATCCTGCTGTTCCCTCCATGGCAGTAGGTAGGGTTCCTCCTCATTTCCTTCTACTGCCTCATGGAGCTCCATTGCGTGGATACAGCAGTTTATTCTTCCAGTTCCAGTCCCTATTGTTGGGCACTTAGGTTGCTTCCAGTCATGTGCTATTACAGGTAATGCTGCAGTGAATGGCCTGAGCATATAGATTTTTATGTTTTTGCCAACATATTTTTGGAATATATCCCCAGAAGGGGGGTTGGCTCCCTTGGAGGGCAAGTGCACCTGTAAGTGTGAAGACATTACAAAATGCCCTTCTATAGAGATTGTACCATTTTTGTATCTGTGCCGGCAACTCATGCAAGTGCGAGCACCACAGCCTTGTATATTGTCACACTTTGGGACTTATGTCGGTCTGATAGGTGGGAAATTCTTTTATCAGCAACTTTGACCATGTTTTCTTATCATTAAGAGCCATTTGCATTTCTTTTTCTGTAAGCTAACTAATTCTATTTCCAGCCTATTTTTCTCTTGGCGGGGAGGGGGGGAGTTTTGTCCCCCTGGGACAAACTGCCAGACCTGGGACAGCTGCCACACCACATAGCATATTTGGTCCTGGGAAACAGAGCTCAGTACAAATATCAAAAAAAGACCTTTGGGGGCACCTAGGTGGCTTAGTCAGTTACGTGACCAGCTCCTGATTTTGGCTCAGGTCATGGTCTCACGGTCTTGAGATTGACCTTCACATTGGGTTCTGTGCAAAGCGTAGAGCCTGCTTAGGATTCTCTCTCTCCCTCTCTCTCTGCCCCTTTTCCACTCATGCTCGCTCTTTCTCTCTCTCTCAAAGTAAATAAATTTTAGAAAAACTTGAAGAAAAAAAACCCTTTTGGGGTGAATATCTGTTGTGTGTTAAATTTTATTCCAATATGGTCACTATGTGTTAAGCAGAACTCATTGAGGCACCCAATTAGATGTTATAAAAGTCGATACCAAATTAAAGAAGAGCATCCTTGGTTGGAGAAAGTCGGCACTTGATGCGCACTTAGAGGTACCAGAGGTGCCTGTGAAGCAGACAGGTATCTAGAGCCACATGATCTGCTCGTGTTGTGTCTGCCGCAAAATTGTTTTAAAACATGAATACGAGCTTTCACATAAAAATTTCTGGACTTTGGAAAAAATCGGAGGTTATACAAGTACCGGTTCTCATTCCTGCCTGGCTGCTTTCTGTGCACAGGGCAGCACCGTCTCCATTTCTGCCTGGTTCCCTTGCCTGCTTAGCACCCGATACCTGCATGCCCAGTACTGGAGCCACTGCCCCATGTGGCCGTGAGCACTTGAAGCGTGGCTAGTCTACATTGGGAGGTGGGGCTTAACGGGGATACTAGAGTGTTTTAAAATGAAATATGTGTCTCTCGTTCTCTTTCCGTTGGAGAGTGCTACCTTACAGCTGCTCCTTTCATTTTTTTTTTGCCTGGTTTCTTTAGACACTGGAGCTTTTTAACAGCAGCTCTTGGTTTAAAATTTTAGACTAGTACTTCCATGTTCATCATTTAAGACAACCAGAACGTGCCTGTTTTGCAGGCAGTTGACTTTTTCTAGGCCTCTCGTGGTTGTCGTAGTCCTCGTACCTACTGGCCCTGGCTGTGCCACAGCAGAGTGAGGATGAGAACATGCTAGAGATATTTGGATCTCTAACCCACGGGTGACGAAGAGACCGGGTTGTTGAGCACTGTCGTTCAAATGTTTAAAAATTTTTTTTTTTTTTTTTTTTTTGGCTGAGGTACACTTTACGTGCAGTGAACCGTTGAGATCTTATGTGGACTATCGCGTCTGCTGTCACCCTTCCTGTCAAGGCTCAACAGTTGTGTTGTCTCAGAAAGTTCCTTCCTGCCCCTTCACAAGCAATCCCCTCCTCCTGAATCTGCTACTGGCCTGATTTCTGTCACCACCATTTAGTCCAGCTTTGTTTTTAATCTTACTTCTAATTTTGTGCCTTTTTTTACGTTTACCATGACTACCGGGTAGTTATTGAGTGTCTTGGGACTAGCGTTAACTTAATGGGATGGTGCTTTTAAATTTTCTGCAAATATCCTTAGGTGAGGTTTCATCACTTGTAATCTGTCTCTTTGTAGATGTGTTACATTGGAAATGTGTGTGTTTTCCCCTTCTTTATCAGGGAACTATTATCTCCTGAGGGTTTGTGTTTTTTTCATTTCTTTTATGCACACGTGTCCATTTCTGTTTTATTCTTTGGATCATGCTGACACTGGTTTATTTTGATACTGTTTGCTTCTCCTTAAGTAGAGATTAAGCAGTCCATTGTGAGATCTTCTATGGTGAAATGATCCTGAAACGTGCTACAGGCTGGTTTCAGTGACTCACGGTTTTTGTTATTTCGGTACTGCCTAAAGAAAGAGGCTCAGTAAGCTATGGCATCTGTTCCCAGGGCCTGCCTGTTGAGACAGTTCTTTAAATGTGCCTTGATTGTGACTCTTCCATCCCTATCTTACAGGCCAAACTTCCCGATTTGCAACCGTTCCCTTCTCCAGATGGTGACACTGTGACCCAACATGAGGAACTGGTCTGGATGCCTGGAGTTAATGACTGTGACCTTCTTATGTACTTGAGGGCAGCAAGGTAATAGGAATCCTCCCCATCCTGCCCTGAGTTAGGCCATCTGAATTGATTTTTCTTACCAGAGAAAACGTTTGCCACAGTAAAGTCACTTGTTTCTTAATGTTTGCCCCACATCAGATGTTAGAACTCTTCAGAAGGGAAGCACCGTAAGCCATACGTGCGATTATCAGCACTTCTAAATACAGTTGAGTAGTTAGATCATTCGGCCCTTCTTAAAATCCCGTTGTAGATTTCTCTACTTGAGGCTGTTCATTGATGCTTGACTTAAACTTGGTGTTTTTGTGGCTTACCTACATGAGAACTTACTAACCTACAAGTGCCTAAAATATAAAAGGTAAGTTTAAATCTATCCCTGCACATCGTAGTGAGGGCAGAGAGCCCTCCTGCATCTGCGGTGGTTTCTGGGACTCCCGCAGCATCAGCAGGGCGCAAGCAAAGCACCAGAGCAGGCCGGGCACCTGCATTTAAGCTTTGTGCCCAGCTATGCTGTGTAGACACGAGGCTGCCTCAGTGCAGTTAGCGGCCTCTAAGAATTCCTTTCATCCCCCTCCCACTTTTAACTCGCCTAAAGTTAGTTGATGTGTAGCATGAAAGGAAATAAGCAAATTCGGAGGATTTAATTTTTTTTCAAAGTATCTTTCTTTCAAAAATATAATCTTTATTTGAAAAGATTGTGCTCTAGCCAAGTGTTTCTTTTAATGTTTATTTATTTATTTTGAGAGAGCAAGAGAGAGGGAGAGAATCCCAAGCAGGCTCCACACTGTCAGTGCAGATCCCAGCATGGGGCTCGAGCTCATGAACCGTGAGATCATGTGAGATCATGACCTGAACCAAAATCAGGAGTCAGATGCTTAACCGACTGAGCCAGCCACGCGCCCTTCTAGCCAACTGTTGTGGCAAATAGCTTTAGGTTATTCATGCTCTAAACTGAAATCCGAGTCCTGGTAAGGTGTGGGAAGAAAGGGCACCATTAGACCAGAGTAAATGTGACATTTCCCTTTCTGTATGTGTGAAGGGGGTAGAGGTACTTTAAATTTTTTTTGGTGGGTGCCTGGGTGACTCAATTGGTTGAGTATCCGACTCAATTTTGGCTCAGGTCCTGATCCCGGAGTCATGGGATCAAGCCTTGCGTCGGGTTTTGCGCTGAGAGCAGAGTTTGCTTAAAATTCTCTGTCTGTACGCCGCTGGCACACTCTCTCTCCTGCTTGTACTCTCTCTCTCTCTCCTCTCTCTCTCCCTCTCTCTCTCTCTTTCACCAAAAAAAAAAAAAACTAACAAGAGCAGAAACAGGACTGAGAACTCCGACCTATCATACATATAGTAATGGAGTTTGGTCTGAGCTGACTCTGAAACCTGAGGATTAACATTTCTGTGCTGATGTTTTCCCTTCCTGTCCTCCAAGGAGCATGGCAGCATTCGCAGGGATGTGTGACGGAGGCTCCACGGAGGATGGCTGTGTTGCCGCATCTCGGGATGACACTACCCTCAATGCGCTGAACACAGTGAGTCTTTTGAAGTTGTCCCGGGTGGGAAGGGAGTTACTTTTCCCTTGTGCTGGTTGTAGGGCATGTGTGATGAGCATGGAACCTGAATGAGCCTAGAATTTTAGGAGCGAGTACTGTGGCTTAGTGCTGGGATCGAAAGATGGGTTGCGGTCTCAGCACTGGGCTCCATGACCTTGATCCGGTGATGGGGCGCCTCCAGATTCGTTTCCTCTTCTGCGTCTCTACCCCAGGATCGTGTTGAGCCTCAAATGAGAGCCTGATGCTAGCAGTCGATCTTCCCTGAGATCCCACAAAGCCGACCACTGTGCACAGATGGTCTTATTTAATCCTCGCAATCTCCCTCTGGAGTAGGTTTTATCATTATCACCATTGTAGACATGAGCAAGTAAGTTGGGAGCGATCAAGTCACAAGCCAGGGTCACACACTCAAGATGCGAATCCAGAGGCCATACCTTTTGCCTTCTTCTCTGTCTCTTAGACCGTGAGTTCGAAAGTGCAGGGAGGGAACGGAGAAGAAGCCAGACTTCCTGGAGTGAATATGTTTTTTTATAGATATGCCTTTAAATATCTCACATGATTAAATATCTCACACGATTATACAACAGAATTGAGTTTTAAAAATAATAATCCTTAAAAAAATCTAAAGTAAAATGTAACAAGTGAGCCTGACGGTACTGAGTTGGTTGCACGGCATCCTTCAGAATTACTCCTCTGCCCTGAGCTGCAACACACAGGCAGCAGCTCAGAAGAACGGAAGTCGAACTGCTGTGCATAGTACGATCACTGAAACCAGTTTCCCTGTTTGACATTAGAATACATCCGATAGGGCTGTGTAGGAAAATTAATGTATTTTAAAGTGTCTTGAAATAATTCTTCCCTGTGTGGTAACTAATGTGAAATCATCAAATCTGATGGAGTAATAATGAAGTTTTATGCATTTGTGATGTATTAAAAAGGCTGTGTATATTCACATAGGCTATTGAGCTCATAGGCTCAGCAACTCCTGATGATTAACTAAATGTAATTGAAGAACCTTTTTTGTTTTTCATTTTTCTTGAGAGGTCGCTATATTTGGAAGGGACGTTTGAGATCATCTGTTCCAGTCTCTAAATAGATAAGAATCTAAGGCTCAGAAAAGCCAGACGATTGTTGAATGCCAACAATCTGAAAAGTTCAGAATGGAGGTTAGAAAATAACCCAACTTAGTGAGCCTTCTACTCTGCAGCTCGCTTTCAGAGAAACATGTAGATACGGCTGATTTTTATTCCTGGGCCGGTTGCGTTTCTTGAGTATTACGCGGTACTAGTCTCCGACAGCGTCAGAGGTGAAGTGACCTTGTGGGATTGGGCCCTGCGATAGATGACAGAGCAGTTGTTTACCTACCCGTACGCTTATTTCTTTTCTCTCCTCACCTCTTTCACACTTGGAGTTTTTGCTTTTATCCGGAGTCTTTACTCTGAACGCATAGGGATAGAGCTAGAAGGGGCTTTGAGGTTATTTTCTGGATGAGGAAAGGGAGACTCAGCTGAGTGCCACTGCAGACGGTGGCTGTGGTAGGAGTTGTGTTGTGAATGTCTGTGAATTCAGAATACCCACGAGTGTGCATTTATTCAGAGTTACTCTTTGAGCTTGTTTTCTGTTGAGTTTTTTTCAAAATGTTTGTTTATTTTGAGAGAGAGAGAGCAGGAGAGGGGCAGAGAGAGAGGGAGAGAGAATCTCAAGCAGTCTCGGCACTGTCACCACAGAGCCTGATGCGGGGCTGAACCTCGCGAACCGTGAGATCGTGACCCTGAGCCAAATTCAAGAGTCGGATACTTAACCGACTGACTCTCCCGGGTTCCCCTCTGTGGAATCTTCTGCATCAAAGCTTTATGAAAAAAATTCCCCTTTCACAACTATGCTGCTCAGTTGAATTTTTAAATAATGAAGACGTTGCCACATTTAATAAAATGTCTGTTTTTGGCACTTTACCGAATCGATCGGATTTGTTCTTTTATTGCGACCCCTCTGAGGATTCGGTAAAACATACCTCTATACAGAAATAATTTGGGCTCTTTTTGCCCATGGTCCTTTGTAGCAAGTTCCTTCTTAAGTCTTCTTAAGCATTGCCAGAGGGCTTTTGGTTTTATGAGTTTTTATTTCTGTGAGGCTGCCTTCCCATCATTTGAAATTTTCCTGTCTAGGCGCGTCCAAGATGGCTCAGGTGTCTGGGGTTAGGCAATCCAAGTGCAGTCAGCCACCAAAGGACCGAGTCGTTTGTTCCTTTTGTGAGGAATGGAAAAGTTTAATGGCTCTTTTAATTTTTCCACTTAATTATGGTACTGGCTCACAGAGTTTTAGTTACGGGTACTTTCTTAATGAAAAGTGAAGTGAATTGAAAAATCTTATGGGGAGTTAATGTTTATTTCATCTTCCTTGGCGTAAAGGTGGTTTCGAGCTGTGTTAAGTAATAAATTGAAAAAATAAATGCGTTGTCATGTGAGAAGTATAGCATAGAGTCAAAACAAGGGTAGGCATTTGTCAGTTTAGAATAAACCCGTGTCTCCTGTTTCTCAGGACAGTACAGAAATTTAAAGTAAATGAAATTATGTGGTACAGCCACACTGTCGTGTGTTTAACATCTGAGTAGGACTATTTAAATTGAAATACATTTAAATAAATAGTTTGATCTTAAAACTGCCATCTATTTAAAACTAATAGAGCTTTTTGAGCTGTTAATTCTTCATGACTATTACATGGACCCATTTTTAATTTTCATTTTTTAAGCTTATTTATTTTTGCAGAGACAGAGTGCGAGCGTGAGCTGGGGAGGTGCAGAGAGAGAGAGGGAGACACAGAGTCTGAAGCAGGCTCCAGGCTCCGAACTGTCGGCATAGAGCCTGATGCAGGGCTCTATCTCACGAACCGGGAGATCATGACCTGGGCCGAAGTCGGACGCTCAACCGACTGAGCCACCCTGGCACTCCAACGTGGACCCATTTTTAAATACAAGCTCTTCCTCATTCCTCATTTTGACTCAGTTTTTTCTTCATTACTCACAACTGAGATTTTTAGCATATAAGTTTTAAAACAACATATTGGGGTATAATTTACGTATAAGAAGCTGCTCTGATTTAAAGTATATACAGTCTGGGGCGCCTGGGTGGCGCAGTCGGTTAAGCGTCCGACTTCAGCCAGGTCACGATCTCGCGGTCCGCGAGTTCGAGCCCCGCGTCGGGCTCTGGGCTGATGGCTCGGAGCCTGGAGCCTGTTTCCGATTCTGTGTCTCCCTCTCTCTCTGCCCCTCCCCCGTTCATGCTCTGTCTCTCTCTGTCCCAAAGATAAATAAACGTTGAAAAAAAAAAAATTAAAAAAAAAAAAAAGTATATACAGTTTGATGTTTTTTTTCAGAAGTGTATACTGGCGAAACTATTGCAGCGATCTAGATGTGAAACGTTTCCAGCACCCCAGAGGCGCCTCATGTCCTTCCCCGATCCTTTACTGCTTCCAGCCTCAGACAACCACTGATACGTTTTCTCACATCATACAATGTTGTGTCAGAATAATATTTTTGCTCTTTTGAGTCTGGCTTCTTTCCATATAATAATTTTGGGATAGGTTTATGTTTTCGCATTATCGATATTCTGTTCCTTTTTATTGCTGAGTAGTGTTCCAGTGTACGGGTAGTAATAATTGATCCATTCGTCTGGTGATGGACATTCGTGTTTCCAAGCTTTTGGCCGCCACTATGAATAAAGGTGTTATTAACATTGTTATGCAAGGCTTTGTGAGGATGCGTGTTTTCATTTCTCTTGGGTAAATACTTAGGAGTGAAATGGCAGGATTGTATGTGTGCGGGTAGCTTTTAAGAAACCGTCAGGGGCACCTGGGTGGCTCAGTTGGTTAAGCGTCTCTTGGTTTTGGCTCAGGTCTTGATCTCATGGTTTTGTGGGTTCAAGCCCCACTTCAGGGAGCCTGCTTGGGATTCCCTCTCTCCTTCTCTATCTGCCTCTCCCCCACTCACGCTCTCTCTCTTAAAACTAGATAAATAAGCTTAAGAAAAAAAAAAAAGAAACTGTCAAACACGTTTCCGAGTGGCTGTACCACTTTACATTCCCATCAGTACTATGTTAGAATTTCAGTTCTTCAGCATCCTCAGTAAGACTTCATGTTGTCAGTCTTTTTAATTTTAGCCATTCTAATGAGTATGTAGTGATATCTCATTGAGATTTGTTTGTTTTGTGTGCTGTTGGTTTTTATTTAGATGGGGGACACAGATTTGATTGAGGCTAAAGATTCCTCAGCGTTTGACATTACTAATGATGTCTATCTGTGCCTCACTCACTGAGATTTTAATTTGAATTTCCTGTTCATCCTAATTGAGCATCTTTTCATGTCTTACCGCCCAGTTGTATGTTGTCTTTTGTGAAGTATATTTTGCCCACTTTTAAAAGTTGAATTGTTTTTAGTATAATTATTTAGTTTTAAGGGTTCTTTTTGTATTGCAGATATAAGTCCTTTGATACACGTATTTGTGAATATTTCCTGCCATACCATGACTATTTTTCTGTAAGGGTGTCTTTCAGAGAGCAAAATGTATTAATTTTGCTAAAGTCCAGTGTATCATTTTCCTTTTGTGAAAGTTTCTTTGTTCACCCCATGATAACAAAGGTTGTTCCTGTGTTTTATTCTTGACGTTTTAGTTCTTGCCTTCAGGTCTGTGATTCATTTCAAATTAATTTTGTGTGTACTGTGAGGTATGGGTGAAAGTGCCTTCTTTCCCACACAGGTGCCAGTTGTTGGAGTCACATTTGTTGAAAACAGACTTTTCTCATTTCATTGCCTTGATACCTTTATTGAACATCAACTGCTTATATATGAGCAGTTTTTCTTTTTTCTGGATTCTCTTGTTTCACTAATGTGTTATCTGTCTTTTCACCAGTATTTCAGTATTTCGAGTAATGTAGCTTTATCAGAACTCAGGTAGTGGTAAGTCTTCCTACTTTGTACTTGTTTTTTAAGATTGTTTTGGCTATTTTAGGTCATTTGCATTCCCAGATAAATTTTACTATTTATATAAATTTTATTATGTTTTTTCAACTTTTTTTTTAATGTTTATTCGGGAGAGAGAGGGAAAGAAAGAAAGAGACAGAGCATGAGCAGGGGAGGGGCAGAGAGAGAGGGAGACACAGAATCCAAAGCAGGCTCCGGGCTCCGAGCTGTTCAGCACAGAGCCCGATGCGGGGCTTGAACTCAGGAGCTGTGAGATCGTGACCTGAGCCGAAGTCAGACACTTAACCAACTGAGCCACCCAGGCACCCCATATTTATCTTTTTTAATGTTTATTTATGTTTGAGAGAGAAAGAGAGGGACAGAGAGTCTGAAGTGGGCTCTGTGCTGACAGCAGAGAGCCTGATGTGGGGCTTGAACTCCTGAACCGCAAGGTCATGATCAGAGCCAAAACAGATGTCCAGCTGACTGAGGCACCCATGCACCCCTTTTTATTTTAAATGTTTGTTTATTTTTTAGAGAGAGAGAGAGAGAGAAAGGGAGGGAGGGAGGGAGGGAGAATGAGTGGGGGAGGGGCAGAGAGGGGGAGGGGCGGAGAGAGGGAGGACCGAGGATCTGAAGCAGGCCCTGTGCTGACAACAGACAGCCTGATGCAGGGCTTGAACCCATGGACTGTGAGATCATGACCTGAGCTGAAGTCAGATGCTTAACCCACTGAGCCACCCAGGCACCCCTCCATTTACATTTTATTTTATTTTGTTTTTTAAAGTTTTTATTTATTTTGAGAGAGAGAGAGTGAGCACACAAGTGGGGGAGGAACAGAGAGAGAGGGAGAGAGAGAGAATCCCAAGTAGGCTCTGCACTGTCAGCACAGAGCCTGATAATGGGGCTCGAACTCAAAAATCGTGAGATCATGACCTTAGCTGAAATCAAGAGTCAGACACTTAACCGACTGAGCCATCCATACACCCATCCCTTTCCACATACGTTTTAGAATCAGCTTGGTGGTTTCTATTTTTAAAAAGGTTTTATGGGATTTTCCCTGTGACTGCATTGAATCTATGGATCGGTTTAGAAGAATTGACATCTTAACAATATTGAATCTTCCAAACCTGAACATGATACATATCTTCATTTTTTAAAAGTTTTTATTTTATTTTATTTTATTTTATTTTATTTTATTTTATTTTACTTTATTTTACTTTATTTTCTTTTATTTTTTGTTTTTTTAAAATTTATTTTATTTTTTATTTTTTACTTATTTTATTTTATTTTATTTATTTATTTTATTTTTTTATTTATTTAAATAAGCTCTACACCCAGTATGGGGCTTGAACTCACAAGTCTGGGATCAAGAGTTGCATGTTTTTCCAGCTGAGCTCTCAGGTGCCTCATATATCTTCATTTTTAAAAGAGGTCTCATTAATTTTTTTGAGTAAGATTTTTTAGTTTTCAGTGTACAGGTCTTATACATGTTTTGTTAAGTTTTTCCCTAAGTAATTACTGTTTGAAAATTCTATTGTTAATAAGATTAGATTTTTAATTTCAACTTCTTCATTTTTTCTTATTGATCAATTGATTCATTGATCTTTCCACCCAGCGTGGGGCTCGAGCTTATGAGCCAGAGATCGAGAGTCTCATGCTCCTCCAGCTGAGTCTGCCAAGTGCCCTTAATTTCAGTTTCTAAATGTTCATTGGTAGAATATAAATACAAATAATTTTAGGGACACCTGGATGGCTCAGTCAGTTAAGCACCTGACTCTTGGTTTTGGCTCAGGCCATGAGCTCACAGTCCGTGAGTTTGAGCCCAGCATCTGGTTTTGTGCTGACAGTGGGGAACCTGCTTGGGATTCTCTCTCTCCTTCTCTTTCTGCCCCTCCTCAACTCGTGCATGCTCATGCTCTCAAAATAAATAAAAATAAACATTTTTAAAAATACAGTTTTAATGTGCTGACCTTGTATCTGTTCTGTTAATTTCTAGTGGCTTTCTGGTTGGTTTCTTAGGGTCTCAGTGTACACAGTCACGCCATCTGCAAATAAAGACAGTTTGCCTCTTTCTTTCTGATTTATGTATTTTGTTTCTTTTTCGTGCTTTATTGCATTTGCTTGGACCTCTAGTACAGTATTGCATAGAAATAATGAGAGTGGGCATCTTTGCTTTCTCATCTTAGGGAGAAAACATTTAGTCATTCACTAATAATAGTGTAGTGTGGGGTGGTGGTTGTTTGATCAAAGTTGAAAATGTTCTCCCTTATATCTGTTTGTTTGTTTGTTTGTTTGTTTGTTTTTATCATGAATGGGCCTTTAATTTTGTCAGATGCTTTTCTTTCTTGTATCTAATGAGATGATCATATGGTTGTTACACTGTGTTTTGTTAATTTGGTGAATTATATTGATTAATTTCAAATGTTAAAGCAAGTATGCATTCCTAGGATAAATTCTGCTTACTCATTACATACTATTGGCTTCCATATGTTAATACTTTGTTAAGAACTTTTACGTTTGTGTTCATAAGGGATCTTGAACTGTAGTCTTCTTTGTTTGTAATATCTTTGTCTAGTTTTAATATCAGAGGAATACTGACTTCAAAAAATTAGTTGGGAAAATTTTCCTCTTGCTCCCTTACTTTGTAAAGGATTGTGAGTGTATGTGTGTGTGTGTGTGTGTGTGTGTGTGTGTGTGTGTGTGTATTCGTTGTTAAATATTTGATAGATTTCACAGTGAAGCCCAGATGGGACTAAATTTTTTTGTATGAAAAGTTTAAAATTATAATAAGCATAGACCTATTTACATTTTATATTTCTTTGTGTGTCAGTTTTGGTAATCTGCTGATCTGTGGTTTTAAACTTTTTGTTCATTTCATCCAGGTTATCAAATCTGTTGGTAAAAATGTCAAATTATTATCTTTTTAACGTCTATAGGATTTGTAATTTTGACCCTTCTTTCGTTCCTAATATTGGTGATTTGTGTTCCCCCTGATCAGTCTAAATAGAGACTTAACATTATTATTTTAGATAGCTAACATTTGGTTTCATTGATTTTCTCTGTTTTCTATCTTCTTGATCTCCAATCTTATTTTTATTATTTCTTTTCTATTTATTTTGGATTCATTTGATCATTTGCCCCCTAGCTTCCAAAAGTGGGATCTTAGGTACCTCATTTTAGCACAAATTTTGATTTGCTGTTCTTTGATTATAATTTTTTAAATACCAAAAAATATTCTTCACAATTTCTTTTACCCATGAGTTGTTAGAATTGAATTGCTTAATTACCAGATACTTGAGATCTCTCTTATATGCACCCCCCCCCTTTTTGTCTTGGAATGATACTAATCTTTAATTTAGTTCTGTTGGGATCATGGAGTACCCAGTAAGATTTCAGTTTTTTGAAATCTGTTGAGATTTGTTTTTGGCTCAGAATGTGGTTTATCTTGGTGAATGTTATGTTCCATGTACACTGGTAATGAATTTATATCCAGCAGTTATTGAGTGCACTGTTATATAACTGTGGGTTTCTTTAAAGTGGTGGTTATTATTACTTACATCTTCTGTGTCCTAATTTTTTTCTCTAGCTGTATTGTCAGTTGTTGAGAGAGTCGTATTAAAGTCTCCAACTGTGATTTGCTTCACATATTTGGAAGCTGTGTCATTAGGCGCATGAACATTTATAATATTTATCTTTCTCTTTTACCTTTTTGGAGTGACACTGTGTCTAGTAGTACTCTTCTGTTTTTGACTCCATCTTGTTTAATTTTAATACAACCACTCTAGCTTTTTTAGGCTGGTTGACGTGCTATATCTTCTTCCAGCTCATCACTTGGAATCTTGCTTTTTCTTTGTAGGTAAAGAACGTCTCTTGTTCCTTTAGTTCTTTAGTTGTTTCTTGCTTTTTTTTTTTTAAGTTTATTTACTTTCGAGAGAGAGACAGTGCAAGCAGAGGAGAGGCAGAGAGAAAAAGAGAGAGAGAGAGAGAGAAACGCAGAACCCGAAACAGGCTCCAAGCTTTGAGCTGTCAGCACAGAGCCTGATGTGGGGCTAAAACTCTGAATGGTGAGATCGTGACCTGAGCCGAAGTCGGATGCTTAACCAACCGAGCCACCCAGGCGCCCCTGTTTTCTTGCTTTTTAATCTAGTCTGGCAAGCTCTCCCTTTTGTTGGGAGTGTTTAGTCCATTTTAATTTATATAACCTGATGGCAGTTGGCCATCTGCCATCAGGTTATATAAAACTTGAGCCACACGTACACATTCTTAATAGCATATCTTGTTTTGGCGAATCCCAGGAGTAGTTAACATATGTTATTTGCATGGCTGCATGACTTACTACTTTTGATACAGTGATGACCTTGCAGAATCGTTAGGCACACAGTTGTATCACTTTTGTTAAAAAATGTATTTCTTATCTTCTTACTTCATAAGTAAAAAAAAAACGTATTGATGTAGAGAAAGACGATGTGATAAATGTGTTGACCTCTGTGGTTGGAAGAGGAAGGTGTTCTTAGTGATGGGGCATACTCCTCAATGTATGTCGGAAAAGATATGTTATATTTTAGTTTGAAATTGCGAACACCTATGAACGTAAAATTGTTCTATTTGTAATTTTACAGTATATTAAATAACATGTTAAAATATGACACAACAGTCGTGCTTCCTCTAGAGGATCTGACATAGAAATGTTTCTGTGTACTGTTCAGGTATGTGTTTCTTCATATGCAGTTTCTGTGAGGTTCATCTGTGTTCATTAGTTTACATATAATTTGTAAACATAATAGTATATAACAGAGAGATGGCCTGTATTATTCTAATGGGATTCAGCCATCTTTAAGTCCTTGCGTTTATTTGGCCTTTTACAAGATCAAAATCACTCTTTATATTTATGCTTAGAAACTAGCAGAACCCTATAGTTTGAGACTAAGGTTTTCTAGAAAATACCATGCTGACTTATTTTTACTAAATTGATACTGGATTTCATTCTTTGGGCTTAAATATCTTTCCCATTTCCTAATAAAATTCAAATTCTTTTGACTTCTCTTTCTTAGAATTTATTTGCATTTTTATGTTTATCTTCTCTCTCTAATACTAAACATATATATTCTTACTATATATAAGTAAAATTTATAATCATGCAGCAAAGATTTCACTTCTGCCTGGACAGTTTTATTCCTTGAAATATGGATGACTTTTAGATGTTTGAATTAAGCTTTTTACATATTCAAGAGAGTATATATTTGTTTGCTTATTTATTTATGCACACCCACATCTCCTACAACAAAGGCTTCCAATAGCTTCATAGTTTTTTTTTTTTTATCTCTGATCTATAAATATCGTTATTTGTTAACCATTGAGTATTAATCATCTTTGTTTTCTGAGCCATAGCTCGATGCCTGGTACATAGTAGAGAGGCACTAAATATTTGTTGAATGATTGAATAAATAAATCAGGTTCAAGTCCAAACCATATTTGATCACCCAGAACTTGGTATTAGGAGGTTGGCATAACGGAGTGTACAGATAAGCCTACTCTGAGGGTCATTTTCATCTTTCTCTCTTTTATTCTAAAAAATTAAGTCGATACAATTTCTTTCAGAGGTTTTCTGTTTGTTCATCATAAATGGACTTCACTAAAGCATCTGGCCCTGGATTAGCTTTGCAGTACTTAGGCCTTAGATGAATGTTGAGTATTTCCCAGCTCCCAAATAAGGCATTACTGGGAAGCCCTGTTATTACAGCTGGTCTGAAGTTTCTGATCAGGGATTCTTGTGCTGTTCATTCTACACTCACATCCTCACTTACATTCTTTTTACCGGTTCTCCATTCAGATTAATCAGCAATAAATGGTTATAGGATGGTGTGTTTTTTTCCTCTAAGATTTTGATTTGTTGTTGTAAAAAGGAATGGGAAAACTTTATATGCTGTATGATTTCTTATTATGGAAATCCAGTAAATTTCAGAATAGCACCTTATGTAAATCAGCCTTGACGAGCCCCTCTGCTAGTGTTTTATTTATATTATATCAGGATATTGGAGTCTACCGCCTGTTACATTGTTAATTATAGCGTAAGTAAAGATGCACTGGAGGTTTTCTGGTGTAACCAAGGCCTTTTCAACTGGTTATCAGCATAATAATATATAAAGTCGAGGTTTAATTTATTGTCCTTTGACCAATTAGAAACATTTTGAACTTTTGTTTTGAAAGTTGTTTAAGTGTTTAGAAATGTACCAGTGTGGCTCCCTTTGGGCTGAGAACTTCATAAATTGACTTCTGTTTAAAAGCTCCAAGCAACAGCACTTTGGCAATGATTTATTCTTTTTGTCTCGTTTGGATGAAGATGACTTTTTAAATTTAATCCTTTGAGATTTTATTCCTTTTTAGATGGTCTGTAGCTTTAGTCAAAGTTGAGCTTTATGCGCCACTCTGTTCTTTCACTAGATACAACAGAGAGCGTTCTCAAAGTGTCTCAGGGGTGGGTGGGGAGGTCAAAGACCCCTTATGTTAACCTCCGGTAATGGCACCTTCGTGACTTACTGCAACAGCGATCTCGTACTTGATAGTTTAACCAGAAAACTATAGCTCCTGGTGCAGCTCTTTGTGACTGTAACCCTGCTTTGCTTCTGCATGTGAATCACTCTCTGGTTTCTTTAGCCATTTCTAAATTGTGACTTTTTGTTTTTTTTAATGTTTATATATTCTTGAGGGGTGGTGGGCAGAGAGAGAGGCAGACACAGAATCCAAAGCAGGCTCCAGGCTCTGAGCTGTCAGTACGAGTCTGATGCGGGGTTTGAACTCACAAACTACCAGATCACAGTCTGAGCCAAAGTCGGATGCTTAACTGACTAAGCCACCCAGGCACCCCTCTTCAGCCATTTCTTTTCTTTTCTCTCTTTTCTTGTTTTTCTTCTTAATTTTTAGAATAGCTTTTTTTTAAACATTTTATTTTATTTTTTTAAAGTTTCTTTATTCTGGGGCACCTGGGTAGCCCAGTCGGTTAAGCATCCAACTTCGGCTCAGGTCATGATCTCACAGTTCATGAGTTCGAGCCCCGCATCAAGCTCCCTGCTATCAGCACAGGGCCCAGTTTCGATCCTCTGTCCTCCTCTCTCTCTCTGCCCCTTCCTCTCTCTCTGCCTTGAAAAAAATAAAATGAAGTTCATTTATTTTGAGAGAGTGTGCATGCATGCACAAGCAGAATGGAGCAGAGAGAGAGAGAATCATCCCAAGCAGGCCCCATGCTGTCAGCACAGAGCCCGATATGGGACTCGATCCCAGGAACCACGAGATCATGACCTGAGCTGAAATCAAGAGTTGGATGCTTAACCGACTAAGCCACCCAGCCGCCCCAAAGTGCTTTTTTTGAATGAATCAATTTAGTCTTCGTGATGGTTCTGTCATAGAAGCATGATTATCACCTACAGATGAGTAAGCACATCCTGTCATATAGCTTTAGATACGTGATAATTAACCTCAGAGAAAGAATGGAACTGAGGCCGTGCCTTAACAGCAGTCCTCTTGAAATGTCCGGTGAATCTGCAGTTTGGGGCTTTGCCCTTCAGCCTGTTGGAAATCCTTCATGCGGTAGCCTGTCCGTGCATCTCTATACTTTCTCGCAGGGACCGAGAAATTGACTTGGCTTTTACTTTTGTTTGGCACAAGTTAGAAAGTTCCTTTACAAATTTAAGAAACTTCTTTCTCAGATGATTTCTGTTCTCTATGCTAAAAACTGGTGAAATATTTTGAGAATTATGTGGTATTTTGAAAAAACAGCATCAATCAGAATTTTACCCATCTGTAAATCTATATTAACCATTAATATTAACATAATAAGTATCAAATTGGGATAAAAGCCCTTAGCCTTTTTACATTTAAGAAGAAGATATAATAAAATCATTCATTGATTTATTTATTCAGTAAGAAACACTGAATTCCTGCTCTTTGCAAAGCCTTTATGGGAAGGCATTTGTTAGAAATGTTGATAATCTAAGGAAGCATTGAATCTTGGAACAAAGCAGGCCCCTGAGTTTTAAAAGGACTCATATGTACCATTAGTTCTAAAATATAGAATACTAAAATTTATAATATTTGTGCTAGTATGTATGTTTCTTGCACTAGTTTTCAAATATACTTGGGGATATTTTTTTTTGATAGCTCTCCTAGATCACTTTTTTACCCGCAAGTTTTGAAAGTTGGAATATTAGTTTCCTGCGGCTGCTACAACAAATTACCACAGACTTGCTGGCTTAACACAACAGAAATGCGTCCTCTCCCAGTTCTGGAGGCCAGAAGTATGAAACCAGAGTGTCGGCCAGGCCATGCTCCCTCTGGCTCCTCAGGAGGATTGTTCCTTCCTTTCCCGGCTTCCCATGGCTGCGGGCAGGCCTTGGTTTGGGGCCACATACTTCTCTGCTTGTCTTCACGTTACCTCCCCTCTGCAGGTCCACATCTTCTCTTTTCTGTGTTTTTCCACGGCCTCTCATTCATTCATTCATTCATTCATTCGTTATTTTAAATGTTTATTTATTTTTTGAGAGAGAGAGCACAAGCCGGGGAGGGGCAAAGAGAGAGAGGGAGAGAGAAATCCCAAGCAGGCTCCCTGCTATCAGTGAGGAGCCTCATGTGGGGCTCAAACTCACAAATGGTGAGATCATGACCTGAGCCGAAATCAAGAGTTGACGTTTAACCGACTGAGCTATGCAGGTGCCCCACTGCCTCTCTTTTATAAGGATGCTTGTCATTGGACATAGATCCCACTTGGATCATCTAGAATTATTTCCTCATCTCAAAATCATTAACTTAATCCTATCTGCAAAGACCCTTTTTCCAAATAAGGTCTCATCTGTTCCAAAGATTTGATATCCATATCTTCTGGTGGTCATTTTTCAGCCTTGCACAGTTGAGTTTTATTATTATATAAGGTGTCAGTAAAATAAATTACAGCACGTATTTGTGACAGTTTGTTTTTGTTTTGATACTGAGAGTATAAAATATTTCTGGTAGCGACTGTGATGTTTCTGTACCTCTGAGGACATTTGATTTTTAAAATAGTACAGTATTTGTAGGGTATATAGTGCGATGTATCTGGCTTTCCTTTTACAAAGAACGTAATTATCTAGGCGATAGAATCGTCATGTGTAACAACTGTATTAGCCGATTTATTCCTACCAGTGACTTGCTGAGTATTTCTTCCTTGGCTCTAGCTCAGAGCTACCTGGCTGGGCCCCTGGGGAGCCCTCCGGGGCAAGGTCCCGTGTTGCCGGCGGGCTCCATCTCTGAGACGGTTGCCCTTGAACCGACCGCTCTTTGAAGTCTCTGCCTTCTTTTCCAGTTTCTAGTCTAACCCCGCAGCCCTGCTCTGAGCCTGGCCCTGCCGGACTCTGACAGACGGCGGCGTCCAGGCCAGCTCTCTCGTCCAGGAGGCTGACGTCCCCCCGCAGCCGGTCGCGTGCTGGGCTTCTGAGGTGACTGCACCGGGCTGCCCGCCCTTGCCCTTCGAGCCACCCTGCCTGCCGGTTGGCCTGCGTTCTCCCCGAGCGCTGTAGGTGTTGAGATGTATATTCCGGCTCACCCCAGGACTCGGGAGTGCCTGTCATCCAAGCATTTTTAGGAAGGTTGACTCCTCAGTTTTCTCCTTTTTTTTTCCATTTCGGAAATGAGGTATAGATTTTCATGTGTTCTTAAATCAAGTCTGCCTTTACTTGCCTTTACCCCTGAGTCGTCATTGTGCGACCAGCGCACAAGATTGTGTGCAACTGTTAGAGTTTGTGGCTTTTGGTTTGCATAATACTTTGCAAGTTTTGGCGTCTTCACAGTCAGGCTGGCTTCTGCCTCTGCTGCTTTGATAGCATACAGTCTTCTTCGTTCTCTTAAGACCCTTTGATGGGAAAAGCAGAATTTCGGAAAAAAAGTTTCAAAGTTTCTAAGGCCCAGAATCAGGTCCTTGTTGGTTCTCCCGGGCCATTCCTCAGGAGTGCTGCCATGGTGGCCCAGACCCCGTTTTGCTGCTTTCTGAGTCACCAGCTCTGCCCTTGGCTACGGTTTCCAGATAAAAGAACGGTTACTCGGAAGCGTTCCTGACTCTGGAGTCACACACGCTTCCGTGTATGCCCCTTTCATTTTCCTTGTCCCATGACCTTATTATCGTGACCAAAAAGAAGTGTACTGTTCTTTTGCACAAATGTTAAAATTACTCGTCAGAAGTCACCGAGGTTAAGGTCGCCAAGCCCCATGAATTGGGGCTTGGTCATTCCTGCACCTAAACTCGACTTAGTGGGATTTCAAGCAATTTCTGTAAGTGTTTCTCTCTTAATGTTTATGCAGCTGCTCTCGAGGAATTAGTTTTGGTTTTGGTTTTGGTTTTAAGTAATCTCTGTGCCCAATGTGGGATTTGAACTCAAACCCCTGGGATCAAGAGTCTTACGTTCTACTGACTGAGCCAGTCAGGCGCCCCTCCCTGGTCTTGAGGTTTTTGTTTTTATTTATTTTCTTAAGTTAACTTTCTGAAGGAATCTGGTTAAAATTGACTCACAGCTGACCTTTCACATATATTTTCTAGTTTAATTTAGCATTTGTGAATAGGTTCACTAGTGCGTACATCTCCATGAGAAGGATAGAACTGGTTTCTGTCAGCCTCTAGTTTAGAGCCTTACATACCATTTTTCTGTATTCAAGGCTGGGAGGATGCTAAGGAAATGGAAAAGGGTTTTAATTTCCACTTGTGATCAGACGTAGGTCTTTCCAAATTGACAAATAATTCTCATTCAGAAAAGCAGCATACACAGTCTAGGTTGATGCGTCTGTCAGTAATTTTCCTGTTTGTGGCCAGAGGTGTACTCATTCTGTATCTTTGAGCCGAGTCTTATCCTTAAAGGATTGATTGGTTTGCTGAGTCCTCAGGAGTCAGCTTCCCCTCAGGAGCACATGGCTTCTGGCTTAGATCTACGACAGCTTGCCTTCTCTCTGCGTCCTTTGCCTGGACTCTCACCCAAAGAGCAGAAGGAAAGATTTTGTTTCTAGGAAGTGAGGTTTTATATATATGCTAGGTATATAGATGATTAACTATCCATAATTTTATTTAAAAACCTGTGGCATAAACTACTCCGGTTTCCACAGAAACCTGAAAATCTAGGCACTAACCAGTGGGTGTAAGAGAAGCTTCCGTGGCAGCTTGCTGTTTAGGGTCTGGCCTGGGCAGGCTGGCAGAGTTCAGTGGCTGTATTGTTTATTTTACTATTTCTCTAACTGAATGTATTAAAATATTACCGTTTACATCTTCAAAAAAATTTTTAATGTTTATTTTCGAGAGAGAGAGACAGCATGAGCAGGGGAGGGGCAGAGAGAGAGGGAGACACAGAATCTGAAACAGGCTCCAGGCTCCGAGCTGTCAGCACAGAGCCCAACGTGGGGTTGAACTCACGAAATGTGAGGTCATGACCTGAACCAAAGTCGGATGCTCAGCCGACGGAGCCACCCCGGCGCCCCCCATTTATGCATTCAAAAATAGCATCCTTTAGTATTTCACCTTAAAAGAAACCTCTGTAAAGAGAAGGAATGTTAAAAACTTTGGAGTTCCACGGGGAACCTGGGTGGCTCTGTCAGTTGGGTATCCGACTCTTGATTTTGGCTCAGGTCATGATCTCAGGGCCTCGGGTATCGAGGCTCGCCTCGGGCTCTGCACGAAGCATGGAGTCTGCTCCCGATTCTCTCTTTTCCTCTGACCCTTTCCCCCACTTGCATGCTCTCTCTCTCTTTCTCTAAAAGAAAACGAACGAGTTTGAGGTCCCAAAAATGACCTCGTTCGGCCCCTCCACTGCCGGCGAGGAAGCTGGGGGCTGCGATGCTGTGCAGAGGGGTAACCCCAGACCCCTCGCCCAGGCCACCTGCTCCTCCTGGCACAGTTGCTAACTCTCCCCTCGGTTTCCTGGTTCCCAGACTCAGATGTTTGCTCTGTTCCCCACAAGTCACCAAGTCCTCGGTTTCCATTCTCAAGCCCACGTTTTATCCTGTGTTGTAAGTATTGCAGAAAAAACTTCCTTCGTGTGGTCTTTTTAAGCTCGTCCACTTTCCTTAGTGCTGCTTCCCTGTGACTGTCGTGCAGCCCTGTCCCTTTTTAGTCCGCTGTCCTTGATGGAATATTTCCTGTGCTCCAGGAATCCTGCTCGGCGATTGCCATCTATCTTTTCATCCTAACCATTGTCCGGAATAGGCGCTGTATTCTGCCTTTCTGCAGCGGAGAAAGCGGTGGTTTAGAGAGATAATGGACTTGCCTGCGACCACACAGCTAGTGGCAGAGCTGGCGTTTGAATGCGCCAGAGCGGGGAACCCTTTCCTGTTGCGGCTTCGTCTCTGCCGAACTCCCAAACCCTCATCGTCGGTCTCAGGCCCTCCATGGATTCTTCTTTCCAGGTGTTTATGAAGATGATGTCAGATGAGAGCCTCAAAATAGCTAGGTGGTCAGAAATAGCCAAGACATTTAGAGTTTGGTTTGTTCGGTGTTTTTAAGAGAGTTTACTGATCTCAGTTGGTGCCGGCATTTGATGCCTCCTTTCTAATCAGCTTGCTGGTTGAGGCTCCTGTTCCGTGGGTTTTGAATACCTTCCCAGACACCATGGCCAGGAGATAGAGACCCCCTAATTTCTTAGACACAATATTATGTGGGAAGTAATTATGAATCAGAAATACGGCGGTGTTGCATCAGCCATGGGAAATACAGTTGTGAGTTGTTACCTGGACATGTTGCTGCCTATTTTTGTTGGTTCCTAGAACGTGTTCAGTTTGGTTGTTGCTCTTCGTTGATGATGGGCAAGGTTATCAATCATACTGCACTGATCATTGATTTTCAAAACCTGCTCTATGAAGTCATCTTGGTTTTTCAAAATGGTAAATGTCACCCCCGTGAGTGTCCACTGGCACCTTGTGTGTTTTGAGGAGAGCTCGTGTCATCATTTTCTTCATGTGGGTGCATGTCCTCCTCTCTGAGTTGCTGGTTCCCTCCCTGCGGCCACCCCGCCTGCCCCCACGTGCAGACGGGCCCTGTGCTGGCTGTGTCCTTGCAGCTGGAGGGGTCCGGAGCCCGCCAGGCCTGAACTGCCCCAGGATAGCCGCGGGCGCGGGCCCGGGTCTCCCAGCTCCTCCTGGACGTGGGTTTATGTTAGAGTCCTCGCTCTCTGCCGTGGAAGTGGCCTTGAGCAAGAGAGCAGACCTCCCAGTTTTGCTTCCTCGTTGTTAGTACTCTTGCCACACGTGGTGGCGTGAAGAGTGGCGGAGTCTGAAAGGTCCCAGACTTTGCAACACACACGCGGCACCCAGCGACTTGCCCCCCCCCCCCCACCGGCCCCAGGGGCTGGTGCGGGTTCTGGAACCTTGTAGTTACACACGGACTGTCTCGGGGAGGGTTGGTGCAGCGACTGTGTTTTCCCCCTGAAAACTCCCCAGACCCGCCCCTCAGCCCTGCTTCAAGCAGCTACGTTCTGCATCTTTGCCGCAGTCTTTAAAATGTGCCCCCGCGAGAACGTTCAGACAAATTCAGCCTTTCTAGTGATCAGATAGCATTATTTGGAGTGACAGTGGCCAAACAAAAGTGAATAGCGTGCCTGTAGTTTCAGTTATAGTTTCTTCGTGCGCACACGTACGTATTTTGAGCCTGACTGGCTCATTGGTGATGGTGGTATGACTGAAAATATACGGACATCTGTAAATCATGGATTAGGAGACAGATTTTTTAAAGTTTTGTCTTTGACTTCTTTGAGATCTTTCTCATTTACGTTAATGGTTGAAATAATTAGAACTACACGGAGAATTTTAAGATCTCTTCCAAATCCCACTTTTTCTCCTTTCTAAGCTATTTTGGCACTTTCTTGCAAATAAACATTTCACAGAGCAAAAGACTTTTAAACCTCATACTGTTCTTAATGGACTGCAGTTACTTAATATTTAGCATGAATGCAGTCTAAGGCTTTTTCCGCAGTTATTATAACGGCTATAATTGCAAAAGATGCTTTGGGGTAGGAGAAACTGCCAGATGCGATGCCATTTGATCTAAAAAGGTCATAGCAAAAGGGACATTTAAATTAAGTTATAAATTACAATCGAAGAACAATATTTTGATGTGTGAGACCGGAGATGTCAGAGCAGGGAGATGTAATTCATGGGTTCATTATAGAACAGGGGTGCCTGACAGCTGAGCCGTGCCAAAAGGAAAATTTATTTGCAACGTCACGCAGACAGAAAATGGCAGCTAAGATGAGAAGCCACAGCAGAAACTTGAAGCCTTGTGGTAATACACAGAGTTTGTGCTAATAAGACTGCCTGGGATCCAGAGGTGCTTAATGATTGCTGTAATATAAATGAGGTGTTTGGACATGGGCGCATTTTCAGTCTTCTTTAAGTTAAGACCTCGTTTTTGCTCTATAAAATAACATACTTTGTAACCAGGCATTAAGGTTGATTCTCTCACCTCTCTGGGCAATATACAGATTTCGCTGCAAATTCAGAATTGTTTAGGCAGGAGAGTTAAAGCTTGAAACAAGATCTCCATCCATGGCAGCTTTGAGGAAGGATATAATTTAATGTTTATAGCAATCCATGAGAAGTTCAATCATGAGTTAATTAAACTGTAGGCAGTCATTAAGTATTATTTATTCTTTCGAGAAGCTTGCCAGTAAAGCACTTATATATATTAAATTATAGAAAGTAATAAGCAGGGAGTGATTTGTCAGGCAGAGCGAGAGTTGCAGATTTAACTTGGGCAATTATGCAGAAATGTGTTTTTCTTCTTGCGGCACGATCCTTTCTTCCTGCTGATCCCGGAGAGGTCAGAAGCCGCGGCTGACCATCGAGGGTGCGTGGGCCCCAGCGCCGCACGGTAGATGATCTACTGAACTTGTATGTGCCCGGTAGTCTTAGGTGAGAGGTGTGGACCTGAAATGTCTCCTGTGGTGATGACACCGCTACACGGCGCGTAGCTTTTTGACATTTCACGTATCTTGTCACGTTGCATCTCATTTAGTACCTCCCGTTGTCTTTGGACGAGGCTGAGGGACAGTGGTGTTAGGCCCGTTTGACGGTCGAAAACCTCAGCTCGGCCGGTTTGTGACACAACTGCTGACAGGAGTCCGTCTCCTGCCTCAGATCCCGCGCTGGGTTCGCTAGGTGTTGACAGAAGGCACGGACTCTGGGGCGGTTTCCACAGGAGGGGCTGCAGGGCGCCTGAAGTCGCGGAGAGCTTTTCACGCAACTGGCTAAATGCGCTTGCGTGCGGCGCGGTGGCTTTGGGTCTGCGGGTTCGGTGTGGCGGTTCCGTTTGCCACGGTGGAACCAGACCGGGAGCGTGTTCCTCAAGCTGCTCTCGTTTTTAGCGCCACAGCTCCCGCCGCGTCCGCTCGGCTGGCTCGCTCGTGCGGGTCCTTGCTAGCGCGGCGGTGGCCCTGGGAGCCTCTTAGTTGGCCCTTGTTGACGGGACGGGGGGCAGAGAGAACGTGGTGCCCGCAGCCTGCCTCTGAGGCGGGGCCGTCCCCCCGGGCCCCACGGCCGCCGGGAGGCCTGGAAGACGAGGGTGGACCCCCGGTGCGGGAGGGTCCAGTTGGCCGTTTCACAGCGAACGGACCAAAGGCCGAGGAAGGAACGCGGCCCGAGGGTTCTGTGGAGCCAGGCCGGGGGAACAAAGAGCAAAGCGCAGGAAAACAACCAGGCCGGGATCGTTCCGGGATGGAGTGACTTGAAAGGCTAGCGCGTCGAAGAACCACCGTCTTGTTATCAGATTCCCCAGGTATCGACCTGTGGTTTAGGGAAAGACTGATTTTACTCGTGTAGAAGTGCAGACTTGCAGTTCAGTGATGCGGAAGCAGCAGATTTACAAGTCTATGCCTCCTTGATCACTGGATTACGTGCGGGGCGCGTACACACACACACACACACACACACACACACACCCCTTGTGATGATGGATTTGAAAACCTTGGTTTCTGCTGAATGACATCCTGCTTTAGTGGCTGGCAGGGTGATGGGGATGGTGTAAGATCTAAATGCTTCTCTCCCCAGTAGCTTGTAAACATTGGAAGCTGGTTGAGTAACGATGCTTTTTCTTGGTCCCTGCATTTTGCAGTGGTCTTTTCCCATCTGCTCTAAAATGGTACAGCTCACTGTACTCTACATTAAAATTGCATTTAATCCCAGATCTTACCAGCCCTGCTTGGTTGCAGAATGGACAGAAGGTTTACTTGCCTTGCTTTAATTGCTTTTCCAAGGCTACAAAGTGAAGCTGTAAGACGTTTGAGGGGTTCTCCCCCTGTCTTCGTTGTAATTTCTTTGAACAGTCTTCTCTGGAGAAACGGAAGAAAATTTTATTCACATTAAAGACCTTTTACCTTAGCGATATTGGGAAGCCTGTACTGCATTTCCTGACTATATGAATGTGTGTGTATGGCTGTGATCAGGGGTTTAAAATTTGAAACCCACATCATGTTTTCCTCAAGATGAAATTACTTTAATCTGTTAGAGCTCGACACTATATTAGAGGGGAATGTTGTTAATGACAATTTTAGAGATTTAAGATAGCCAGTATTTTGGTAGGCTTAATTCTAATTTACATAAGGAATACAGTGGAAATATCCAGTTAAGCTCTTCCTCAAACATTATTTTGTCTCCAACCCAAAGAAAGGAAATCTTCGTGATCATCTAGAAAACAAACCCCCTTTTAGAAGGCCTTACTTGTTGCTTGATACATGGACTAAAGAAGGTAGTCCCCAGCCTTTGGGATCCTAGATTTTGAATGTGAGATTTAGATAGACACGTTCTGCAGTGACTGTTACCCTTCTCGGTCTTACTTTCCTGATGACCGTTCTCTTTGTTCTTCATGAGCTATATCTGTCCCTGGCCGTTTAGCACTCTGCAAATACCTGTGGAAGGAACGAAGGGTGTCCTCAGCAACAGTAATTTTCCCCAAGGGCTCAAAACGTAATCTTCATTTTTGTGAAGCTGTGTGGGCCATAACGACTTTTTGTATGCTAAAAGTACATCTTTAATGAAGTATCATTAAAGTATTTCCATAAAGAAATGAAAACTCAGAGTGTTCTTAGAATTCCTAGAAAGTAGAAATAAATCTTAGTAACATTCAGAAGAAGGTGAGTGTGTAGAGAGGTTTGTTTTGGTTCCCTAGGAAGAGGGAAGGCAGAGCCCCCCCCCCCCCCCCCCCCGCCGGACCCAGCCTGTGTCCCAGCCTTTATGCATATTGAGGACAGCGCAGTAATGCCCGAACTTCGTTTGTTCAGTAAATATTTCATCACTGTTGGTGAATAATCCCATAGTTCTGACTTTATGAATATGTCTTTCTAGAGGAGGAGAGGGGTAGACACTAAATATTTGTTGGATTCCTTCCACGGAAAGGTCAGGAACGGGGATATTTTAAGAGGACAGGCAGACGATGGACGGGACGAAAGGAAGGCATTGGCCAGTATTTAGAGAGCAGAGTAGCAGCAGGAAGCCCAGGGTACGGCCCACGCCACGGAGAGCGTGGTGCCCAGTGCAGATTCGTGCAGGGGTGCGAGCGCCAGCCTGCGCTTCGGGGACGTCAGCCGCCTGGCGGGGATCTCTCGGAGGGCGCCGCACACGCACTGGCCAGCCTGTCCGACAGACCAGACCGCCAGAAGTTTGGCGAGGCATTTGGAACCTGTCTTCCGAGTCTCGTTCAGAACCGTCCTCGGTTCCCCGAGAGGCAGGAATGGCACAGGGAGGGCTGATGACCTTTCATTGGCTCTGCTCCTTCAGCCGCTCACTTTTGGAACAGGCCTTACGTTCTCCCATCAGCCACAGAAGATTTAAAATTCTTCATTTTTCCTGTGTACTGTACCAGAGTTTTAGTCAAACTTCCAAAATTATGAACATGAATAATTATGTGAAACATAAGTGGTTTTGTTTATAGTTTAACAGTTTTTTTCTCTCTCTGGAAAGGCTACTGTCTAATCTAGAAAATTGATGAAAATTGGGTAGAGGCTCCTTCATTTTTTTTCTCTTTCCTTTTAAAAATTAATTGCTAATACTCATTTGGTATATTACGTGCTAGGTACTGTTCTGGGCAATTTTCATGCTTTTTTCTAATGCTCACCTCATAATCCCCTAAGAGGTAGAAGTTCTCACTCTACCATTTTTTAAAGTTTATTTTTATTTTTAATTTATTTTGAGAGAGAGAGAATGCCCGAGTGTGCACGTGAGGGCGGGAGGAGGGGCAGAGAGAGAGAGAATCCCAAGCAGGCTGCGCGCCATCAGCGTGGAGCCCGACGTGGGGCTCAATCTCACAACTGTGAGATCATGACCTGAGCCAAAAATCAAGAGCTGGACACTTAACTGACTGAGCCACCCACACGCCCCTGTTCTACTCATTTTTTTTAAAAAAAAAAAAAAAAAAAAAAAAAAAAATTTTTTTTTTTTTACATTTATCTATTTTTGAGAAACAGAGTGAGACAGAGCATGAGCGGGGGAGGGGCAGAGAGAGAAGGAGACACAGAATCCGAGGCAGGCTCCAGGCTCTGGGCAAGCAGTCAGCACAGAGCCCGACGCAGGGCTCAAACCCACAGACTGTGAGATCATGAACTGAGCCGAAGTCGGACGCTCAACTGACTGAGCCACCCAGGTGCCCCTCTACTCATTTTTAAAGATGACAAAATTAAGGCCCAGAAGATGAGTAGCTCGTCTGAGTTCACATACTTAGTAAGTAACAGACCTAGTGTTTGAATCTGATTGTCTAGCTCCAGAGTCCACAGTCTTTTGTCTCTTTACAATTACCCCAGATATATATATAATTACCTCTGAAGAAATGTTGTTAGTCTCCCATAAGCTTTTTATTAAGAATTTATGACCTGATCAACTTGAATTGACTTCAGATTATCACTAAAATATGTGCTTTTTAAAGAATTAAATAGGCCTGCAATTTTTTTCTTTTATTCAGCCCTGATCCATGTTGTTAACCTCATATTCTAGATTCTTGTTATATTATAGAGCTTGACAGGTATCTGCTTGTTCTAGATATTGGGCAAAAATTGAAAACCTAACTTTGTTTTCATCTTTTTATATTTCTGAAAGAAGTCTAGATTAGACGGGGTTTTTTTTTTTTTAAGTTTATTTTGAGAGAGAACGAGCATGTGTAGTGTGAGTGGAAGCAGGGGAGAGGCAGAGAGAGGGGGGAGAGAGAGAATCTTGCTTTCAGCATAGAGCCCGAGGCGGGGCTTGATCCCATGACTCTGGGATCATGACCTGAGCCGAAATCAAGGGTTGTACTCTTAACTGACTGAGTCACCCAGGCGACCCTGGACAGTTTTCAAACATTTCCAAATTACGGTATTTTATTTTAGGATTTATTTAGTATGGTATTTATAGTATAGTATACTATTTTATTTTTTAAAGTCTAATGATGAATGTTACGAAGGTATAAAAGTTAATATCTAGCATTCGCATTCATATTCATGACACTGGGACTGGAACCTACGGAGCGTGGGATCGTTACCTGGGCCGAAGTCAGATGCTCAACCGACTGAGCCACCCAGGCACCCCTAGCCAAAACGGATTCTTGTGCCAGGGAACTAGATATGTAAAGGAAAGTCAGATTTCCAGTGAGAATTCTGAAGTGACAGCCACAGGTGGGAGGTGGGAGGTTAAGCAAGAGGATCCTTCAGCCTGCTCCTTCACTCCATTGTCTGCAAGTGGAAGAGGACTGGGGTCACGTGAACTAGGAAAGGCGTGTCTTTGCGAGATAGAGAGGGGGAGCGGTGTCAGGCACTGCCTGGGGTTGGAAAGGATGTGGAGTGGGAAAAGTTGATCACCTTTGGTGAGAGAGAAGTCTGCTCCTAAGAGGAATGTGTAGATAAACCAGTCTCTTCATTCGTGTGTACTGAGCAGTTAGTATTCTGTTACAGAGTTTCATTACAAAGCTCGTATAGTTTAGGTACTTCAGATTTTTTTAGTGAAATGACTACAGTAGCAAGACTTCAGAAATGCTACCAGGAGATAACATAATGCAGTAGGTCTTTGAACTGCTCTGGGGAGAAGGGGACGAGACAGAGAAGGGGCTCTGGGGAGAAGGGGAGTGGGAATCATGTGGCCTGGTCGGAGTCTTGGCTTTACCGCCTACTGGTTTAGTGTGGTGAGCACCTTTACACTTGACCTTTCTATGCCTCAGTTTCCTTATCCATAAAATGAGGTGACTATACTTCCTGCCCCATAAGCTTAAATGAGAGAATTAAAAAAATATAGGATTAAAAAAAATAATGAGCACGAGGAATGTGTTTACCTCTGTGCCAGGTCGGATGTTCAGTAAATGTTACTGTTCTTAACGTTGTTCCTGTTCTTGCCAAAATGTTCTCTGCCTTGCCTGCCTCCCTTTCCCCGAACAGCTGGACCTGGGGTGGGGGGATGTGAATTGTGCTGACGAGCATGCCCGTTCCATGATTCTTCTGTCAGGATAAACACAGGGCTTCTCTTTCATTGATTTGCTTCCAGATCTGCTATTTGGCACACTTATCTGACTAAAATTGTTGTTGTTGTTGTTGTTGTTGTTGTTTTAGCTACACGAAAGTGGTTATGACGCTGGCAAAGCCCTGCAGCGCCTGGTCAAGAAGCCCGTGCCCAAGCTGATCGAGAAGTGCTGGACCGAGGACGAAGTGGTGAGCTCGGACGG
The DNA here is from genome assembly GCF_007474595.2 of Lynx canadensis. Lineage (NCBI taxonomy): Eukaryota > Metazoa > Chordata > Mammalia > Carnivora > Felidae > Lynx > Lynx canadensis. The sequence continues at coordinate 5,730,015 of NC_044310.1, read as the reverse complement.
GACTGGCCCTGCGGTCTGGGTCACCGGGGTGTCTGCTTCTCCGTGCGTGACCTCCCTGCTCCTCCGGGGACTGTCCATGGTACCCAGCAGTCAAAGGAAGGAGACTTTAAACCTGAAAGTTGCACAGAAAGACTTGCTTTTTAGGAAGCTCTGTGGGAAGGATGTTCTCCGGTTTCATGGAAAGACAGAAGAATCTGTAGGGTTGGTTGGCTGGTTTCAGCAAGTCAGCGTTTGATGCCTATTTTAAGACATAAGCATCTTTTAATGCTTATTTTTTATTTTTGAGAGAGAAAGCGTGAGCAGGGGAGGGGCAGAGAAAGGAGGACAGAGGATCTGAAGCCGGCTCGGCGCTGTCGGCACAGAGCCTGACTCGGGGCTCAAACTCACGAACCGTGAGATCACCACCTGAGCCGAGTCAGACATTGAACCGACTGAGCCGCCCACACGCCCCTTAAGACATAAGCGTTAAAACCATTTGCTGCGTAACCTAGAGCGGGGCTGTTGCCTTGTTTTTATTTGGAGGGCCAGCAGGATCCCTAACCTGCTGAAGGACGTTACTCAAGAGCAGGTAGCATAGACCCGATTATATAAATATAGTGGATCTTACATATTCGTCCTGTCATCGTGGCTCAGCAAAGAAGGTAGGGAGATAAGATAGGTGCCCACAAACACAGATTGAAGACCCACGGATTCCTGTCCCAGCCGACTGAGTTCCCATGGAGCTACATCCCCATCTTGTGACTTCTGGAAGGCGTTGCTGTCAGAGACTTACAGACTGCTTGTGCTCTTGCAGATACGGTCTCGTGTTTGCGTGTTACGGCTTGACGTTTGCCCTTTAGGTTGAAAGAAACGAAGATGGCGGCTGTCACTGGTAGACCTGTCGATTTTAAGTTCCTCGCCTGTGTTCTAAATCTGCTAAGAAAGCGTGCTTAGAAGCTCTTGGTGCTTTCCTGATCTCGCTCTTTTGTTTATTTCGGCAATATTTATCGAGTACTTGTTGTGTGCCGGGTGCTGTGCTAGGAGCCGTATCAAGAACAAAGGTCCCTCCTCACGAGGCTTGTGTTTGTTTTCAGAGGAGAGACCGTCTGTAAATCAATATTTGTTAAGTGGCGGTACACACACGTGCTGGGGAAGACGGAGTAGGCAAGGAGGATGGGGAGTAAGCTGGGTGAGGGGCTGTGTGGCAGAAGGGGCTGAGGAAAGGCCTGGTAAGAACCATTTGAGCAGAGGTGAGCCTTTTGGATCGGGGCCCTACGGTGAAAGCGTGGCCGGGAGAGAGAACTCCGGGCCCCGGGCGCGTTCAGGACGGAGGCAGGCATGTGTCTGCGGGGAAGGGATAGTGCGGTGATCGGGCGCGGCCTGCGGACCCACGGTCGGTGCCTCGCTCTTCGCTCTGCGTGGGCGGATTCTGAGCAGAGGGTACCATCATCTGCTGGCGGGCGCCCTCTGGCCACTGAGTCGCAGGTGGGCTTCCGGGGCAATTGCGAGCATCCGGGCCCGAGACCGGTGAGCGGACAGCATGGTGGCAGTGCCGGTGGGAAATGGCGAGACCCTGGGGGCACATTGGAGCGAGAGCCAAGGCGATTGTTCGAGGAAAGGCCACGTGGGGGTTGGGCAGTCGGGGGCAAAGTAGGAGACGAGGAGGTAGCAGGGGCGGACTGAAGCCGCCCCTGAAGGCTTGGTCGGGAGAGAGCTTTTTCGTAGCCCGTTAACACTTGCAGCTTATCAGACGCATGATGAGGTTGGTGCTGCTGTTTAGAAATTAAAAGTTTAAAACCTTTACACGATCAGTAAAGAGTTGGGGGCATCTTAAACATCTGTTCCTGTTCAGACACTGGCAGAGTACACACGTCACATTCGTTTGTTTTGTAAAGTCCCGTGGATGTGGTTTTCACTGTGGACCCATTTCTGTGACAAGGAGATCCGACTTGTGACTGATGAAATTTTAAAGTTCCTCAGGAAGTCTTGGTGCCAGAAAGATGTGAGGAGGTGAAAGGATGGAAGGAATGTGTGAAATGCCACCAACCCGGAGACCCCATCAGCGCCCACGTGCCCCGATGCCCTTCTTGTTCCTTCCTTTGCGCTGACGCCCCGGGGCTCCTCAGCGGCCGGGCGGCCAGGCACTCTCCCTTCCTGTCTCCCAGACCTCTCATTCGCTCTGGAATTTAAAGACTCCCACTTAAAAGAAAGCTGCTTTCCTTTTCCTGCTGCACTCGCTTCTCTTGGGCACAATGTGAACCGTGTCCCTGCTGTCGGCAGCCGGTGGGAGGGAAAGGGGAGTCTTACACATCAGAAAACGCTCGGCTTTATTTTAAAAAGTGAAGCACGACTCTAGGCGGACATGATAATGATCCGTAACTGCATAAGTCCTTGTCATTGGGCTCATTTCTATCATGTTTGCTTCTTGTTTCGGTGTAGGGTTTGAGAAATATGTTGGCAGGCCTCCGGCCCTTGCAGAACTCAGAGATCAAATGGCCGTCCCCTTATTTATAGGAAGTTAAGCTTCATTTTCTAAAACCTCAAAAGTGAATGGGAAAGAGGGATTGAATAATTGATAGGCTGAAGGGAGCCTCTCAGATCTTGGACCAGCTTGACGTGGCAGCGAGGCACCATCACTAGTGAGCTCCTGCCTTGGCCTGGTTTTGGCTGCAAGAGCATCACCCTCTGTGTGTGTGGCCTCTTCCCTGGAAGTCCCCTCATTTCCCACCCCAGCACTCAACAGGAGTAAGCAAAGCGTGTCCCAACTAAAGTAAGTACGTGGGCCTACCTCTCTTCTTTTTCCCCTCCAAGTTTTCTGTGTACCTGGACGTCTTAGTTATTTTTTAGTTTATTTATTTTGGAGGGGAAGGGGCAGAGAGAGATGGGGAGAGAGAATCCCAAGCAGGCTCCACACTGTCATCACAGAGCCCCAACGCGGGGCTCAAACCCACAAACAGTGAGATCGTGACCTGAGCCGAAATCCAGAGCCAGACGCTCATCTGACTGAGCCCCCCAGGCGCCCTGACATTTTAGTTATTTTTAAGCATCATTGCCTCCAGTATATCCATTTGATCTAACTGCAGCAGCCTTGATGAAGTTGTTTTCCTTTGCATTTATATGAACTGGACACTCCTGTGTGCAAGGGTTGGTGGAATGAGCACCTGACAGTGCGAACCCCTGGCCGGGCTGGGAACACGCGGCCCCTGTGCGTCCTGGCTCCTGCGGGTGCGCTGCTCCCTGATCAGACAGATCTCTCCCCATCTCGCCAGTGCACACCCTCACTGCTTTTCACCGCTCTTTGAGGTTCAGGGCAGTTCCCGGGCCCAGCCCGCTGTGATCGCGCCCTCTTCTGAGCTGTTTCCCCAGTTTGCAGCATTTGTTAGCAGCCTGCCCCTGGCTTTTTCCTGCCCCTTCCTCCGCTCCTCCTCACAGGCTTTACTTCTGAGTTGATTGCCCTCCTAGTTCATAAACTTAAGAGCGGGGACTTAACTGATGGGGTCTGGTAGAGACTAATGTTTCTAAGAGGGGCTTGAAGAATATTAACAACTCTTTATTCAAGATTATTGTTTGTAAAGATTTTTTTTTTAATTTTTAAAAAATGTTTATTTTTGGGACACCACCTGGGTGGCTCAGTCAGTAAGCGTCTGACTTCGGCTCAGGTCATGATCTCACGGTTCGTTGGTTCGAGCCCCACATCGGGCTCTGTGCTGACAGCTCAGAGCCTGGAGCCTGCTTGGGATTCTGTGTCTCTCCTCTCTCTGTGCCCTTCCTCCACTCATGCTCTGTCTCTCAAAAGTGAATAAAGATTTAAAAAAAATTTTTTTTTTAATGTTTATTTTTGAGAGAGAGAGAGAGCGCACATCTTCCGGGGAGGGACGGGGGTGGGGGGCAGGGGTGGACAAAGAATCTGAAGCAGGCTCTGCCCTGACAGCTGAGAGCCCGACATGAGGCTCAATCCCACGAACTGCAAGATCATGACCTGAGCCGAAATCAGACACTGAACCCACTGAGCCACCCAAGATTCTTTAATTAAGATCGTTCTGGGGCTTCAGCTCAGGTCATGATCTTGAGGTTCGAAAGTTCGAGCCCCGCGTTGAGCTCTGTGCTGACAGCTCGGAGCCTGGAGCCTGCTTTGGATTCTGTGTCTCCCTCTCTCCTGCCTCTCTCCCACTTGCACTCTGTCTCTCTCTCTCTCAAAAGTAAATATTTAAAAAAGTAAATATTAAAAAAAAATATTTAAAAAAAAGTAAGTATAAAAAAAATATATTAAAAAAAAGATTACCTTCACTCTAACATTTTAAAACTTGTAATAGTTAATAATTATGCATCAGAGAAAAACTTTTACATGCGCTCAAAGCTGACCTTAAAAGTTTTACCTTTGGAAAAAATTTCCCATATTCTTTGTGATAACACCACCCAATTTCTTCGTCCTAGGTCTTTCAGATATTAACTGATTGTTGAGATTTTAGGCCTCAAAATTACACAGTGAGAGGCTTTTCATTTTACATTTTCTCTCAGTGATTCCTTTGACCGCTTGTGTATCTATTGGTATGGTGTTTCTTTTTTATATGTTATTATTTTTTTAAATGTTTATTTAGTTTTGAGCGACAGAGCGTGAGCAGGGGAGGGGCAGAGAGACAGGGAGACACAGAATCTGAAGCAGGCTCCAGGCTCCGAGCTGTCAGCACAGAGCCTGACATGGGGCTCAAACCTAGGAGCTGTGAGATCATGACCTGAGTCAAAATTGGACGCTTAACCAACTGAGCCACCCAGGCGCGTGCCCCTATAGATATGGTATTTCTTACTGAAGTTTCTTTGGGGGCTGAAATACTTTAAATCTTGGGGAATGGATACCAGATTTGGGCCAATTTCTGTCAAATTCTAGGCCAGAAAGTGACAGTTGAGCTCTGCTTTAGTGGAATGAGTGAGAAGCTCCTTGGTAGCTAGCTCAAGGCAGTCTCTCAGGCTAAATAAACTGGGTCAGATCAGAGAGGCAGTTTCAAAGAAATGCTAGGTCAGTTGGATGGAACCAAAGTGCATGGCTGGCTACAGCCATGGGAATTGTACTGACGTTTAACCAGTTTCACTTACGTTATGCTAAAAATATTGTTCCGTATCAGGGAGCCATTTAAATGAGTAGGACTTAGGAAGAGAAAGAGGAGAAAAATACTGATCAGAACTTGTTAAAAAAAGAAAAGAAAAAGTAAAAGAAACTCTAGATTATTAGGTTTTTAATTAAACATGATGAACACATTCAAATATACCACAAAGGCCCCAGGCTGAACTGCACCTAATCGAAACAGATGAAGTCACCCTTCCATGCCCGGGTAGTTATTAATTCCGCTTATTTATGCACGTGAGCCGAAGGTAGCATTTGCTGTGCTTGCCGTTGCTTATTGCGCTGGGATTCCATTGCTGCTGGCTGCTGTGCTCTTAATTAGCATTCAGCTGTTGATTATGGAAATGCTGGGGATGCTAATTGAATTCTTTTTAAAATTCAGGGCCTGCGTTTTCCTTGCGGAGTGTGGCCTGACTTGCAAGGTTCTAAGGTCGGGTGCTGCACTGAGCTGCACGCTTCACTCTTTGCTTCCCATCCACTTGGCCAGGTTTGTTTGGGACGTTCTTTTCATGTCCAGGTGGCTTTCAGCAAAACTCCAGGTGTTGCCTGAGGTGAAGGCTTTGTTGCCTCTGGTGTTCCCGCAGGGGATTCCGCTTGGTCATGGGTAACTGTAACTTTTATCTGGAAATATGCTTCCCTTTCAATACTGGGTATCAGCGTTGATGTCCTACCTTGCGTGAACAGCCTAGATACGAATGATCTCTAACATTTTTATCCAGAGATAGCTCATCCCTGGTGCGGTGATAAACTTTAACTGGTCGTGTACATGGATTTACAAATTCATAAATTTTAAAACGTCTAAGCTGTCCCTCAGCATAAAGCTCAGTGTTATCATAAACGCAAACGAAAATCCTTCTTTCAAAATTGACATGACGTGCCAAACTAATTGTCTGAATATTCGTAAACCAATGAACCCGTGTGGCTGGTCAAGGAATGATTGCCACAGACGCACACGGCTGTTTGAGGGGTGTCTCTCCCAGCAGCGTCTTCAGACGCCTCTGTTAGGCCCTTTTTGGAATGTCTGCTCAGGAAAACATTGTCTTCCTCGCTCACTCTTTTCAAGCCAGGCATCTGGATGTGCCAGAAGACAGAGCTGCTTAGTGGGGCAAAAATACAACGAATTTCATTTGCTGTTTGTGTGGTAGCTGTAGAAAATGGAATCCACAGCAAAACCAGAGTCAAGGTCCTATATAGCAGCAGGAGGTTTTGGAGGTGAAAGCAGAGATGGGGATGATGACGGGGAAGAGAGCCAGCCCTCCTCAGCCTGCAGTTACCATCGTGTGAGTTTTAAGATGTCCATAATCTCAGCGTTCAGTTTTAAATTGTGTATTTTCAGTATAAGGGAAGCCTTAATTGTATGGTATCAATTTTTAGAAATGACCAGGTTTCTAGAGTTGTTGGGCATTTTACATAGTCATTCCAAAAATGTTGGTGATAGGAGGGTCCTGTCGGTCATCTAATATGAACCCATTCATTTTTTTTCTCTTGTAAATTTTATGTGCATCATCTCTGTTGTTAGGATATCATTACAAAATCATTACAGGGGAGTTGAAACCTCACTACCATCTCAGCCTCTAGGTTTCCTGCCCTCTTTGTGTCTTTGTTCCTGTATGTACATTGGTTTATGTGTTTGTAAACTTACGTAAGTTGAATCATTTTATTGGAATTCTCACTTTCATAAATCTTAATCTGAGAATGTTTACAATATACCCAGAACTTGGACTAGAGATACCTTTCTATACCTCTGCAACACAGAATAGGTAGTTAGTAAATTTTAAATTGAAGTAGCTGTTTCTCTCAACTGATTACCCTTCCTCTAATTTTAAATTAATTGGTACTGCCTCTTACAAACAACTTAATTCTGAGATAAGAGGGTAGGAAAGATAAGTAGACATTTTGGCATATTATTTACACATAAGTTATATACATATATATATATATGTGTGTGTATATATATATATATATATATATACACACACACACACACACACACACACACACATATTTATATATTATTACTCATGTTATGTGTTCCTATGGTCCATAGCAAAAATCAGTCCTTGGTGTTAAAAAAGAAAAATAAAAGGGTGCCTGGCTGGCTCAGTCAGTAGAGCATACACCTCTTGATCTTGGGTTTGTAGGTGGGAGCCCCACATTTGGTCTACATAGAGATTACTTCAAACAATAAAATCTTTAAAAAATAAACAAGTCAATAAAAGAGGAAAATATAGATACAAGTAAAATTTGTACAATGCTTCAAGTATTAATGAGATTGAACTGTTTTTCCTATGATTGACGCCCATCAGCCTTTGAATCAAACCCTTTTTTAAACAAGTCAATAGTGTGAATAGAGTGGAGTATATTACTGCCAAGTCCATTCGAAAATGAGACGGTGAATTAAAAATCAATTATATGTGTGGAAGAGTTGGTAGAAGGCAATCAATTTTGTCAGTTAGTTTGCAGGAAGGCTCTACTGCATAACAACCTGTAAAGAGAAACGTATTTTAAAATCCTTTAGTAAATGAGATAGGCTGAACATTAGAAGGAGAGAGATATTTCAAAAATTTATTACAGTATTTCATGTCAATAGAAGTTGCCTCTGGGTTAAATCTACAAATTCAGCCATGACCTTGCATTTCACATACGTGGCTTTATTGCTTTCTAGGCTTCCTCTTTAAACTGTGGTCAGAGAAGGTAGTATGCCTGTTTTTCTAAACAAGGCCGTTCTTTTTCTCATTTTCTTTAACCAGTATGTTTCTAAAGTTCCTTACCCCCTAGCCCTGATACTAGGTAATTTTGTTTAAAACCAACAGTAAGTTGTGCTGTTCTTGGGCTCCAAGAGGCAGTACCAATTTAATTTAAATGTGTGTGTGCATGTTGGTGCGTGTACATGTTCAGGCCTTAGGGCAATGAGGAACAGCACAGAGACCTGGGAAGTAACCCCACACTGCATGCAGGCACACCCCAAATTATTCCTTGCTGCTTAGGATAATCTTTTAAAATCAAAGAGCAATTTTCCTGGGACATTTTTCATTTTTGCTTGAAGTGGGGGAGTTTTGGGGGGAATCTTCAGCTTGAAAGATTAATAAATACTACAGCAGTGGGTTATTGAAACCATGTTTTCCATCTCATTTCCAAGGGCGTGTAAAAAAAAAAATGGCGACAGCATACACTTTCAGCCACTCTCCGTCATCTTTCTCTGTTCGTTTAAAAAATGAGAACAAGACACAAGGGGACTTGAGAGATTGCATTTGTTCTCCTGTAGACAAAGTGGTTATTTTATAAATGAAGAGGATGGAAAACCCTTTCCTTCTGCAGTTTCTTAGCAACAGAGCTGGAGCCAATTTTAATGTGTATGCATGGAACATTCTATGTATGATGACATTGGAGCCGTACGTTTTCACAGGTGAAACATACTGTGTTAGTCTGGTAACTGGAGTTCAGTGTGGGGGGAAGGAAACAGGAGGTTAAAAAAAAGGAACCCCCCGATGAGAGGAAGTAACTCTTTTAAACTGTCTCCTCTTCTCTGGCATTCTTGTGTCTTAAATCTAAATTCTCTCTTAGGTAGAAGTCACAATGGCCTTGGTAGCCCCCTAATTGCTCCCTTCACTGGAGTGCCAGCGCACGTTTTTTTACATTTCCTAGTAGCGTTTTGTTGTTGTTCTTTCCTCCGCCCCCACCCCGCATGCTGTCAAATGACACTTTCCACTGATATTTCAGAATTTGCTTTAAGACGTGTTTCCAAAGTACTTCATACGGGTGAATTCCAGTGCATTTTCCACATTCGTAAAGCAAAGTGCCGAGGTGTTGGGAAGCAAGAGTGTGTTTGGTGGTCATAAAGGAGAACTTCCCCCAGTTGGCCTTACCGGCTTAGCACTCAGGCCCACGGCTGGCTGGCTGGCTGGCTCTGTTATTTCTTGCGTCTGGTGTTGGGGCTTGCAGATGGCAAGCCCGCTCGTTCTCCGTTACCGTCGATCCTGTGTGAACGTGAGCGTGGGATGACCCTTCGTGTCGCTCACCGGGTTACTGACTCAGTTCTGATTTTAGATTGCTGTTCGAAGTTCATCCGTCCATTCATTCCGCAGGTGTTGACGGAGCACCGGGACGGCGCTCTGCCAGGCGCCCTTCTGGGTGCCGGTGATGCGGCCCGGAACGAAACAGGCAGAAATCCCTGCCCTCCTGGAGCTGACGTTCCAGTGGGGGAGACGGGTTAAAACAAGATCACCCAGTAACACACCCAGTGTGTCAGCCACGCGCTGAAGAGCTGGGGAGAGGGGAGGTCCGCCGCGCTGGGTTGTGACGGCAGGTGTGTGTGGGGACTTCCACAAGGGGCTAGGAAGTCTCGAGGTCAGGGCCTCTGGTTGAATTCTCCTTGTATCCCCAGCACAGAGCCCAGGGCCTGGGATGTGGCGGACGATCCGAAGCTACTGTGTTGACTGGGTCGGATGGAAGAGAACCTGAGTGGAGGTGGTTGCCCCCCAGGGCCTCGCGGCACCGAGTAGAGTCTCGGCCCCTTTGGCTGAGCTCCCCGCTGCCGCCTCGGGGGCTTCTCCTCCGAGCCCACGGCCCGTGCGCGCTTTAGCTCCAGCAGAGCCGACTGGACGTGTCCCGTTCTTTCCTTCTCGGTGGCTTCCCTTGGAAGAAGCAACCAACCCCGTCCGCGTGTGTGAGGTTTCATTCTCTGGACTCCAGCGGGGAGAGCTCCGTCTTGCCAGCGTCGCTTCATACTTGATGTGTGGTTGCCATGTTGGCCGTGGGAGAGCGAGCGATGGTGGGGAGAGGAGGACAGAGCCTCAGGAGACGGCCCGGTGTGGGTGTGGCTCCTCGGACTAACCCGTCTTCCCTCACCACCCATCACGCATTTGAGAGCGGAGTGACCTGTTTGCACATCTCTTTCTTCGGGCCGGCTGGTGGTTCGGGGCGGTCTTTTTGGCGACCGTGGTACGTGGGTAAAATACGCCTCGCCTCTCAGGTTTCCCCCGAACCTCTAGTGTGCCTCCCTGTTTGGTCACTTCTAGAGTATTTTCTTCCCTTTTAAAGGGCTTGATCCCCTGTCGTTGATCCCAGCAAGAGGAAACAGAAGAACTGTCAAATAAATATACCAGGGAATTAAGGAAAGAGCAAAGCAAAGTTGTAAGGAAAACGACAACCGAACTGAGAGAACAGAGCAGAATGGCTGGAGGCCTCCGTGCGGCCCGAGGGCTGAGGAGTGTGCCCACACCGGGTTTCATAGCTAAAGTGTGAGTCTGGAACCTGCTTTGTTTGTTTGTTTGTCTTTTAAGCGTATCCTCTGTCATTCTGGATCCTTTTGTCAAACGTTCAGAGATTATGACCCAGAGAACACTGGGAAGGTCTCTGTCCTGGAAATGGGGGAAGTGCCTGTGCCACACCGAATACCTGCAGCTTTGCCGTCGCTGTCCGGCGTCCTGCGCGACTCTGCCACCCGAGGGCACGAAGTATGTGGCTGAAATGCAGCGCACTTGAGCTCTGGAGGAAGGGAAGAGCTTAAATGACACCCTTCTCTCTCCTCTCTGGAAGGCTCATTGGGGTGGGACGTGTTCAGAGCGAACGCAAGGCTGGACGACAGTCCTCAGGCCGCCAGGCACCTTTGAGATGTCGAAGTCAGGTCCCCTCCTTGAGCCTTAGTTTGCTCTGTAAGAAATGACAGGGAAGGGAAAGGAAGGGCGAAAGGGCACACTTTGCAACGGCCCGCAGGTGTGTTTGACCGGAAATCTCGACCTGATGCCAATTTCCTCCTGCCGACCACGCCTCCCTTTCACTTCCCAGGTGCTTAAGTGGACTGATAGCTTATCTCCAGCTAACAGAATCATCTCTGTTTAAGAAATCTGAAAGCACATATGCCCACAGACTCCTGTGTCCTAGTGCTAACTAAGAGTTCTTGGCTTTCTCGCAACTGGTTTGTCAGTTTTGATTGTAAATTTATTTTTCTCATCTTCCCCATCAGCAATAATAAAACAAAACCTCTGGACCCCAGAGATGCATGTTAACAAGTGTTACGGGCTCTCCCAGAGCCAGAGGGAAGGGTGATCTGTCACCAGTGGCTCTGCTCTGTGTCATTTCAGTCCCTTTTCTCCTCTCACGAGCCCCCATCTTGTCTGGGAGCCACTGTTCCTGAAGCCTATGCAGGCGTTACCCACTTGCAAATAAGCCACTTTCCAAACAGGCACTTTCAGCCTAAATTAATCATTTTCTTTTTCCATCTAGGGCCTCTAATTAGTTAGGATAACATAGCTAGCTAAGCAGGCTTGGTTGTCCATTTTTGAAAGAAGGGTTTTAGAAAATGGATTTAACAAGGTGTTATTAAGCATAGATGTGGGGAGCAGTTGACCTGGACTCAAAACCCATTTAACATTCATCTAAAAATAAAATAGCTTTGCTTGTGGAAGGCACTGGGCCCCCGGTCTGTGGTTCCCATCCCTGTGTTCCCAGCGGAACACCACTTGGGACCCTTGATTTCATCAGCCAAAGCTGTTCCAGACTCTCAAAGTAGCTTAAAGTTGGGATGGACTCTGACTATTTGGATCTTCCCTCTCTGCCCAGTCCACGAAAATGAAATGCTCCAATCCTTTAGCAGAAACAAAAGTTTGAAAATTATTTTCTGGTTGTCCTTTGAGACAGCCCAAGTTCTTTGTCAGCTTTCCAGTTTTTTGACCCTGGAACAGCCTGACCCTGGTAGTGTGTCTCCCTCTTTAGAACTCTCTGACTTCATAATCTGCTCACATTCTCCCCCTGCCCCCCAGCCAGGCTCGCTCGTGCGCGCGCGCTCTCTCGCTCTCGCTCTCTCTCTCTCTCTCTCTCCCCCTCTCTCCTGTGAGCACTCTCTCTAAAACCCCTGCCAAACATTCAAAGGATCCACTTAGATTATCTTGCTTTTAAAAGGCAAACTTTTTCAGATGGATCATTCACTTGCTCGTACATCAAGAGGAGCCAGTAAGCATCATGCCATGTTATCCTCTGTTGGTTTGAAATAATCTCAGGCACCACAGAAATCTGTTGCTAGGAGGATACGCAGGTGTGAGGGAGGCACTGTCCTTCAAACGAGTATCTTGACAAAAGGAGTGATGGATTTGTGTAGTTCAAAACCAAACCTTATTGTCTGTTTCTGGATAACCGACTTTAGATTTGCCTTAAGTACCATTCTATGGGAGGGGAGGGCTTTTTTTCCTACTTTATATTGAACTTAATTCCACTGCCTTTCCAGACCTCTGCAACGTTCTGCTGGATGCGTTTGGAGTCTTTTTATCCACTGCTCGCTGTCGTAATTCTTCCTCTAGAACCTTCTCTTCTTTCTGTCGTTAGTTTAGCTTTGTGTTTTCGACACAGATTAGAAAACAGTATTGGTTCGCCATCCAAGAGGAAGGGAGCTTATCGCTGACTGGAGACAAATAAACTACGTTTGTTCTTCAGCCACTAAGATCTCTGCAGGAGTCCCCACTGACCTTGATAATTGCCTGGCTGAGTGGCATCCCTGACTGATTTTGGCACTGAGTGTACACGCGTACTTGAGTTGGCTGTTGTCGCCACAGGCAACCTGGAGAGGAGACAGCAGCCACACAATTGGAAACTTTCTGAGTGCCCCTCCTGCTCCTGGTGTTGTGCTGGGGCCCACGGGACACGCGGGGCTGCACTTGCCACTTTCCACTGTCGGACGGGGAGATCAGGAAGGGCTCTCGGAGGAGGTGTTCTTTGATAGGAACCTGAAAGCATGGGTAGGGTTTCGCCAGGCACGGTGGATCCAGGTTAATGACAGAACAAAGGCATAAAAGAATGTGAGTGGCTGCTTAATAGCCAGTCGCCCAGTTTGAAGCTATGGGTGGAGGAGTGTCTAAGACAGCTGATTGATTCAAAGCCACCCACTCTTTATGGAAAGAGAAGTTTATGTTTAACTTAATAGAAAATAAGGAATAATTACACATTTTTGAACATGGGGAGTGATAGGACCAGGGCCACCATTGAATATTAATCCAGCAGTAACGGTGGTAAAGTGGGTAGAGAAGGGAGTTAGTGGTTCTGGAACCTGGCTACATGTTAGAATCATCTGGAAAACTTTAACATTTCTCAGTGCTAAGACTATATACTCCAGCCTGGTTAGACCAGAATCTCTGGGGTGGGACCCGGGCGTCCATGTTCCAGGCTACGGACTGTGGTCCTAGTGAGAGATGTTGAAAGTTTATAGCAGTGATTCTCAACCTTGGGGGCACACTAGACTCACACAGGGAACTTTAGTGCATGCGCGCACACACACACACACACACACACACACACACACACAAAACAGAGACTTGGGTCCCACCCCAAGATTCTGATTTAATTCATCTGGGATATGACCAGGGCATTGGGTTCTAACACCCAGCCGAGGTTGTGGGGTAGAGGGAGGGAGAAGCAAGCGGAACAACTAAAACCAAGAACTTCCAGGGCAATCCTAAGACCTTTATTCTGCGCCAGGTGCTGTTCTGAGCACTCGGCTTGCACCGACTGGACTGACGTGTCACAGAGTGATCTGGAGAGCCTGCTTTCCGGTCCAGCTCCTCCCTTGCTGTACCACGTGGTGTCTCTAGAGAAGCCTAGCCGATTGGAGGTGGGAAGCAAGGAAAGGGTGGAGAACACCATTCGGGCTTCGTGTTTTGGCACGAGGGAGGAGACTGGTGATACTAGTGACAAAATCTGACATCGGGACTTGTTTTAGAGGAGACGGGAGTGTTTGTGTTAATCTTCAGTGACTTAAAAAGATGCGGGTGGATCCAGCTGTTAGAAATGAAGGTCTAAAGGTAGGAGAGATTTCTGGTCTACAGGGAAAGCTCACAGTTGAGGAGACCGGAAGCTGGCTCAGGGTCTCAGCTGCTAAGTAGCAGGGCCGGGAGCTGGTGAGTCATCAGGGATAGCAGTACAGACTGAAAAGGGACTTTCTGGGGGACTCTTATGTTGATAGGCAGAGGGATGGACAAAATAACGAAGTCAGGAAAGGCTGGAGAAAGGTTTGGACTCTATACTGTTTAATTTGTTAACCGTTATATTGAACTCCTAGGATACGAGGAGTAGTTACTTTTTTTTGTTTTGTTTTTGTTTAATACACGCAGTCATAGGACTGAGGCTGTCTTTGGCATAACTCATGTGAAGGATTAGGGGAGGAAACTGGTACAAGGTCAGAATGCTGAGGCACGTCTCATAGTATTGACGACACTGTTGAAATAACTGACAATGGGTCCCAGGCTTCATTCACAACTTGGGGAACCGGGTAGAGGTGGCAGAAGCATCGAAGGGCTGTGGGTCGTAAGCAAGAAAAAGATTTTGTGGGATTCCTGGTGGCAGCGTAAATAAGAGAAAATGTCCAGGTTTTCAGGGCTGCCCAAATGTGAAGGTTGGCTGTCAGTGGGCGGCTAGGTTGGAATGACGGGCACTGAGGATGGTGATGCAAAAAATCCAGAATATCAGGAGGTCTCTGGGCAAATTCTTCATGTTCCTGAGAGTGCTGTCAAAAGATAGGATAGAGAAAGGGACTCTCAGCTAGGTGTAGGATCACCGAATATGGGCGAGGGAGACTGGCTTGGTTGGTTGATATCGTGACAAGAAAAAGCAGCTGGAGGCGGTAGATGATGTGGTCAGAAAATGCTGGTCAGACCGTTGGAATCAAAGAATGCACAGAACTAGGCCTCTGACTCTGTTACTAGAGGGGTTGTGAGGGATGCTGTATGGGTCATGATGTGAGGATGTTGGGGGGGGGCGGGGGTGGGTGTGAGGGCATTTGGAGAACAGAAAGAAGGGAGGGAGGGAGAGAGAAGACAATAGGCCTCCAGGGGACACAGTATAAGGGGCCAGTTGGGAGTTGCTGGGGTGAGCTGTCCTTAGCCAGAAGTAGGGATTGGGATGGGAGTAACAGGGGAAGGGGTGGGAAGGAAACTTGTGGCGTCGATGGTCATTTTAGGTTCCACGGCCGGGGACAGAGACCCCTCTGCATTGCTCTCTGCTTCATGATGTGCTTCTTGAGAGCAACCCATCTCTTACGGCGTCCCACTCCTCAGCACGGCACGCTAAATGCCAAGTTGGGTTGAATTGGATCAACATCTAGAGGTTGAAGAAGGAGGCAGGATTTTGTGGCTAGAACATTACTTAGAATTTAAGATGTCAGATGGGAGCAGTGGCTCCCGGATATGTTGTGCTACTTGTTTCCTCAGTCGCTCAACAAATGTTAGGCATTTAACGGTGGACCAGGTCTCGTCTAAGCCTTGGAGATAAAAATAACATTGGACATACTGTCCTCAAGGAGCTTGTGTCCTATTGGGGAACACGGACAAATAAACAAATTAACGTAAACAACACGATCCACGTAGATGCTACGGAGAACATAAGCCAGTTGCACTCGGGGAGACTGAGTAGGGCAGGGGCCGTGTGGCCGGGGAGCTGCCTTCTTCAGGGCGGCGGCACCCCATTCCACATCACTGTGCCTCCAGGTCTGGACAGATCATATGTCTGATAATTCAAGTCAGTTAATTAGGAGTGATGTGTGTTTTCGGAACAATCGAATTACTTAGCCCCCGTCTGGTGACTTTCGGGGTCATGTCTCATTTGCCTATAAACTGTTCCCTGTCAGGACCAGATAAATGCCTTCAGGACTTGGGAACTTCTGAGGGCTCAGAACGAACTGAATTTGGCTAAAAGGACAGGTGGGAACTTGGCTACAGAAATAAAATCACGTAGCTGCGTGAAAGTCTATTCGTTTCACCCGCACGGACGTGCATTTTCCAGTATGGGGGACACAACAGTAGAATACTTCTAAATGACAAAAAGATTCTCTAAACCTTCTCCGTGACTTTTTAGATTGGGGGACAGATTAGAAGAGCAAGGTCTGGTTCTTGTAAAATGTTTGCCGAAGGCGGCTTTGGGTGCATGTTGTCCGCGGCCAAGAGAGAGCGGGGGTGGGGGGGAAGCTGTGGTAAAACCCAGAAGGAGGTTCTGTCTAGCCTGTGTGGTTCCCTGTAGATGTCACCACCATTTCATTTTCTTCAGTGCTTCTTAGTATGATGTTTCGCCAAAAAGGCCTACGAGCCTAAAGCCCCCCACCCCTCCAAAAAAAGGACACGAAGGAACTTGACGGGCCGGTGATTCGTTTCCTCATTGTAAAGACCATTTCCTTCATCCTTTATTAGGCCACAGGAATTTTTTCCACCGTTGGCCACCCTAGACTGTGTTGAGAAGGTCCCACCAGCCCTGGCTGCCGGTAGTCAGAGCAGTCTGGATCCCCTGCCCGCCTGGGAGAAAACTCTCAGGCCTCGTCTCAGGCCTCAGGGCTGTCCCTAAATTAACCAGGGGAAAGCAACTTCCGGTCTCCTCTGAATGTCTGCCACCATTGTGTCCGGTTACTTTTGGGTTCGTGATTTGCTCAAAAACAAGAAACTCCAGTTTCTTCTCTTTTTTTCCTCTCTACCCCCTCCCTTCACTTCTACTTTCCTCAGATAACTCCTCATGTGTCTATAGAAAACCACGTATTAGTAATGCAGTTAAAGTTTAGTGGTAGAAAACAAAAGTGTCGGTAAACCTGTGTCTGGTTGAATCTGTGCTTGAGACCAGCTGCTGCACCTTCGGCAAGTCCTCGATCCTCTGTCTGAGAAATGAGAGTATTAATTAAACAATTAGGTCTTCTGTGGCCCTCGGAGGCTCAGGTACTGGTAATAGGAATTGTCTTTGAAGAAATATTTATTAAATACCTGACTTGCGCTTATGCAAGGACTCTGACAGATGGACCCCGACAGGACTACCCCACTTCCAGGAGAGGGCCTCTAATGGCAGTGATGGGCTTGGGCGCCCAGAACTTGGTGCTGACTTGGTGCTGGGCACGACACGGGAAGTTCCATGGCAGGGTGCACAGAGAAGGATGACAAAACATAGATGCGGAACGGCGAGTAAATAAACCTGTTCAGGGTCATACCGGTGGCGAGCGAATCAAAGCCACCAGCCCAAGGATAGCTCCTTAGTGACGTTGCACAGGATCCCCGGGCAGAACATCGCGTGATGAACCGCTGAGGCGCGCGGGGGGGACACGTTCGGGGAGCGGCAGGGACCCGGCTCTAGTCGAGTCTGGGGCAGTCGCCGTGGGTTCTAGGGACCTGTGCGCATCACGACCGCTGCCCTGCCTTCTCGAGCTCACGCGGCACGGTGTCCCCGTGAGCCGACGCGAAACCTCCCAGTCCGTTTCACCGCGTCTCCTGATCCACACACTCGAGGGTGGTGGGCGCTGAGTCCAGGGCGGGAGCAGGGAGAGCCCGAGCTCCCGGATCCGCACACCGAGGGGCTCGAGCTCCCCGTTTGTCTTTACCTGGTTCTGTCAGGTGAAGCCAGGGTCCAGCACATCCCAGCACTTCCAGCTGAGGCGCGGAAGCACGCTCGGCGCTCCCCGCAGTTGCCGCCTCTCGGATGAAGCTGACAAAACAAACTAAACAGAAGTCTCTCTTTCCCGTGAAGCCCCGAAAAGAATTTTGCTTTAAAAGCCATACGTTTCCTTCCAAGTTTAGATTGGCATATACCTTTGTCATGATAAGGATGTAATTTCTTGCATATAAATAGTGACATTGAAAGCGAGACTGCTCCATCACTCTTAAATCTATCCAAGGCATTTTGAACACCCTCGCAATTTATACGCGTTATCATCTATCTGAAAATACATACGAATGGGCTCCTTTTTAGCAGTAACATTTTACGTTCTATCTTTCCTTTCCCTCCTTTCGCTTCTGTAACTAGGAGCTTTTCAATCCACTTCCCCGCAGACCGTATCCCAAATGTAAAAGCATCTCCTGCCTGGGAGTCTCTCGTCAGATCAGCCTTTCCTACTCTGCCGCGAAAAGGCTGCGTGTCAAAAGACGCGTGCGTGGTGTTATTTCCTTTAGCAACAAAGCTCTAAGTGTTAAAAAGGGAAGTTCTCTCCAATTATGTTATAATAATTAGTAGTGTCCAGTTTATCAAAACAAGATGTTATAAATGTTGATAAAAATTTTACTTTTTGTTTAATATTTATCGGAAATACGATAGATTCGGTTTTTTAAACGAATTCATTCTTGCATGAATATTGCTTATTGTCAGAGTGAGGCCGTGCTCTGCATCGGTTTTATTCTTATTTTTCATGTATCTGTAGATATAAGTGCTCAAAAACCTTGTGTGCCTGAATAAGCAGGTGGGAATAATAGTTTTGTTACGGTGTCACTCAGTAAGTCGAATTCCTTCCGTAACAATGCCAAAGAAACAATTTATCATCAGACTTGGTTTGCAGTGATCTATCAGATGACACCCCCGCCAGGTCCTCCTTCATTTTTGTTGAAAGCAAAGAACTGGAAAGTACCTGACTTGCATGAGGCTTTCTTATCGTGACCTTAGAGTTAGCCACTGTGTCAACACCAACATCAGTGTTTTGAATCGATCCTTTGTTTGGTGCCCTGGCGTGTCTGTATCAGGGGCAGTGCTGCCTAGGAGCATTCCAGATGGGAGAGGGGTGCCTTTGTGCTTGTGAGGGGAGGGCCGTCGTGAGAGGGCCCGGGAAAACACGGTGCCTTTCCTCGCAGGAGTGCGCGCTCGGGCAAGTGGATGCTGTCGGGTGAATTTAGGAAGGACAACATCTGAAAGTGGAAGGTTTGGAAATGCATTCCCTTGGAACCATTTGAGTCTGTGTTTTTGTCTGCACACCCCCTTGTGCAGACTGAGAACCCACAAATCTTGCCTACCAGGCCCAGTTGTAGGCACTGGGAGAGCCCGGGGCAAGTCAGGCCCTGTAGGATCTGGGCTGAGGGCACGGAGAGGGCCGGCCAGCCTGGGAGCCTGGCAGCCATCTTCCAGGGTTCGGTCAGTCGGCCTTGGGCAGCGAAACAGGCTGTGCCGTGCTGAGATGAGTAAGCGATGAATAAATTGCTGTCCTTGCCCTCCAGGAGTTTCTAATCTGAGCCTGTACTACAAAAGAAAACAAAACAGCAACCCTCACCACCCGCCAAACCCACAGAAAACAAAACTCTCTGTGACCTTGTTATTTAACATGCTAGCAAAGTATGTTTGTTTACATTTTTCAGCGTTTTGATAAGTGGATCTCAATACAACTGGTTTTATTTGTAATCCCATGTATTTTATTTTAAGCATTTACAACCATTTTTTGGAAGAGGTTAGGCCTTTCCAGACTGCCACAAGTGCCCATGGCACAAAAAAGGTGAAGAACCCTGTTCGGAGTGCTGGCCTCTTCCAAATCCCACAGAGAGTCAGTTTCCAAGGAGTCCCAGATGACAGTTTCAATACAGTGGTTTCATGAAAGGACGCTGCATAGAGTTGATACTCGGCGGCACCACAACACCACAAGCTTGGTGCGCGCACAGTAGACGTGTGAAGCGTTGCAGCGGGGGCGCCTGGCCGGCTCAGTTGGGAGAGCCTGTGACTCTTGATTTCACAGTTGTGAGTTCGAGCCCCGCGTTGAGGTAGAACTTACTTACAAAAACATGTTGCATTAGACTGTCAGACCTCAGACCTGGTATCATCAGGCATTATCTGAAGGACCTGCTGCAATCCAGTTTATAGTCCAGCATTAGGGAATCCCACCGCACCCAAAGACACACACACACACGCACACACACGCACATGCACGGCCACTTGCCAGAGCTGGAGCGTTCGGAAGGAGCAAACTTTTGTTGTCTCCAGAATGAGTTTCACACAATTGACAGTGTTCTTGGTTTTGTTCTTAAGTAATGTAGACCTGTGGCTTCTCAGTTATTGTTCGGCTCGTTTTCTTGAACGTCTCAACATTCCTTTTCTTCCTGGTGCTTCCTCCGGCAGCTGATCTGCCCCACGCACCAGGGCTGCTGACTGGAAGCTGCGGTGCTGCATTTAGATCCGATTTCTCACATGCTGCTGACTTGATCTCATTTACAGTTTCACATTTCTGTTGCCATACACTGTGTGATCCCGGCCTCCCCGCAGCTTTTTAACAATTAGTAATCGAGCAGGAAGTGTGTTTTTATTACAGTGGCCTTTTGATTTTGATGTTACAATCGTGTAGTGTTCAGCAGAGAGCAGAGGTGGGGAAGTGGCTCTCTGAAACACATTTTTGACAGAGAGAAGTCTGTTGTTTCAGCCACTTGGCTATCTGTCAGCGGTTCTCAGACTTCCCCCTTGTGTCGGTTGCCTGGCAACCCAGGGCTGGAGCAATCAACCCGTGGCCGTGCTTTTCCAGGCCCGGATCGGGAGATGATTTATCGGTGGAGCTGTGAGCACGGTAAACCCACGCCTCAGAGATGGACCTTTTTTTTTCTCTCTTCTTTTTTAAACCAGGAGTTGATACAAACCATATCAAGAAAAAAGAGAAAGAGTGTCAGTTGGAGAGTTCTGTTACAGATTTTTTCAAGAATAAAATTAAGGCCCATAGATAGGGTGCTTGTTATTATGTGTCTATCCATACGTGTATAGGTTAATATTTTTACTTAATTGGATTATTACTCTTTTAAAAATTTTTCTGTTTTACTGGAACCTCAATAATTTAAAAGTTAGTGGGTTTTTTTTGTTGTTGTTGGTTGTTGTTTGTTTTTTTAATGAGGATACTTGGGATGCAATCTTTCCATGAGGAACTTAGCCCAGGCAATGTTTAGTTACTTGCCCGGGGTCATCTGTGAAGCCTTGATAGAATCATGCATGGACCCAGAGCCCAGCTTTCCTGATGTTTGTGTCTGTGTTCTTGATTTAATACAGTAAGCATCCACTACTGATTGCTTTTCTCCCTATCTTTCAAAACTAGTTGAAGAATCCAAAGATCGTGCTTTACTATATGTTGTGTTAACAAGTACTTAAGCGGGCCTTCCTCTTTGTACGTGTCTGCATCCGTGTGTTTCAGGAGAGCTGTCATTTTAGGACGGGTTACTTCTGAAACTTCCAGATTCTTCTTACTTTCTGCTTCCGCCTACACTGCTTTCTTTTGCACCCCTCCCCCATTTGTAGTTGCAACCTTTTAACTGTGAAAATTATCCCATACTGATTGATTTTTGCTATAAAAGTGGGTTTTAAAGTTCTTCTTGAGGTTTCTCCTTTATAGAATCTCAAATTCTAATACTGCAAACGAGGGTGAAGAGGAATTCATTTTGGGGGGCGTTCTGCACAGGGCAGAAGACTTTCAGCCTGACTTAGCAGCCTGAGCAGTTCTTAAGCGTATCTTTCTGTAAAACTTTAAGGAAATACTTTGGAACCCAAACTCCACTCTGCATGCAGCCCAGTGCGTCCCACTGTGTATGTAAATGTGCTATTAGTATGTTTGTATTCCTTATGAATATACAGATCTAATCTGTTTGTGTAATTTACACACAGCTGTGTTCATGCTCCCTTAATAACAATATTTCCAAGCAAGAGTGAGGTATCACGGGAGCACTATTGTTCCAAACAAAAGCCGCCAGACAGCCTTGTGGTGGGGCCCATTACCAGGCCCTGATGTGGGACCCTCCCTGGAGGGGCTCTCTTGTGATAGCCATCCTGCATGGGGATAGCATGTGACCTAATGGGGTGCCTGTAATAGAAAGAAAACAATGACTGCTGGTTAAGACAGGGTTCTGCCTTATGACCAAGGCTTGCCTTTTGTCATTGAAATACACTCCTCTCCCCCCCAAACCCCCATCATTCCCCTACATTTCCTAAAGGAATAATTGATTTCCCTCCCTTTTTGGAGATTGTGTAAAGTGCACAAGTTCAACGAGGAGCCCTGGCACTTATCATGTGGTCAGGAAGGGGAAACAAAGTCCAGGAGCCCAGGAACTGAAGTGGGCCCCCAGTGCTGGTCAGGGCCTCAGTTTCCCCTGTTTGGCAAGAGGGACAGATCATAATTAATAACTTCTGGATTTCGCCTACGTTCTTCTGGAAGGCAGGTTTCACTTAATTTAAAATAACAAGCCTTTATTAATTGTATTTAATTTAGGACTACATGTATGATATCATTGTCCCTGATTCTAACAGTATATGTATTTTACCTCCCTAATAGAAGACTGTTAGCGCTTTGGGTGTTCTAATGTTTTACAACAAAGAAGGATCATTCAGGCAAGGCCTGTGCTGGTAATAGTACCCACTAGCCGCACAAGGCCGTAGGGCACCTGGAATGTGCCAGTCCAGCTTGAGATGTGCTGCACGTGTAGAATGCACACTGGGTTTTGCAGACAGAGTAGGAAAAGGAGAATGTAAGACATTTCATTAATATTCCTTACATTGGTTACATGTTGAAATGATAATATTTTGGATATTTCAAGTTAAAATGTATTATTAAAGTGAATTTTACCAATTTCTTCCTAAAATCTGACTCCTGGAAAACTAAAGTTACATATTTGGCTCACATTTGTGGTTCACATTCGGTTTCTTTTGGGCAGCCACAGATCTAGACTCTTTTAGTTACCATTTTTGCAAAAGGCTTACTCACTAAAGATTTCTACTTCTTTTTTCCCTTGTAACTTATAGACAAGCCACATTTTTTTTTGAGTTTCCTCTTCCTTCCTCCTGTGCTGAGCTCTACTTTTTAATGACTTATTTATGAACCACTTTACAGGGACATTTTTGTGGAAATTTTATGGTGGTTTTGCAGGGAAAGAAGGGGCCTCTGATGCCCATTTGGGTTCTGTTATTACTGTCGGGTTATTTTTAATTTGGGTGTAGCTGGGCAGCCATTATTGGCAAGAGGTATTTGTCTGGCGGTATTTCTACATCTGTTAACGCTGCTGCCTAACTAGCCAGTTCTCATGTGACTTGAAAGTGCATTGAAGCATTCTGAGATTCACCCCGTAGCGGTGCTTTGTTAGGCCTGAAATCGTGACAGGACTTCCACGTACTCAACATAATCCTCTAGACTCAGAGAGGTATATAGACAAAGCCGTACAAGCAGGCTCAGTGGCCTTTGCTAGTGGGCCCAGTTGCTATGTAAACCATCTCACATGAAGTCGTTTTCCCATTGGGCATGTGGTCTTTGAGTGAAGAAATGGAGTAACTTTCATTTAACACTTGAGACCACCCAGGAAAGGTTTAACACCGAGGTGTGTTGAAAAGAAAATGGCTGGCGTCCCTCTGGGTGCTGAGCTGACATCACGGAGCCGGATGGTGTGGTTTCTGTAGCGGGACTCGGACATTTGAGCGCACAGGAAAGTTGGTGTCAAACCATTTTGTAGGTAGTAATTAGAGAGTTGGAGGCTTAACGGTGAACGCAGATCAGGGGGCATTGAGTCAAGTCAACAAATGGCTGGCAAGTCAAATAGTGTTATGGGAAGACGAAACCAGCTCACCTACAGATAACGTTCATTTACAAATCCAGCCCGTGGTTGTTGATCCCCTGCTGTTTGTGTCAAGTGCTGTTCTAGGTGCCAGAGATTTCGTAGTAGACAGATTTTCTCATGTATTCAGTATCATATACATCCTGTCGTGTCATATCGTAAGGTAATAAGAGCTCCGTGTTACGTCAGAATATTATACAGAGTGATAAGGCATGCAGATTGTCTCACGAAGTCTAATTGCAAAGTTCTTTACTGGTTCATTTAAGTAATAGTTGACTAACGTGGAGGTTACAGTATTTTGTGGTTTTTGTATTGAATTTCGTAGTGGTTTCCTATTCCTGCATAACACATCACCCCAACAATAAAAATTACCTCAAGTTTAAACAGCAGTATTATTTTATTAGCTGTCATAGCTTCTGTGGGATGAGAATTTAGGAATGGCTCAGCTGTGTGGTTCTGACTTGGGGAGCGGAGGGGGCCTTTGTGAGGTTGCAGTCAGATGGTAGGTGGGGTCGGAGTCACCTTGAAAGTTCCTTGACTCACAAGTCTGGACGAGGACTCAAACGGCTGGGAACTGGAATGGCTGGAACTTCTAAGGCGTCTCTCACTCCCCCTGTGTGGTCTCCCCGGCACAATAGCGTCAAGATAGCCGCACTCCTTAATATGGTGGCTCAGGGCTCCAGAGACAGGTGTCTGGAGAGGGAGAGCCAGAGCCAAGCAATACAGTCTGTCACAAATATAAAGCCTTTGTGGGAATGTGTGTTTTAGTTTGTTTTTGTTTTAAATAATATATGATCCTTGTCTGTGAAATGAGAGTTTTCAACGTTTATTTATTTTTTGGGACAGAGAGAGACAGAGCATGAACGGGGGAGGGGCAGAGAGAGAGGGAGACACAGAATCGGAAACAGGCTCCAGGCTCTGAGCCATCAGCCCAGAGCCCGACGCGGGGCTCGAACTCACGGACCGCGAGATCGTGACCTGGCTGAAGTCGGACGCTTAACCGACTGCGCCACCCAGGCGCCCCAATGAGAGTTTTGACCAGGGCTGGGTGCTCTAAAAGCTTCCTTCCAACTCTAACATTCTCTGATTGTGCTATTATTACAGATGTGGTAGGGACTGGGGGCTGACTGACAACTGCTTGGCTTTTGTAGGTGTTTCTGGGGCGCATGAGCTGGAGTCAGCTTGTGGGGGTGGTAAGGAGTCTGCTGGACCCTTCTTGCTGGCCTCAATTAACTTTAAGGACCTGGCACTTGAGTCCCCCTTTGTGTTCTGTTTCTGTAGCTAATCTTGCAGGGGCAGGGATATATAGAACCACGATTGAAACCAGGCTGTTCATGATCACAGTACTCGTGAATGAAGGAAGGGAGAAGGATCAGGGCAGGATCATGTTAGACCTTCCCCCATTCTCAATCTTATGCTCTTCAGCCTTTGGAAGGTTAGAAAGGAAAGGAACAAGAAAGAGAACACCTCTGTAACAGCTAAGCAGCTGCCATATTTGATCTAGAGAGGACTTCTTTTAGACATGGACAGGCTCAGATTTGGGTTTCTGTTGTAAGTACCATCAAATCTTTAGGGATGAGGCAGGGAAACAGGTGTCTTTCTTTTTTTTTTTTTTTTTTTTGCTAAAACTAGAAGTTATTTAATGTTAAAGGTATCTTTGACTAATCATCTGAACTTCCAAGTAAGAAGTTGAGAAGACATGTCCTCCATTAACAGGGTGTGTGTGTGTGTGTGTGTGTGTGTGTGTTAACTTAAATTATTTATTTAAGTAATCTCTATACCCTCTGTGGGTCTCAAACTCCCGACCCTGAGATCAACATTTGCATGCTCCTCTGACTGAGCCAGCCAGGCGCCCTAACAGGGTCTTAGTTTAGAGAGTTCAGCCATCCTCTCATCTCTGTGTAGGAGAGACGCTACCTGCCTCACTGTGGCTCCCAGTGGTGGAGAAGTAGAGGCACCGACTGTTGAGGATTCTATGGGTGGTAGAAGGCCCGGAGGCTCATCTCCCACAGGGGCGCACAGGAGCCCCGAGAGAGGGGGAGTGACCTGTTTAGGAGGTGGAGTTACGTAGGGCAGAGCCGTGTTCTCTAAGCTAAGTTGTCTTGTAAGCAAGTTTTTAACATGGGTATATAGCATATAATCCCTGACACAGGCTTTTGCTTCAGAAAGCAAGAATGTATATATAACATTTTTTAGATCTTTTTTTTTTTTAAAGTACAACACCTTTGGGGTGCCTGGGTGGCTCAGTCAGTTGAGCATCCAACTTCGGCTCAGGTCATGATCTCACAGGTCTGTGAATTTGAGCCCCTTGTTGGGCTCTGTGCTGACAGCTTAGAGCCTGGAGCCTGCTTCTGATTCTGTGTCTCTCTGCCCCCCTGCCACTTGTGCTCTGTCTCTCTCTCTCTCTCTCTCTCAAAAACTAAATAAACATTAAAAAATTTGGGGGGGGGGGTGCCTGGGTGGCTCAGTCGGTTGAACGTCTGACTTCAGCTCAGGTCATGATCTCACAGCTCTGTGAGTTTGAGCCCTGCATCGGGCTCTGTGCTGACAGCTCGGAGCCTGGAGCCTGCTTTGGATTCTGTGTCTCCCTCTCTCTCTGCCCCTAACCCACTTGCATTCTGTCTCTGTCTCTCTCAAAAATAAATAAACATTTAAAAAAATTAAAAAAAAATTTTTTTATAAGTACAATACCCTTAAATTCCTCTGATAGGAGTAGATACAATAGAATTTTCTCTCTACCTGGATTCCAAGCAATTAATCCAATTTTGAAACTTTATTTACTTCTCCACCCTTCCTGCTTAGCATTGGGGCAAGGTACTTAATTTACCTAAACCTCAGTTTCTCCATCTGTAGAATGGCCCCAGTGACACCGGTATTGCAGTGTATACTGAGGAGGATGTGGTCTGGGACCCATCATTTCCACGTTGAGATTGTGACGTCCTGAGTCTGTGAAAGACATTACTCTGAGTAGAAAGTATAGGTGCAGGTCTGAGGTAGGGGAAGATGTCACATACAGGGGGAGGGATGCCTAGGTGGCTCAGTCATTTAAGCATCGGACTCGATTTTGGCTCAGGTCATGATGACACAGTTTGGGAGATTGAGCCCCGAGTCATGTGGAGCCTGCTTGGGATTCTCTCTCTCTCCCTCTCTCTCCGCCCCTCCCCAATGCGTGCATTATGTGTGCACACTCTCTAAATAAATAAATAAATAAATAAATAAATAAACATTTAAAAAAAAAGATTTAGAGATTTGAGAATCATCATAAAAATGTGATTATTGTTTTACATTATTG
Organism: Lynx canadensis; assembly: GCF_007474595.2. Lineage (NCBI taxonomy): Eukaryota > Metazoa > Chordata > Mammalia > Carnivora > Felidae > Lynx > Lynx canadensis. The sequence goes on along the minus strand of NC_044310.1, from coordinate 5,703,356 downwards.
TCTTGTTGGCTGTTTTTAAACTATACAGCTGACCCTTGAGCAACACAGGTTTGAACTGCACTGGACTGCTTACACGTGGGTTGTTTTCGATTAATAGAGTACTATAAATGTATTTTTTTCTTATGATTTTTTTCCTTTTTCCTTTTTTCTCTCTGAAGTAAGCTCTACACCCAGTGTGGGGCTTGAACTCACGACCCTGAACCAGCCAGTGCCCCTTCCTTACGATTTTCTTAATAACATTTGCTTTTTTCTATCTTGCTTTATTGTAAGAATGCTGTAAATAATACATATAGCATACAAAATATGCATTAACTGACTGTTATAGGTAAGGCCTCTGGTCAGTAGTAGACTATTAGTAGTTAAGTTGTGGGGAAGTCAGGAGTTATGCAAGGATTTTCAACTGCTGGGGAGGGGTGCGAGTGTCCCTAATCCCCACGTTGTTTCAAGGGTCACCTGTAACCAGTTTAATGAAACTATAAACTATCCTGGAATAATGTAGTAAGTTCAGAGTAGACTTCCAAAGTGGCATCAGAAATCAGGAGCACGTACTAGAAACCCTAGAAATGCCCACCAGGGCTTTGCTGGCATGTCTCCTCCCAGACAAATGGATTCTGATGCTGTTCATTGAACAAGGAGTTCCTTACTCAGGTCACCGTTTCTTCAATGTATTAAGTATTTAAAACCAGAAACGAAATGATACTTGTCAAAGCATTGTCAGCAGTATGTCTCCGGCAGGAAACGTGTTTTGAACATGAGGTGATGGGAATCTGCAGCAAGCAGGATTGGATGGATGGAATGCAATAGGTTCCCCTCTAGTGGTTGGTCAGTAAGAGCCATTGGTGAACTGGTAGAGGCAACACGTAACACAGATGTTTGGAAAGGCTCTCCTGTCTTCTGCTTGGCATCAGTGTTCTCTCACCCTGCCCTGCATTCACACAGGCCCGCACTGGGGACACATCTTCGATTTTCTGCTGCTGCTCTGTCCCTTCGGAAGGGCCGTGTTCATACTCCTCTTACTCCCCGCCTGGCACGTGGACTTGCATTTTTGTATCTCGGGGGGGGGGGAGGGGGGAAGGGGGAGGGCTGTAGTTTGCTTACTTGCAGATCTCCCTGCTCTTCAGTCCCCTGGGAACCAGTAAGTTATTAACATAAAATTTTGTGCAGAAAACAGGGTAGAGCAGAAGGAGCCATTTTCACAGTGGGAATCATTTTAATACCTACAGTGTTTTCCAAACAGTTATGTAAGAGGATGGAGTAGAAATGGCTTCTCTAAAATCCTGGTGAGTTTCTGACTGTGATACACTAGTTAAAATTCACCAGAGGGAGTTAATTTTGAAAGCTCTCAGCCAGGGGTTAATGCAGAGTTATCTTTTAGCCATTTTTGTAGCATAGCCCTCTCTTCCTGCTTCTTTCTCTGCTGCAGACACAGGTCAGAACCAGCACTTGAGATGAGCCATGTTGGGAGTTTCCCCTGCAGACAAGAGAGATGAGCACACCTTACCTTAGTCTTTGGAAGGCGTACTCCCAGCCCGGTACACTTCTGTGCGCTCTCCAACTTGATATGCAGAGTAACGTTTTTGAGATAGGTGGGGCAGGTATTTTATGGCCAGTTTAAAAGGCGAGCAAACTGAGGCAAGAATAAGTTGACTTAGGAGAGTATAGCCTGTACGTGTCGATTTATAGACTTGGGGAAAACGGTTAAATCTTTAAATATAAACACAGTCAAGGGACTCTTCTCGCCCCCCTGATCCACACCCTGTGCCTGACTCCATTCTTAGCCCTCACCCCATCCCTGAGGCTCCCCGGTTGTCCACATTTGTCACCCTTGACCCGCCAGCCCTGGTTCAAGGATTTGCTGACATATGGTCAGTTTTCCCATCTGTAAAACGGAGACATCAGTAACCCCTGCCTTGACGCAAGGTTGTTGAGATGTTTAAGTCAGTCCACACACGAGGAGCCGTCTAGACGGCGCCTGGCATGTTGTAGCACTGCCCCGCGTTAGCTCCGTGTGTGTTGTCATGTAGTGTGGTGTTGCCCTACTCTTTCCATATCACTGACACATAACGATGAAGCTGCCTGCCCTAGGCCCACCCTGCCACCCTAAGGGTGGAGAGGATCAGCACGCGGGCAGGCCAGGGCACAGGGCTTGGGAGGCTTTGGCGTGGGGCAGGCTCAGAAACAGTGAGGAACTTCTGGGCATCTGGCTTTGTGCTAAGAGAGAATGTTACTGCACTTGGGCCCAGTTATACTTATTCTTACTAGTTATCTCCTGTTTCAAAAAAGTTAATTCCTATTAATTATATCTTGTTTATCAAAATTTTCTTTACGGAGCAGACAAGATCCTAGGATTTCTGAGTTTAGGCCTCATATTTCTTCCATTCTACTAAGAATGAGAAATAGAGTTTTGTGTTGCAGATTCTATGAAAACCCAAGTTTGTAACAGTAAGTACTATGTTCAGGTAACTCACTTTCTTTTTTTTTTTTAATTTCAAGTTTTTATTGAAATTCTGGGGAAATTGGCTTCAGGTATAGAGTTTAGTGGTTAATCACTCACCTGTAACATCCAGTGCTCATCATCACAGGTGCCCTCCTTAGGACCTATCGCCCATTTAGCTCCTTCCCACTCAGGTAGCTCACTTTTTAAAAACCAGGGGTTAAATGTTCTCTGCCAGGAACTTACAAGTAGGTAACTCCTGGTGGTGAGACGAAGTTTCAGTTCAATAATGGGAAACTGTAGCGATTTGTCTATAAACTGGAGCATAATTATGTAACACGATAGAGGTGCTACTTATCACTCAATGGCAGTCCTATTACAATATATAAATTCATCAAATTAACATATTGTACATCTTAAATGTATACAATGTTACCTGTCAAAATCTATTTCAGTAAATAAAAGGAATAAAAACCGGAGCCCAGTCGCAAACTAAGCTGTGAAACAAAGCAAAGGACGGCCTCCTTGCCGTAAATAAATTTATATTTATATTTGGATCTCATCTGGCTTTGGAGTTCAAAAATAGAAAAGGACTTGTTTTGTGCTTCCAAGGAATGCACAGCCAGGCGGATTGGAGACAAACAGCGCCAGAGAAACGAGTGCCGGCACCCCCGGACCCTGGGCTCCCAGGGCTGAGCGGGCCCGCGGAGCATCAGAAGCAGGGCTGCTGAGCCCCCAGAGCCACGACTGAGCCAGAGTTCCTGCCTCGTGGCGGAGCAGTCTTTGGGCCCTCACCCTCTGCACACGAGCAGCCTGCTATCTGTGCGCCCCGCCAGGGACAGAAAAGCTAACTAACGGGCATAGCAATAGCGCGTGAGGGGTTGGAGCTCAGCGCTGGACATGTTGCATTTCAGTTCAACTACTAGAAGGCTGATGGTGCCTGTGACTTTTCATTTAGCGGCTTACGGTACCTGTCTGTTTTTTTTAAGTCAATAGTGGTAATTATTAAATTAAAGCCCGAAAACCTTCACGGTCTTCATTTGAAGAGAGATGAATTAATAGAGGGAAAAGAGCCTAAGGCCTCAGAAACCCACTTAACACACTGACCTATTCTCATCCTTGACGACTCTGAGTGGGTTGGCTTTGTTTCGATTTTAAAGGCTACTCTACATTTCTGGTAAACCACAAGGTAAAGGCTGGTCTCTGAGAAGCAGATGTTTTGCCAGTTTTGAGGCCTTGTGGCTTTCCATAGAGAAGTAACAGTACAGGCCACATGAAGCTTTTACTTCCTTTTTTTTTTTCTTCTTCTTCTTCTTCTTCTTTTTTTTTTTAAATGGGGCCAATGGTGCTTTTGCACTTGATGGCACAGTCATTGATAACACATGAACAGTGGTGGTCTGTGTTCACCACCAGATGGCAAATTCATATTTCTGGAAGTAGTTAGTTTGAAATATCTATGAGACACTCAAGCAAGTGTTCCCGCTGGACTTGGACCATGATTGAGCCTTAGAAATACTAGGGAGAATCTTGGGTGATAGTGAAGACCAGTGGGGCAGTGGCATTCCCACTAGGAGGGGGTTTGGAGACCAGAAAGCCTAGAACAAAGCCTTGGGAAGAGCTCCAACATTTAGAAGTTGGGCAAAGAAGTAAGCCTCCTGATAGGAGGAAAATCAGGACAGTTTGGTTTCGTGGAGCCAAAAAGGTCAACTCTGTTGTTCGAGTTGAGGACGGATTCTTTGGCTTTTAAAGTCTCTTTCCATCTTGACCACCCAAGGCCAGGCCCTCGTCATCTCACGGCATATTTCACCTCGCATCCAAAACATGCATGCTCCACCTGCCCAATGCTATAGGGAGGCAAAGTGTTAGAAGATGCAGTTCCTGTCTTTTCGGGGCTTCTGGACTCTGTGTACATGAAGCCTTATACAAGTAAACAGCTGCCGGGTGAATGGGATCGAATGGTCAGGCAAGTTTTGTGTCCGAGTGGGAGGGACTTGAGCTTAGGTTTGAGGTAAACTGAAAGCATCTTGGGTAGGCTGTGGAGAGAAGTAATAAAGATGCCCCAGAGTCTGGAGTTCAACAGAGGGTGCAGTACAGGCCAATTGGCATTATTGGACATTTGGTTGGAAAGGTAGGCAGAGACAGGATCCTGGAGGGTCTTGAATTAAGGGTTAAGGGGTGTAAACACCATTTTGAAGAGGTTAAGGAGCTGTTTTTTTAGGTAGGGGCTTGGGGGCAAGACAGTATGGGACTCAAGACGAAATGTGTGGTTTTGAGAAACTCCTTGGCAGAGGCTTATAGATGGCCAGATGGGGGAGATGGGTTAATAGCGTAGCTAGTAGGAAAGAGGGATAAGGGCTGGGCCTGGGAGTAGCACTGGAATTGGTAAGAAAGGAGGGCTTTGAACGCCGAGGACTTGGTGATTTGACGTTGGGGCCAACAGGAAAGGGCGGAGTTACATGCAGTGGTACCATGGCCGAAAATGGCTTCCTCTGTAGACTCTTACCTCCATGTTACAGAGAGAATCGCACTGCGGGACGTGGAATTTGCATTCTGCCTTTGCCTCTGAAGAGCTAGGTGACCTTGGTCTGGTTACCTAACCATCTGTGCCTCAGCTTCCTTTTCTGGAAAATGGAGATAATAATAGTACTTCCTTCTAGGTTGTGAGGATTTTGAATTAATACATGTGAGGTTCCTGGCACATAGTAGGTACTTAACAACCGTTAGTTGAATAGATAATATTTGGTGATTACATCCTAACAAGTAGAAGAATCCAGACTTGAACTCAGGTTTTCCCAGCTCTATCACATTACCCCGATGTCTCTCTCAGCTGCTGCCTTCATTGTGCCAGCCTCTCCTGGCGTGAGCCTATTGTACGTCCTTTGGCATCGGGCTTGTATTCAGATTGCATAGTCCTGGCCTTCCTCCCTCTGACTCACGCTGCCAGGTGGCCCACCTGAACTTTGTGTATCCTCTCCCTCTCCTCTAACCCACTTGCCATTCTCCACCTCTGTGTTTCATGGCGGGCCTTCCCACCCTCCTCCACCTGTGCAAATGCTGTTGGTTCTTCGTGGTCTGGCCTGTCTCCCTGTCCTGGCGAAGGTATTCCGGACTACCAGAGCCCGTCCCTTTTCCTCGTTCCCCTCTGCACTGACGAGTTGTGCTTCACTACTTACTTTATGCTCGGCTGAATGAAGCCTCAGGTTGTTCTGTAATGGCTTCACACACATTTATCTTACCTGCTAAAAATGAATCAAAGTTTTAATAAAGGTCTGTGGCTGCCCCCTTTAAAACATAATTCCTCCCAGTGCTAGATGCTCAGTAAATACTTCGAGCGGATTAAGAAGCATTAATCCTGGTGGCTGAGGTGGAGTTCTGGCCCTCCTCCTCTCCCACCCGAGTTAGTTATCTCACCAGCCTCTGTAACCGGTCTCTGCCTTGCAGCCAGTTTGTCCCTACTCCATGACGTAGGCCACACTGCCACGGGAGCAGTCCTTCCCCAGTCCTTTCGTGGACCACACATGCTCTGACTTCTCTGCTGGCCCACAGTTAGCACCGTGACTCTTCAGCCTGGCTCCTGGCTCAAAGGCTCTCTGCAACCCGATCCTCTCCTCCCTCTTCAGTCTTATCTGCTGGCACTCCATTCTGTATACCCTGTCCTCCTTGCAGTTCCCAGAATGTTCTCTGTGCCCTTCCTGGCTGACTCCTTTGCTTGAAGCCCTGCTGGAGCCCACCTGACAGGCTCATTCTTCCTTGTCACTTCCTGTAAGTCGTCAGCCGAGTAAGTTGCTTCCTTCTCCTAGTCCCACCCATAGCCCTTTGTCCCTCCGCTGCTTTTCTGAGGGCCCAGAGATTGATCCCTTCCCTTGTGTGCCCGCCAGCCCGCCTGGAGCTCCCTGAGGGCAGGGCCAGCTCATTGCCTGGCAGCGTCCCGAGGAGATGCTCTGCACAGAGCGCAGGATGCTTGTTGATCCTACAAGTAACATAGGTCACCCTGATTCATTTTAGAGGAGAGCTTCTTTCTCGTGCCTTGACAGATTTTTTTCCTTTGAACTGTACAGATTATACTGAAAACTGACAGTGATGAGTCATATCTTAGAAAGGGGGTGAAATCTGAAAATGCAGAGCCTCCAGGAATGGAGTAGGAGGTTGCAGATCGGTCTTGCAGGCCAAGTCTGGCCCTTCACTGAATTTGCCCGACTGGTCTCAAACACCGGGAGTGGGAGGGACTCTCCTCCCGGTGGGCAGGTGATTTATTGGCTGGGAAGCTTCCGCGGTGATTTAGTTGTGAAACGGCGCCCTGCGAGGTGCAGGCTAATGCCTGGGCCGGGCTGAGCGGCCGCCCACAATCCCGGGCCGGAAGGGACGGGCGAGGGTCGTCGGGGCCAGCCCCCTGTTTCGCAGCCCGGGGGCGGTGGGCGTGCGGCCGTCGCGCTGCTGACTCTGCCCGCCCGGAAGGACGACTGGAGACGGAGCGGCCTGGGAAGGGTCCCGAGTGGTGGCGCGGCCCGGCCCCGGGCCCCGGCCCCGCGGGTGCCCTCTGCTCGCGCTCGCCGCGGTAGGGAGGAAGTTTCTGCGCTTTGGCTGCCTGGATTTACTCCTGCTGTTCGGGGGGAGGAAACCGAGATACCAGCGCCTGGGTCCCGGAGGCTCTGGCCGCGGAGCCTCGGGCGGGGGGCCGGGCGGGGACGGAGCGCGGGGCCGGCGGGCGGCGCGGCGATCCAGGCCGCCTTTTGCAGCCGCCCGCGGCCGCGCCGGGCTCTGCGCGCCGCGCTCCAGCCTCCTCCCCCGGCAGCAGCGGCGGCGGCGGCGGCGGCGGCGGCCCCAGCCCCGCGCCCCCCGCGCCCCGCGCCGCGCGGCCCCGCCGCGGTCACACGCCGAGCCGCCCCGGCCGCCTCCGCCCTGCGCTTTGTGGAGCCAGAGCCCGAGCCGAGTGACAGGCGCGGCCTCTCGCCGCCCCGGACCCCGAGTGCGGCCGGCGCGGCGTACCTGTGGCTGCGGGGCCGCCCGGCCGGGAAGTGTCGCTGGGGTTGGCCGCGCGGGACCCGGCCGCCAACCGCGAGCCCCAGGCCCGGGGCCCTGAGGTGGGGGGCCGGGGAGCCGGGAGCTGCCCCTACTGGGGCGGGGAGGGGCTGCCTGGAAGGAATGGGACAAAGTGAAAGTCTCTAGACTGCTGGGGTGGAGGGGCGGTGGGGAGCGTCGGAGGAAGGAGGGGGTGCTGATGGTTCTTTATTTGGTGCCTCGGAGTGGCTTTTAATGACGGCGATGGCGGGGCAGGCCAGCGGGGGTGCGGGCTCCCAGTGGGCGTCCGCGATATCGGTGCCTTCTTGGTGCATTCCTCGGATTGATGAAAGGGCCTTTTAACCCCTCTAGGGTGACCTTTTGGGGAAGTCTTCAGGTTTCTTTTTCCCTCTCTTCTGCTCGACACTCTGGGAAGCTTCGTTCTCAGGTGCAAAGCAGTTGTGCTGTTGTATTGAAACACGAAGCGTATTTGTTTATACCTTCGTGGACCGATGCGGAGACTGTGGCACAGAGGGCGCAGATTGCTTCTTAGGCTCACATCCAGGATGTCCTTCTCCCAAACCTGTCTGGTGTGTGCTATTGGGGTTCGAATGAGGCGGTCCGGGGCCTGCCCTGGCCCTGGGGGGGTCCCAGCTGTGCTGCTGAAATGGTCTCCCAGCCTCGTCAGTATTCCCTAGCTCCGACTTTTATGGTTGTTATTCTGCTGATTGCAGATATCTTTGCTTTGCTGACATCCTGTTTTGTTTTTGGTTTTTACATCCCATTTGTTGTTTCTTTTTATCACAGAAACGCTTCGTTAAGGGGCTCAGGCAGTACGGCAAGAACTTCTTCAGAATTAGAAAGGAGCTGCTTCCCAATAAGGAAACAGTGAGTACAATTGGACTTTATGTAACTTGATTTTTTTCCTCTTTGCCCCTACTGCTTCTCCGCACTTGATCTTACGAAATGGTTTCCTTTAACCCTGCGCTGTGCTCAGACTGGCTGGCACTAGAGTCCTCATCATTTTACTTCCTTCACTTTTAGTTTAGCTTCTGATTTTATATAGTGAAGTGACAGATTATGCTTCTCCCCCACGAAGAAAGTGGACTTCCTTTGTAAGAACAGCAAGGTCTTTGACAACGGAGGGTCACTTGGGGGGTTGTCTGGGATGTTGAGCTATTAACATCTAATTGTAAATACAGTGGCTGAAATAGGAAATGTCATTTACCACCAGTTGGATTTGGTTATTGACAAGTCTTCAACCAAACAACAGAATGAAAAGGTCTGTGGCTCACTATGCTTTGAATTCTGTTGGGACCTTTTCTTTCTTTAATGTTGCTTATGTTTTGAAGAGTAGTTTTAACTCTTTAGTTTTTGCAGCCTTAAAAGTTTGCACTTCTGGGGGGCACCTGACTGGCTCAGTCAGAAGAGAGTGCGACTCTTGATCTTGGGGTCATGAGTTCAAGCCCCACGTGGAGTGTAGAGATTACTTAAATAAATAAATAATTTTTTGAAAACTTGGCACTGTTCATCGGACAGATACATATACAAGGATTCTTATAAATTGCTTAAGTGAGGCTTTTACAGATTCATTTGACATTTCACAAAGCTGAGAGCCCTGTCTCTTGCTAAACTTGGGGTAGGCAGATTTGCTGAGGAAACTTCAGAGGGAGGTTGTATGAACAGAATACTAGTAAGGGATTTGGTCTCATTTACCTAAATTCCCTACAGGTGGAATTCAGGGGGAGTGGTTGGAGAGTCCTAGGAGAGGCTAGGAGTGGGGTAGGGCCAGCCAAGTCCCAGTGTCTGTGGCCTAGGTAGAGCCTAGTAACCGGAAGTGCTTCTTAGGACTTGGGGGTGGAGGGTGAATATTTAGCCACCGAGCTGCTTTCACTTCATGCCTACCCTCCCTGAGTGGAATGAGGAGATAGATGAAGAGGATCCATTACAGAAGTGGGTGGGTTGTTTTAGTTTGGTTTGGTTGGTACTTTTCCAATTGGGTGTTGTTGATTGATTGATTGCCTCTTATTCAATTTTGATTGTTTTATTCTGAGGCTTTGTTCTGTTTTGTTTTTGCTTTAATGAACTTTTTCTAGACACCTTTTCTGTACGATACCTTATGTGAGCAGCAGTAGCTTGTAAGAGGGAAGAAAGGTTCTGAGATTTCAAGTATAGCCTTGTATAAATTGGTGGTTTGCATCAACCAATCATAATGACATTGAACTTTTAATGTTTACTATACATCTTAATATGCTGAGATGGTCATTTTGAGAATGGTTAAAAAAAAAAAAAAGAACTGTTTATAGACCTTGAACTAAAGTATATGTTGTCATCAATCTATATAATCAACTTTTTTGGAGGGCGGGGATGGGTCTTCCTGGAACAAATTGGAAAGAAGTATTTGATGTGGAACAGTAAAAAAATACCTTTAAGTTTTCTGCGGATTTCAGTCATTTAAAGTTTGATACGTACTTTTATAAAACTAAAATGTTTTACCCAACGGTGAGAATTTTGGTGTGGCGAATTGGAGCAGCCATAAGGTCCGTGAGTAGCTGTGGCCGGACGCAGTAGGCCAGATTGTGACCTCCCCACTGCAGTTTTCTGTCTCTTTGTCCTCTGCTAGAAGTTGCAAACCATGAGGAATTTAATACAAGATATGGCTTGACAATTATTTTCTTTCTGTTCTAAAAAACAAACTTGTAATAGCAAGATTAAGCATCTAATCTAAAATTTGCCGTCCACCATTTGGAAACACCAGGCAATTCTGTCTACCTTTTTATCTCTAGTGGAAGACAAATCTGAATAACTTTTAGCCTGGGTAAGAGGCTTCTGATCTTTTTTTCCCCCCTTACTCTTGGTTGTCCCTTATCCTTACTGATGATGTCTAACTCGGTAAGTCGTCTGTCCTCGCCCACAGAGAAGTTGTTGGTACACCAGCCTTTTGAGCCGGTCCGCTGGTCTTTTCCAGGTGCCTCTGTCCTGAGACCCTTCCCCATCACTGTCCGCCGTCCCTGTTTCCCAGCCTTGTGGCTCCTCTCCTCTCTCCTCCTCTGGCACCCAGCACCCTTCCTGTTTCCAGCCTCCTCATCAGGGCGCGATCATGGCCACTAACGGGACAGTTGTTGGCAGCACTGGAGGGTGCATCATGGCTGACTGGCTAAACGTTACTGGTGTTCCGCTGTCTTTTTGCCTAGAACCGGAGGAGTTTGGTGGTAGGGTAGATCTAGAAGTACCCTGATCACCTGGGAGAGAGGCAACTCATTTTGTATTTTCCTTATTATCAGCATAGCCCCGCTAATCATTCACAGCTCCTAGGGAGGGGAGGGCAAAGGTTATTTTTCATTTTTGCTGCAAAAAATGAGAAAATTCCTTGGTTCAGAACTTCCTTGGTAGAAGTCTTCATATGGTCACGCCTCTCTTTATATCAGATGCATCTAATCTGGATATTTTCTACATTCTCTTCTATTTCCCAGAATTATTAACTCATTTCTTTGCTCTTCTCAACTGACTTGAAACTTCAGAAGGGTGTCAGCATCCAAAAGAACGCGCCTGATTGGGCCTGGCGCGGGGGTCATCAGACCTGTGTTCTATTCCTGGCCTTACCGGTAACTGTAGTACTTGATGATCTCTTCTAACTGTGCAGTCTGCTTTGAGCTGTCGGGTCAAATCCTGACAAGCGTTCAAAAATTATTTCCCCTAAAATGGTGTTTCTTCGTGCGAGAATTTTGTAGATGCTGCAATCTTTATAAAATGTTTGCACACCTTTGGCTGTTGCTGTGCCTGAAAGCAGAGTGGTGGCTCTTGCCTCTGGCACCTGCCTGCTCTGGGGCCTCGGGCAGATTATTCAGTCTCCGTCTTTCAACATCTGTGTCTGTAAAATGGGTGATCCTTCTAGCCCCTAGAATTGTTCTGAGAGTTTAAATGAGATAATGTCCGTAGAGCGCATATAAACACTTCAAAATGGGTCTTCTTCCTTGTCTGCCCCAAATACTACCTGACGTGCGCAGTGTGGGATTATTTTCCGTTTGTAACCGTGTTGAACCTGTGTGAGAAGAAATGACCTGTTTCTTACCACGTGTCTTGGGAAAAACTGTTTTCTTTGAAAAACGGGGGGGGGGGGAGGGGGGTGAAGGACAGCACCCAGCTCAAAGGATCCGGTTGTTTCGTCTTGAACTTTGTTGAAGGGACTTCCGTCCTTACTGGGTCATTCGGCGCAGTTATGCGGACAGAGGTTCCTGGTGGGAATGGACCTAAACAACCTTCCTAGTTCTTTCGGTTTCTGGTGTCTGTTACACAGGAGCTGAATCTGGCTTTCCTCCGAATACCTGTTGCCCCTGGAGCGGGGGTGGTGGCTGTGGCTGCGGAAAACCCACTCTCACAGTTCAGCTGAGGGGGTGTAGCAGGTCAGCCTCATGGCACCCGAGTGAATACCTGTCAGTCACATATTTTCGCGTCATGGCTGTGCACGTGTCCTGGAGTTGCTGCCTTTGTCCCATTCTTCCTTTCTCCGTGGCTGCTTGCCTTCTTCAGCGTGTGTACAAGATGGGCAGTTAGAAGTCATACACAGTAGGGCATCTTTGCGGAGCGTTTGTTCAGCTTCCCCTTGGCTGTGTCCCTCTTCTCTCTCAAGACACTGTTGGGCCCAAATCACATGAGAGTCTTGGGTGTTGGTGCGTTTATACAAATCGCAGCGAGCGTCCCACAGCTGAGCCTCTCGGGTGACGGAGAGCCGGGCCTCGGGGTGCCTCTTCCGGCACCGCTGCGTGATCTGTGAACCGATCGATGAATTACATGACCTTTGAGGCTAAGATAATGCCTGAGAAAATAGGAGACCTGATAGAATTGAATCTTAAAGCACCAGGAGGGGCACCCGTGTTGTAAATAATACAAAATCCCGGGTGTTCCAAAAATAATACTTTGTTTGGTTTTTACACACATTGCAGTTTTCTGCAAAATCCTGAGGAGATGACTCCGACGGCAGTGACACGTGTCTTCTTTCACACTGAGCACACGTCTGTGTTGTTTGAGTCAAAGACTTTCCGTGTCTGACACCTGGACGATTGTCCCTTGAATCCTGGCTGGCCTTTGTGTATGGCTCTACCTGCTGTTAGGCAGACAAATCCAGTCTGCGTTGGGTTGTAGACAGGGAGGGAGCCCCGACTCCGGGAGCTGTCTCAGGCGCAGCTAACGTTAGAGAGAAGACCGTGTGATCCTCCCCGACTCGGGAGAGAAGACAGGTGCCTCCAGCACGTTATTAGCCTCTGGGAGAAGAAGGTGAAAAGGCACACACCCTTGGCTGTCTTTCTCCTCTCCGTAGTTTTATGTTTGCACACCTAGCCCAGTAGGGATTAAGCTCATGTTATTTGTAGTCCCAGTTGCTGGTGTATTAATATTTTCTAAACTAAAAAATTCTTTTTTTTTTTTTTACCCACTTCCCATTTTCAGAGCTAAACATTCCATGTAGCTCAATTTTTTGAAAATTTTGTATATCCACCGAGCACTGTAATTAATGGGTGGGATGTCTGTAATGAGAAGCAAGGTGCCATTCGTGGCCCGCATTGCAGCAGGGAAGGGGAACCACATGCATGCTTTCCGTGTTTGGCAACGTGTGCTAAGGGCCCTGCTGGACAAAGTGTGCACCAGAGGCTGGGTTTGGGGGCTGCCCGAAGGCTAATTGGAGGGTGTGGTGTTTGAGCTTTGAAAGAAGGATCTGCTTTTTGACAGGCGGTGGTTGGGAGGGTGGAAGGAAAGTGGCTTTCCAGCTGCAGGAAGTGGCACGAGCAAAGGCACGGAGGCAGAAACTTGCAGGCCGTGCCCAGCGCGTACCCTAGCGTAGTTGGAGAGGAGGTCGCAGGGCAGGTGCGGCAGGACTTAGGCCAAAATTACGTCCTGGAGGTAGACTTGGGAGACCCTACACTGTCTCTGAAGAGGGCATTTGGGAACCCACAGAAGTCTTCTAAGAAGAGGGCGCCTGGGTGGCTGAGTCGGTTCAGCATCCGACTCTTGATTTCGGCTCAGGTCATGACCTCTCGGTTTGTGATTTCAAGGCGTACGTCGGGCTCTGTGTTCACGGTGTGGAGCCTGCTTGGGATCCTCTCTCTCTCTTTCTCTCTCTCTCTCCCCCCTCCCCCTCCCTCTCCCTCCCTCTCCCTCTGTTTTTCTTCTGTTTACAAGCGTGCGCTCTCTGTCTCAAAATAAATAATAAATTTGTTAAAAAAGAGAGAAGGGGGAGCATTCTTGAGCGGCACAAACAAGACATAGAGACCAGAAAGGAGGTTCTTGTAATAATTCTCAAAATAAGGTCTCCAAGTAAGACAAAAAAATGGGGGAGTTGGAAGTTACTTATGGAACTAGAAGTCTGTCTTTTATCCTGATTTTCTCCATTGAGAATGTGCCTGTTTTGTTTTTTTTAAGTGGTTAGTCATTTTTGAGAGAATGAGAGAGAGTGTGTGCCTGCGGGGGGGGGGGGGGTGGTGGGCAGAAGATCCAAAGCAGGGTCTGCGCTGACCGGCGAGCCCGGTGTGGGGCCTGAACCCACAAACCATGAGATCATGACCTGAGCTGAAGTTGGACACTCAACTGTCTGAGCCACCCAGGTGCCCTATGTCTGGGCTTTTGTTGTTGTTGTTGTTGTTGTTGTTGTTGTTGTTGTTGTTTTAATGGTACTAAGGGGCAGCCGGTTTTGATATTTCGGATGTCTTGTTTTTAACTTGGGGTGATAGTATGAAAAGTACTGGAGGTTTAATATTTTACTTTGAGAAGTAACGTGAAAACCACCCACTTCTATCATCCACGTTTCTGGAAATGAATTCTGTTAAATATGTACATAATTATTGAATATTAATTGTTTATTTCTTCAGGCAAAATATCTTTTGCATAAAGCACATTCCCCGAGCAGAGAATAACTACTCTTGAGAAAGGTTTTCAGACTGAGTAATCAAGACTCTGTTAATATTAAGAGGTTAAGTACGACTCTAGCATTCGGTATGAGCGTTCAGCGTGGAGTTTTATTTGACTTCAGATTAAAACCTTAGGTAAACAATTTTCTAGCCTCATTAATGCTTAATCTATGTTACGTAACAAAGCGTGGACTTCCTGAATAGGTTGATACTATTGGGGACACAGTTGTGTTCCAGGCGCGTAACCAGAGGCCTCTGTTCGCAAGTGCTGTGCCCCCTGTGCCCCCCGGCCGGCACTCCCCCGTCACCAGAGCCGGGTGCCGCTGCAGGCTCTCGGGCTCCTGTCTGTCCCCACAGAGCCAGAGTCTGCACAGGAACCCACTCCCCTGGTGATGAGAACGCTCGGTAGGGCTCAGGAGGCCCTGCTGTTCACAGAGGTGCAGACTTGTGGGGTTCTAAGCCCATATGTCACATTCGTTCTTAACGTTGCTTTTATTCTGTTCCAGTTGTAAATTACTTCACTGTTAGGGCTTAATTTTGTTTTTCAAATTATTACAAAGTATTTCAAACATATAGAACAGTAATCTGGGCTTATTTGCATTATCAATAATAGAATTTCTTAGTATAGCTTCCCTCTTCGTATCTTTCACTTTTTCTTAGAAACACAATTGTAACTCCGGTCATATTTCACATAAAAACTGTTTTCTTCCTCTTTCCTTGTGGCACGCAGTTCATTGTCTGTGAGTCAGTCAAGCCTAGATCTTCTTTAAGTTGCTAAGAAAACTTTTTATTTGAAAAAGTGATATTCTCGGGGCGCCTGGGTGGCGCAGTCAGTTAAGCGTCCGACTTCAGCCAGGTTACGATCTCGCGGTCCGTGAGTTCGAGCCCCGCGTCGGGCTCTGGGCTGATGGCTCAGAGCCTGGAGCCTGTTTCCGATTCTGTGTCTCCCTCTCTGTCTGCCCCTCCCCCGTTCATGCTCTGTCTCTCTCTGTTCCGAAAAAAAATAAATAAACGTTGAAAAAAAAAATTTATAAAAAAAAAAAAAAAGGAAAAAAGAAAAAGTGATATTCTCTTATTAATATGAAGTTCACATACTTAATACTGTGGCGTTTTCAGATGTTACTCTCTCTCCCTGGCACCCCCTTATGTATGGAGAAGAAATATACATATTTTGAGAGGTTGGCAAGATTGGGTCCAAGGCGAGACATGTGCCATACCTTTTTTTCTTAATAACTTGTCCTCAAATAGGTACAGATAAAGTTGAAATTTTCCATTCCAGGCAGAAGCGATTACCAATAGAAACAGGCACTAAGTTTGGCAGCAAGAACTGTGATCCTATAGCTCTTTCCATGCAGGGGTTTGTTCCCACTAAAATGAAGCAGAGGCTTGAATCTTTTCATCTGATAGTCTAAACTGTGTGGCTATTTAGCTGGGCAGGGGTCCAGTTTTGACTAGGGCAGTCTAAGCAGGATTGGTTGATTCCCTTGTGTAAGTGAAGCAGTTAAGAAATTTGCATGTAAGGAATTTTTGGTGCCGATGTTGGGGGAATAAAGAGGTTTTTAGGAATCTGTTAAGCTCTTGGTTTTGGTTCAGGTCATGCTCTCAAGGTTCGTGAGTTGAAGCCCCACATTGGGGCTCTGCACTGACAGTGCTTGGAATTCTCTTACCCTCTGTCTGCCTCTCCCCTACACACACTCTCTCTCTGTCTCAAATAAACTAAAAGAAAAAAAAGAATCAGGTGACTTTTTAATGTTTTTTTTTGTTTATTTTTTTAATGTTTGTTTTTTGAGAGAGAGAGAGAGAGAGAGAGAACGGGGGAGGGATTGAGAGAGAGGGAGACAGAATCTGAAGCAGGCTCCAGGCTCTGAGCTGTCAGCACAGAGCCTGATGCAGGACTTGAACCCACGAACCACGAGATCATGACCCAAGCCAAACTCAGATGCTTAACCGACTGAGCCACCCAGGCACCCCATAATCAGGTGACTTATTAAAACAAGGCCTTGAATATTTGCTGTTTTCTGTGTAAATGTCTTAGGCCTGTCCTTGGCTTTATCCTACACAACAGAACTGGAGGAAGTGGTGTCCCAAGTATTTTGACTGTGTGCGATGTATTGCTTATAGACATTGCTCCCAAATGAAACCACCTTGGACTTGTAAAGTTACTGAATACACTGCTGCTTATAAGGATTAGTTATTTATTTGCTGCTGGTATTTGCTAACCTGTATTTCTTATGATTTGACTGGGTCTTAGTTACCTGGTGACTTTGACCTTTACACCTAAGTAGACTCACCCATTTTATTAGCTAGTAACACAAATGGAAGGTTTGAAATGCTCTTTAAGAAGACTTATAAGCTGTGATTACTGTGCTTATATTCCATGTGTTTACCCACTTGGAGCTCATATTTTATATCATAAATGGATTTTTCTTAGCCTTAATAAGATCGATGAACCCATCCTAACTTTGAAACTCCAGTTTGCTGATGTTTTAAAAATAAGTTTTAAAATGTATCTGAAGTCATAATCCTTGAATAATTGGTTCATTTTAATCTTATTTGAAGTTATGCCCTTGAGGAATATGTAGGAAAATAAAGTAGAATAAAAATTGTATTGTTTTGAAAATTGTAAAGTGAGGCCTTCCCCTCAGTCTTATTCACAGCTGCTCACTCTTGGTGGGAAAGATGGCCCCCCACCCTACTTCCTCTCATAATACTTCTTTTTTCTGTAATTTGAAAACCATTAATTGTATACTAGAAATAGGAAAAGCAAGCAGGAGAAACCTATCTGGGGACACCAGAATTCTGTTAAGCTAGGTATTTTTTTTTTGAGATGTTAAATTTTTAAATTAAGTTTCAATATCAGTGACCTTTGTTATTTTTCCCACTTTGGAAATAAGATTCTGTGTTCTGCTCAAGTGTCTTAAGTCCTTCTTCTGAAACCTCTAAATTGTGATGTCATAGTTCCCAGGATTTGACCTTCGAGGTGTCTTAAACCATCATCATGGTTCTCAGTGGGCAAAGTTGGGAGTGTTTTGGGAACTACTGGGGGGAACCTTTGGTACCCAAGGCCTGTGTTCTCCTTGAGTTGTCTGTGGTGTGGGAGAGAGCGCTTCCCCTCGTGGAGTTCACAGTCCACTGAAGAGGCGAGCAGGGTGCGTGTTCTTCTCTGGAGGGTGCGTGAGTTGCAGTCATGGGGACCCTCTGGGGCCCAGTCACAGGGCTTGGGTTGCGCGCTCGTGAAAGCACGTGGGCCATTTTCTCTGCAACAGGTGGCCATCACACAAGGAGCCCAGCTCCTGTCTCAGAAGAATTGTATGTTGTTCTGCCCTTTAAATATTACTACTTTATTTTAGTCCTGTAGACACTGTTTCATTTTTTCTTCTATGCATTTCTGTTCTGCACACATACATGCATGTATGTATTTATGTAGAATATAAGGCCTTTGGGGGATGGACCTCGTTTTAATACTTCTTTATGTCTCCTTTAATTCCCTGTAATAGGCCTTTACTTGATATGACTTTTATTTTTAACTTAAATTTCAGTTAACATGTAATGCAGTATTGGTTTCAGGAGTAGAATTCAGTGATTCATCACTTACATACAACACCCAGTGCTCATCACAACTCTGCCCTCCTTAGTACCTCTCACCCATCTGTCTAGCCCATCTCCCACATACCTCCCTCCGTCAGCCCTCACTTTGTTCTCTATCGTTAAGAGTCTTTTGTGGTCTGTTTCCAAACTCTCTTCTCTTCCTCCCTCCCTGTATATTCATCTGTTTTGTTTCTTAAATTCCACACATGAATGAAATCATATGGTATGTGTCTTTCTCTGATGACTTATTTCACTTAGCATAATACGTTCTCGCACTATCCACATCACTGCAAATGGCATGATTTCATTCTTTTTGATCGCTGAGTAGTATTCGATTGTATATATATACCCCATCTTTATCCATTCATCAGTTGATGGACATTTGGGTGTCGTTTGACTATTGTTGATAGCGCTGCTATAAACATCGGGGTGCATGTACCCCTTCCAGTGTGTATTTTATATCCTTTGGGTAAATACCTAATAGGGCAATTGCTGCATCATAGGGTACTTCTATTTTTAGTTTTCTGAGGAACCCCCATACTGATCTCCAAAGCAGCTGCACTGGTTTGCATCCCCACCAACAGGGCAAGAGGGTTCCCCTTCCTCCGCATCCTCGCCAGCACCTGTTGTTTCTTGTGTTAACTTTAGCCATTCTGACAGGTGTGAGGTGGTGCCTCACGGTGGTTTTGATTTGCATGTCCCTGATGAGTGATGTTGAGCATCTTTTCGTGTGCCTGCTAGCCTTCTGGATGTCTTCTTTGCAAAAATGTCTATTCGTGTCTTCTGCCCATTTATTAACTGGGTTATTTGTTTTACTTGATATTTCTTAAAAATGAGGTGTGTGGCTGTGTATGTTCACATGTGTGAATGATGGGATGGAAATATAGTATAACCATAGATCGATGTATAACATTGGTCCTAAAAGATTAAAACTTGTCAGGGATTTTAAGGAATGGTTTTCCTCATTTTTGCTCTTCGTGTTGCTTTTCATGATCTGCTTTGAGGCTGTTTTAAAGACCAGTTGAAACCTGGACATCCTAGGCCTTGGACTATGTAGCAGACAGAAAATCCTGGTTAACTGTTCTGTCCCAGGACGGTAAGACTAGGACTTGAGAGTCACTGTGCCACGCTTGGACTTTCCTGTTCTGTTTATCACGGGCAGTAAATCAACTCTGCTGTTTGCACAGCAATTCTGTTTTCTAGATTATTTATAAGATTGAAACCCATTGTTTATTTTTCTCAGCAGGTTTATTGAGCAAGTCAAGAATAAAATATTATCTTAAGCAGTAGAGCAGGCCATTAGCCAGTTGCAGCTTGGTTTCAAAATTATCGTGTGTGTGTGTATGTGAGCATGAGTGTATTGTGTGCACAGGAGGTGAGAGCCAAGCGAGGTGAAAGAGGCTCAGTGTTGCCAGATCTCTGCAGCTTTGCAAGGTTCCTGTGACTGTTTATGGATTTTTCCCCCCTTTTAGTCAGTTAGTGAGTCACCATCATATGCCATTTTATTATCTTGAAAACAGTCTGGAATTTTTCTGTGTCTTTGCCGTATGAGTGAAATCCCACTGATGTGTTCTGAACGATATCAAGTTAAAGTTTTTCCTGTGATGCTTTGGTTATGTATTTTCAGCTGCAGCCGTTGTCTCTTTGTTCCTATGTGCAGGAGTTGAGATTGTTCTTGAGTTTGGCAAGAAGTGATGACTTTCGTGTGTTTGATTATTTTAGGGGGCCGGAACAGCATAGGTCCAATGCCCTTGGGACTCGGTGCTTATTGATTTAGGCACACGCCTCCTGTGATCATAACTTGGTCCTCCTTCCCACTTCTGCTCTGTTTTGGAAATGTACTAACAAGGTACATGGAAGCAGGTCAGAGGTGTGTGGCCTTCAGTTGTCAAGGAAGGTGTTTAAGTTGTGGAAGGAGAGTCTGGAATGTGTGGAACAATGGGAGGGAGAATTAAACTCAAAAGGAAGCAGGCCCAGTGGATCTGCGGACATGGCCGGCTCCAGCTGGGTAAAGCAGGCAGCAGGTGACGTGGGCAACAGAACCCTGTAGACGTCTGGAGAATGGGGGATAAAAAGCAGAACAAAACTTTCAAAAATAAATGTTAAAGTTGGCTTTGTCCTGTGGACTGAATTTGCTTATCAGAACTTGAAGCCCTTATTTATTTTGACTATGTAAGGCTGTCAGGTGATTCAGGAGAAAAATCCATGCGCTTCCCTGTCTACCAGAGTATGTTAGGTCTGTTAGATGATTAGGCAGAATAATACACTTCAAGGATGGAGTGCTTCTTAGGTAGTCACTTTGTATTTATATTAAAATGTGCAAGTTTAGGACTTGGAATGTACATCCATCTGTCCAGACTGAAGCTAAAGCATACCGTTTGCTTTTGTGTTATATTCTCCTCTCATTACTGATTGCCCAAACGCTAAAGCACGTTACCAGGCATGCCTATACTTTACTGTCTTACTAAGTTTTTCTAGAAATCAGTGACAGGGTGTTTAGATAGGGTGAACATAAAAATTTATAGTTTATTCCTGGGGCGCCTGTCTGATTCTTGATTTCAGCTCAGATCATGTTGTGGGATCAAGCCACTCCCATGCTGGACTCTGGGCTGAAGCCTACTTAAGGTTCTCTCCCTCTCTCTCTGCCCCTCCCCTGCTCATGTGCACACGTTCTCGCTCTCTCTCTCTCAAATAAATAAACATTTGGGGAAAAAATGCCTCACCAAAGAAAGTCCTTGAAGTATCCTAGTTTTGAGGAGTTCCCTAACGCCCGAACCCCTCTGCAGCACGTCTTCAGAGTCACTGCCCTGCTTATTCCTGAGAACCTGGTAACTCTGAACCCATTAAATGCGGGCACGGCGGTTTGGGCCAGTTCCATTGTTTTAGATGTCCTCTGTTTATGAAGCGGGGATCCGACGCCCTCCATCTGTCTTGTGGTGTCCTGGTCGAGTCCCTGGATGACACGGAGACATGGTGCCACGCCCCCTCCCTCACAGAGCTCCTCAGGAGGGTCAGGGCCGTGGACACGTCTCCTGCCCGGGCTCCCGTCCGAGCGCGCCGCGACATCCCACGCCACGCGCTCTAGGTGAGCTCCTTTGGACCGTTGTCGTTCGGCCCTCCCGGCAGCATCAGGCCGCCGGGGGCGCCCCCGTCCCTCACCCCGGCCTTCTCCCTCCCCCGTGGGCAGGCGCGGGTGTGAATTCAATGCACGCTTCCTAGTGTCACAGAGAGTCACGTGAGAGGTTTTGTTTCTTCTGTTGAGTTTAGCACATCTTAAGGTTAACGTTTTTAACCCAGCTCTCATTTCCCACAATGAGCAAGTGTTAGTATTAGGACTTGGTAAGAGACACCACCGGGTGCAGCGGCGCGCGCTCGGACCGACCGCCAGGCCGCTGTAACACCTGGAGGCACCTGAGCCGATGTCCGGTGCCAAGCCACAGCGCAGCCCGGTGGGAGACGGCGGCCTCCTTCCTTGTGGGAGGACCACCCGCTTTAGTCGCTACCTGGACCTCCCCCCGCAGCCCCCAGGAGTCCAGGCGGGTAACCAGGTAACCGTCCCTCGGCCCAGCCCGTTCCTGTGCGTTTTGGTGAAGTCCGACTGAAGACTGCGACAGCAGTCATGTAGAAGACGCGGGCCTTTGGTTTCCGCCAGCTCTCGAAAGCCACGTTCGAATGACGGAGCTCCCCCCCGCCTCCCCTCAGAAACAAAAAGCGTGGAAACGGGCTCTTATTCGTGGACTAAACTGGGAGCCCTGGACTGTAAGGGAAATCACGCCTCCGATGCTTGCTGTCAGTTTTCCAGACTGGATTTTCTGCCTTTCACCGAGCTTTTCCTCCCCCTAGATCCCCTCCCCGGTCCTTCCAGGTTGGTGGAGAGAGCGCCCCAGCAACGCGCTTCGTAGTACGCGTATCCTGACAGAAGTGCGGCAGTCCCCTTGTGTCCCCGCGGCCTCACCTGGGCGGTAGTCTAGCTTCTTGTTCTGTTTCCCAGTTAGCACTGCTGGAGGACACACGGGCCGGGCCAGAAGGTCTGGAACTCTCAGCCTCACAGCCACTGGCTTGCATAAGCACGCATCGTTGGCCATCAGTCTGGCCATTTCCTCTTCTCAGATGCTGTACTCCCTCTGCTGGTCTTGAGACCGCGCGGCTCTGCCGTCACGAGGACACCGTCCCTTCCCCGGGCCTTCGACTGTGTATGTTGTGGAGAGAAACAAGAGAACCCTTTCTGGCTGCGGGAAAACGATTGCAGTTCTCAGGCAGGCCTGGCAAGGAGGTCCCTTCTAGCGCTGCTCCCCTCACATCCTGCCCCTACACTACTCCAAGACATTTTCACTCTTTGGGGCGCCCCCAAATCCAGCATTTCTCTGTTTGATTTTTGTCCCTTACACTTGATTTCTGTCCCTGCCAGCCCCTGCCCTCAGCCCGGCCTTCACCCCATCCCCCAACCCCCTGTACTCACGGCAGGAGCCATTTTTTATAGCACACATAACCTTTAAACCAAAAAAAAAAAAAGTACATTGCTTATAACAAAATGAATCTCTCTTCTGCTTTTATTTTGAAAAGTCCTCCTTGTTGTTTAATGTGGAGGATATTCGTGCTGAAAGCCTGTTCCAAGTAGGCATTTGTGCATCCCAGAGGAACTTTTGATTTATTTCCTTAACTCTGCCCTCCTTTCTCTGTGGTTCAGAAACCTTTAATGGTCTGTGAAGCCATGAGACTTCAGTGCAAAACAGAAGTCGTTTTAAGAACCCTTCTACTACATAAAAGGCCTGCCAGTTTCCACATGCTGGGTTTTTGACTCCCTGACAGGCTGACCTCTCACAAATTTTGGTTGTACAGCAGGGCATCCAGGGTTGGGGCCTTGATAATGGTTTTGTGAAATATTTTTTCTCCTCTCCCTCTCTTTGAAAAGTTGTAATGAAAATTCCGGGCTCTTGGCCAGCCCGTGGGATGTGATACAGTAGAAATGTTTCTGGTGCCCTTTGTTACTGTTCGGCTTTGATTAGGTTTATTTCCCGTAAGCTTAATTTTGCTCCCCGCCCCGTCCCCTGTTTTATGGCTAAGGAGGTTAACTGAGTCAAGGTTATGTATTTTATGACGCAAGCTGCTGCAGCCTTACGAAGTCACTGCACTGGGCTTTTGTGGCAGAAAGACGGGGCGGGGGGGGGGGGGAGCCACTACCCTCACATCCTCGTGTTTCTTCTCACCAAGGCTGCCTTCTCCCGGTCGTGCCTGCTTCCGTGGGAAGAGTGTGAGCAGCGTGCAGGCCGCGTGGCTCGCCCTGCGTCTTCCAGCCGGGGTGTTCCCAGAAACCACCGGGCACCTCGTCTTGAGATTTGTTAAGTTAGAAATCGTGGTAGACCTCTCTCCTGGGTTGCTGCCGGGTGGAGGGAGGAGGCGGAGGGCCCTCCGAAGCAGCAGTCAACAAACGGTGACACTCCTTTGATCTTTCTGGTGGTTCTCCATTTCAAAAGAAAGAAGTGGTTGCAGCTTAAGAAAGTTTTTTTTTTAATACTGCTTTGACTTTGTATTTATAGCTCTTTTCATCCTTGCAAATGAGAGCACTCTACAGACATGATTTCATCAGTTCTGATAGCCTGGGAGGGTGCGGCGCTCTTGCACAAGCTCGGGAAGGAGATTGAGGCCCGGTGACAAGCAAGGGGCCCTCCGTCAAGGGCACCATCTAGGTCGGGAGAGGGGGTGAGCCGGGAGCAGAGCCTCCGTGGGGTAAGTGCTAGGGTTTGGGGCCGAGCTTGCTTTTTATAGGAGGAAGATGAGACGTTACCATCACCGACACCGTGTTCACAGTGGGCCCCCTTGGCCAGTTCGCGGTGGTGAAGTACAAGTACGGGTAGCTCGTTCGTGTCCAGGAGCTGTTGAGAGGTGGACCCTGCTAAGCTACCAGGGGGGCGCTGAGCTTGCGGATTCAGTTTTGAATTTGGGCGTGGACAGTAGACCTGACGTTGAATTCAGATCTAGAAGCTGTGGTTCAAGTTTGTGCCCCACACGATCCACGCCCCCCCCCCCCCCGGTCTCCCGTCGAGGGGTTGTGATGTGGGGAGGTGTCGTGTCCCTGAGAACGGGCGTGAGGGGGTGTCGAGGGTCACTCAGACACTGTCCGCCTTCTGAAGAATCGTTCCAGCTCTCAGCCTGAGGCCTTTGCTAACTGAGTCGCTAAGGGAGTAGCCATCCTTCGGGCCCGCGGAGAAGAGGGGTCGTCCCCGGTGCCTTGTTGGAGCAGAAATGCTTAAGTGATACTTTGAGCCCCCTTCCCTGATTGTGTCCCCATTTCCTTTGGGCCCTCGCCGCCTGCCTGTGGCCACACCGCAGCCGTGAAGCAGTGGCGCCCCTCACCCCGCTCCGGCTGCGTTCTGGTGCAGGCGTTCGTGTGAGGGCTGTGGGGTTTTTTGCTCTCCCTGTTTAGAAACACAGATGTCTTACATCTCCACAAAAGAATTTGGGAAATAAACCTATTTACAGGAAGATCCGCACGAGTTTGACATGGTTTCCTCAAAGCACCTTGTTCACAGTCCTTAGCAAGTGTGCTGCTCTTCTAAATCGGGCCCCCCTCCACCTTTTTCTCCCTCCAGCCTCGAGTGTCCTCAGATGCCTGCACAGCTGAGCAGGAAATAAGGTTCCTTTTTTCCCTAAACTAGTCGTGCAAACAAGGCCAAAGAGGAAATTGCTCATTCTTTGGTATTATTAAGTTTATTTTTAGTTTCCTAGTACTTGATTTATCTTGGGGGAAGGAGAGGGATAAAATGCAGTGTCTCATGAAGGGAAATACCGGACACATATCTGAAGGTTTCTTACTAAGTGAACAAACTTTCCATGTTGGATGCTTTCTGACTGGCCCTTAAAGTGTATTTTTTTCTTTTTAATTTTATTTATGTATTTAGCCAGCTACTCGGCAGACATTTGAGTTCCTGTGTGGAACCATGACTTTTTAGGTAGATGCTGAGTATATAAAAACGAGGAGGACGTTTTCCTTTACCCTTAAGATGCACGGAGTCCGCTAGGACAAACCAGCGTGACTCTGCAGCGACTGCTGCGCGCAGACGCGCTGCTGCCCTTGTGGTAGGTTCTAGAATTCACAGAGCAGCTCCCCACGTCTTACCCTGTCTCTTCTTCGTCACCATCACCGGAACAGTTAGGTGACTACGGCTGAGAGCTGGGACCCAGACCTCTGATTTGTCACCTCGTCCTGCTCGTACGCACCGATGTGAGAGCTCGTGACTGGTGGGCTTGTCAGCTCTCTGGCGGCACCTCCTTCCTTCCTCCCGGAGATTGCTCGGGACGCGTGCGAATTCCTGTTCTGCCCTCCCTGTCCTCCGACGGGTTACCCGATTGCTCTTTTAGTCTTCTCATCTATAAAATGGGGATAATAGGACCTATGTCCTGGGACATTTGTGAGGGTTAATTGAGCACAGGCATATCTTGTTTTATCATGCTCCGCAGATACTGTGGTTTTTTGGGGGTTTTGTTTTTTTGTTTTTTGGTTTTGTTTTGTTTTTGTCTTTACAAATTGAAGGTTTAAGACTCCAGCGCAGGAAGTCACTGCAGATGTGGTGGAAACAGCAAAAGAACCAGAAGTTGAGGTGGGGCCTGAAGATGGGACTGAATGGCTGCCATCTCAGGATAAACCTTTAATTTCTTAATTTTTTTTTTTTTTTAGATTTATTTATTTTTGATAGAGACAGAGCACAAGTAGGGGAGGGGCAGAGAGAGAAGGAGACCCAGAATCCGAAGCAGGCTCCGGGCTCCGAGCTGTCAGCACAGAGCCCGACGCGGGGCTCGAACTCACAACCCCAAGATCATGACCTGAGCTGAAGTCGGATGCTTAACCGACTGAGCCACCCAGGCGCCCCTAAACCTTTAATTTCTAATGGACGAGCAAAATAAGTGGTTTCTTGAGCTAGAATCTGTTCTTGGTGAAGATGCTGTGAAGATTGTTGAAATGACAACAAAGGATTTAGAATATGACACAGACTTAGTTGATAAAGCAGCGGCAGGGTTTGAGAGGATTAACTCCAATTTTGAAAGAAGTTCTACTGTGGGTAAAATGCTAGCAAACAGCACTGTGTGCTACAGAGAAATTGTTGGTGAAAGGAAGGTTCTGTCAACATGGCAGACTCCACTGTTGTCTTGTTGTAAGAAATCACCGCAACCACCCCCCGATCGGTCAGCAGCCGTTAGGTCGGGGCAAGACCCTCCGCCAGCAGAAAGATTACAACTCACTGAAAGCTCGGATGATGGTTAGTGCTTTTTAGCAATGAAGTATTTTTAATTAAGGTGTAGACATTATTGTTTTAGACATGATGCTATTGCACACTTCATAGACTATGGTAGAGTGTAAACATAACTTCATGTGCACTGGGAAACCAAGAAGAAATCCATTTGACCGGTCTTTGACTTGCTTTACTGCGATACTTGCTTTATTGTGATGGTCTGGAGCTGAACCCACGTTATCTCTGTGGTATGCCTGTACTTTGATGGTCAAAATGGTCTTATGTGTAGTTGTGAAACCTCAGCTATTTTGAGAAATCGAAAAGCCAAAAATCTTACACAAAATTTCACAGTTTGGAATTCTAGATGGCATGTTTGGCTCACTTACAATCCACATTTCTGTTACGCTCTTCAAATAATACTGGGGAAACCCCATAGAACCGTGTCGTGTGCCCAAGGTGAATCGCGGGGATTCATGTTGGGTTTTGGCTCTGCCCTGTCTGTAAAGTTAGAGTACTGGGAGTAGAGGTTGAAATTTGGAATTCTAGAGTGGTGACAAATGTAGGTGATTTGGTCTTCCCAGAGTATTAGTCCCTGTCCCTCCATCTTGCTGTCTTCAAGCTCTCAATTAGGATTTCTAGTAGAGAAACCGCGGGCTTTCCACGGACTGGGCTGCAGAGATCACTGCTGTGTTGTCAGCAGGTGGACATGTGGGGTGGTCCGTCTTCAGGGTGGAGGACTGGGCCTTGAGCTCCTGTTGGCTGAGGCTTCTAATAGCCCTCCAAATTTACACACAGAGCAAATGAAGGGAATTTTAAAAGATACTTGTAAATTTTCATATATTTTCTGGAGATACTTTAAACTCTAGTTTATATAGTTTTCATTCGTACCAGGATACTAGTAAACCCATAAGTAATTGAAAGCCACTGAAGTTTCATTGATTAAATTGTCTTTGGTTTACTTAGTTGCCCAGTTCTAGATACATCAGAGTTGAGGGTTATTGTTTTCTGTGACCTGTGCTATTCAAGTGGTGTTAATAATAGAAGTAATGCCTTGTTTGTGCTTAGGTCCCTTTGTTGAGAGCGACCCAATATGCCAATAATACAGAACATTCTGTATTATTATTAAAGCATGTTGACGTGTTAAGGCCCCAAAGCCAACCCCATTTCATAAGTAGAATTAAATGAGACATGAAGAAGGGGAAGTGTTCACCCAGAGCAATTTAGCAGATTTTTAGAGTGAGTCACCATGAGAAAAGAGGCCCCCCAAGCCAGTGCTTGCTGTTTTCTTGCTATGGTTCCAAGTGGAAGAGCCCAAAAGTTAGACTCTGTGGCTCAGGCCTCACCAAATAGGACCCTGCATCTTCCTTGGCATGTATTTCCTTTAGTGGGGATAGAGGTAAGAACTGTTACATTTGCGTCCTTCCAGAACAGCTTAAGACTAAAAAAACTCAAATGTCTATGGGGTGCCTCGGTGGCTCAGTCGGTTGAGTGTCCGACTTTGGCTCAAGTCACGATCTTGCAGTTCGTGGGTTCGAGCTCTGCGTCGGGCTGTGTGCTGACACCTCAGAGCCTGGAGCCTGCTTCGGATTCTGTGTCTCCTTCTCTCTCTGTTCCTTCCCTGCTCACACTCTGTCTCTCTCTCTACCTCAAAAATAAAGATTAAAAAAAATTTTTTTTAAAACTCCAATGTCTGGAAAAGTAAGATACAGAGTGAGGCAAAGCGTAAGATAATATCTGGCCAAGCAGTATTGTCTTGGGTGAGTGAGTGTCTGGTCACTTAGGAGCCTGCCTGTCCGTGTGCCTTCTTAGGACCTGTGCCTTCTTAGGATCTGACCACATACTCCTTCTCGTGCTTCGTGATGAACTTCCATTACCTCTTTTAGTGCACATCTTCTTTGGGTAGTACAAACTGTATTCCTGACCATGCTCTGGGTAGTTTAGAATTCTTACATTATTTCTGTGAAATACAAACCCTTGAAAGTGATCGCTGAGACGGCACCTGGTGCTCACCGCAGCGGTGTCTTTCTGTGTAGGTCACTCGCATCGTTCGGAGTGCTGCTTCACGAGTGGCTGAAACTTGCATCACAAGTGTCCCTCCAGATCGCCCAGTCGATGGAAGTGTTTTCACCACAGTCTCGCAGCAGATGTTTACTCTCTGCGCACTGGCTTCACAGATTCGTGTAGATGCTCCCCTTGTAGATGGACTCCACCGCTAGTGTGAATCGTGACTGCTTTGTGGCCGTAATTAAAGCTACTAAAAGGAAGGATGGGGGTGATACGGACTGTGTTCAAAGCAGGTGTTCAGTTTTGACAGAGAAGAGCCAATGTTTTATCTTTGCTGAATTTTTAGAAAGCTAGAAATGAAAGGTGAGACCCAGGAGAGAGGCGGAGAGGGTGTCCCCCAGGCTTATACTCAGTATCCAGGTGGGTAAAAATATGAGACTAAAAAGATAAAGGATTTGGTTAGAGTAGACTTTTTTGATTTTTCAATTGGATGATACTTTGCTGATTGCTATTTTTTTTTACAAGGCCCTCTGCCAAGATTTTTTTTTTTTTTTTTTTTAAATCTCAAAAAGAATGAGGAATTGTAATCTTCGGAGCATAAAAATTTTTTTTAGTTTATTTTATTTTTTTAAAAAATGTTTGTTTTTGAGAGAGTGCAAGTGGGAGAGGGGCAGAGAGAGGAGGACAAAGGATCGAAAGTGGGCTCTGCGCTGATAGCAGGGAGCCTGATGGGGGCTTGAACTCAGGAACCGTGAGATCATGACCTGAACCAAAGTCGGACGCTTAACCAACTGGGCCACCCAGGCGCCCGCAGGTTGTTTCTTAAGAGATAAGTCAAGTTGGTGTTAGATTGTTACACTCATTCATTTTGCAGATATTTATTGACAGTCTACGTAATGCCAAACACTGTGTTAGATGCTAAAAGTGTATCATTCCACAAGAGATAGATTCCCTGGTTCATGGAAATTTTAAATCTATAAAGTAGACAGATTAAGTGAATAATCTCTTAAGTATGTAGTTATAAATCCTGAAAAGTGCTATAAGGGAAAAGTACCGGATATATAACAGAGGGACCCAACTTCAATAAAGGAACGTCTGAAGATGTTTCATTTCAGTTATGACCCCAGACATGAGAAGAGAAGGATGGAATCAGAAGAACACCCAGGCCAGGGCACCAGGCTGTATAGAGGCCTTGGAATAGGATGACCTTGGAATTCGGGTGGGACTAAAAGAAAATAAGTATATGGAGGTGTGTTGAGCGGGACGAGGTAGAGGTGATGGGAACGGGTTAGATCGTGGTGACCTTGCAGGCTTCAGCAGTAGTGACAGCATCTACTGAGGGCCTCTGCTGTGTCAGGCACTGTTCTGGGTGCTTTACGTGCATTGATCGATCGGCCTCATAGATAAGAGGCTGCGTGCCTTGCCCAACTTTATGAAGTAGTACGGCCAAGATTTGATCTCAGTTTGGTTTCAGGATCCATAATCTTAAACACCGTGTTACGTTTTTATGTGGAGAAAAAGGATAAGGCATTAAAGAATTTTCAAACAGGATAAGTAATAAGTAATATCAGATTTGTTTTGTGTTTTATAAATACATAAATATATATTATATATATATATGCACGTACCTATGTATACGTGTGTGTGTATATATGATGCAGTGTGGAAGATGGGGTGAAACAGGTCACGAGTGGAAGTGGCGAGACCAGGCAGCACCCTTGGCTCCTGTGGGCGCGTCTGCCCCCTCTGGCTCCACAAATGTAAGTATATCCACAGAGCCAGCCACCGGGAGAAATCTTCCAGTGCACGAATGGGACGGCGAGGGAGTTTCTGAAACGGCTGTGAGTGAACGAAGAGCAAGACAGTGTGACCTGGCATACCCAGCAGACGTTGGGGGTGAGGGTTTTGCCTGGTCTCCCGTGCACGTCCTTCGTTTTCCAGGTTTTCCAGAAACATACAAGTAGGTTGACTTGACATAATTTTGTATCACTTGAGCCTGCTTGTTCTGTAGATTAATTTGGAAACTGCTGACATCCGTAGACTAGTCATTTTTGGCCTCCTCTAGAAGCACAGCTCTGCTTCTTTTAAGCTCATTTGGATAATTTTGAAGACCACCCTGGGGGAGGTGCCTCACGTCCCCCCATCTCAGAAGTACGTGGCTTCTAAGGAGTTGTCGTTTTATAAGGGCCCCGCTTTCTTTAAGAAATTACAGCATCCAGAGGAACAGTGATCCTGACGCTGGGCGGGTAAGGGAAGGGAGGGTCTCCCGCCTGAGGCCTGTGCTTGGATGTGTAGGGCTTGGACACAGGTCGATGCCCGGCACCAGGATGGGAGGCCCGCGGTGGCTTGCTGGCGGGCTCGGTGGGCTCCGCTGGGCCAGCAGCCGGTGATGGGGAAGAGTGAGAGCAGGGAAAAGAGAAACTAGGAGCGGCACAGAAAAAAGTTAAGCAGGGGCAGAGTAACCCCCTTCCCCTGCGGGCTCACCAACAGGAAGTACTTGGTAGAGGTGAGAAACCTTTTTTGTTAAACGGCAGAATTTAGAATGTTTGACAGTCTTCTGGTTTTTTGTTGTTGTTTTAGTAAATGTTGAGAAATATAAAAAGAATCCTTGTAAAATGCGTGTTTGGTATAAAAATAACGTAACGAATTCCTGTGTACTGCCACAAAGTTCGAGATTTCGTGGAGCCTTCCCTCCTGGGTCCGGTTCCCTGTCCTCGCCCCTTAGAGATAACTGCTGTCCTGAATATTGGTATAATCCCCTTCCTTTTCTTCATGGTTTTGCCTCAAATATTTGTATCCTTCCACAACATATTGTTTACGTTTGCATGTTTTTGAACTTCACGTAAATGGAATCGTGGAGAAAGAATACGTTTCTGCACCTAGTTCTTTTCACTCACCTTTATCCTGAGCTTTAACTGCCATGTGTAGTTCTGCACAATTTCACAGCCTTGTGCAGACATAATACATTTTGCTTCTGTTTTCTGCTGTTGACAGACATTTCGGTTTGTTCCAGTTTTTATTGTTTTTTTTGTTTGTTTCTGTTTCACTATCACACACAGTTCTGTGACTGTGCATGTTGTTAAGGTCATTCCTTAAAGGTACACCTAGGAATACAGTGTTTGCATTATAGGTATGCATATCTTCTATTTTACTAAATAAAGGGATTATTTCCAGATGTATATAAGAGTTCCAGTAATTTCATGTCCTTGCCAACATTTGATAGAGTCAGACATTAAAATGTTTGCCAGTATTGTGAATTTTGAAGTATCTCAGAGAAGTTTTAGTTTGTATTTCTCTGATTATTATGGATGTTGAACATGTTGTAATGCATTTATTGGCTATTGGTTTCTTCTTCTGTGAAGGATTTATGTAAAGCTTTTGCTCATTTTTCAGTTGAATTGTGTTTTGTTTTTGATTTGTAAAAATTCTAGATGATCCTTATTTTAAATAATATATGTTGCAAATACTCGTGGCTTACCTTTGTGTTTTTTTTTTTCTTAAATTTATTTTTGAGAGAGAGAGGGAGAGAGACAGAATGCAAGTGGGGGAGGGCAGAGAGAGATGGAGACACAGAATCCGAAACAGGCTCCAGGCTCCAGGCTCTGAGCTGTCCACACAGAGCCCAACGCAGGAGGGCTCGAACTCACGAACTGTGAGATTATGACCTGAGCCAAAGTCGGATGCTTTACCAACTAAGCCACCCCAGGTGCCCCTACCTTTCATGTTCTTTATGGTAGAATTAGTATTTCTTAATTTTAGTGTAGTTGAATTTATTTGTCTTTATGATTTGAGTTTGTGTTGTTTAAGGAGTGTTTCTTCATGGTTGTAAAAGCAGTCCCCTCTATTTTTTTTTAATTTTAAGAGTTTTATAATTTGGAGCGCCTGGGTGGCTCAGTCGGTTGAGCGTCCGACTTCAGCTCAGGTCATGATCTCACAGTCCGTGACTACAGCTAAGAGCCTGGAGCCTGCTTCGGATTCTGTGTCTCCCTCCCTCTCTGCCCCTCCCCCGCTCACGTTCTGTCTCTCTTTCTCTCAAAAATATATCAACATTAAAAAAAAAACAAAGAGTTTTATAACTTTGCAAAGTGCCTGGGTGGCTCAGTAGGTTAAGCATCTGACTCTTGATTTGGGCTCAGGTCATGATCTCACGGTTCACGAGTTCAGGCCCCAAGTCGGGCTCACACTGCCAGTGCAAATCCTGTTTGGGATTCTCCCTCTCTCTCTCTCCCCTCTCTCTGCTTCTCTCTCTCTCTCAAAATAAGTAAACTTAAAAAAAAGTTTTATAATTTTGCTTTTCATATCTAAGTCTTAAATCTCCTGGAATTGGTTTATTGTGCGTGATGTGAGGTAGAGGACCGGTTTTATTTTTGTGTGTGTATAACCAGGCGTCCCAATACCATCTTTTGAGAAATCCGGCCTTTTTTCCACTGATTTGTATTGCCAGGTATGTCAAAAATGAAATTTCCAGAAATGTGCGAATCCACTTCTGGCTTCCGTTTTGTTCCACTGGTCTGTCTGCTCCTGTATCAGTACCTTCCTGTCTAGCTTTTGAATAATTGTTGATATTTGGTGTGGCACTTCCCCACCTAGTCCTTCTTTTTCAAGAATATTTGATTATTGGCCCTTTGCTCTTCTGTAAAGTTTTTAGAAGCAGCCTGTCTTGCTCCACAAACTAACCACTTGGGATTTTAAATGAAATTGCATTAAATTGCATCTGTAGATCCTTTGAGTGCTGGGCTTTCCTTATTCCTCCCTTGCCTACTTGGACAGTCTCTCCAAGCACATTATGAAACACTTCTCCACACTGTTTCCTGCATGCCAAGTTGCAGCCTTCCCTTGAGAGAATATAGAATAGATTTCAAAACCTTTGTCTTCTGTGTTATGTATTTGAGGTAAACTTTGCTTGAAAATCCAACCGTAAGAATTGGGGCCGCTGTTCAATTTGCTGCCTCCAGAAAGGAAACTCGGGCTCTTTGGGATTTTGCCTTGGCTATGTTTCAGAGCCTAGTTCCGTGGAGTGGGAAGGCTTGCTTGTGTGCCTTTAATGTCTATGGGACAGTGCTGCACGAGCTAATAGGAGCTCATGAATGCTCTTACTATTAGTAATGCCCAAATGCGGGAAGTGTATCTTGGCTTGGAATGAGAAAGGTTCCTGGGAAGTTTTCTTGGCTCTGTTTTCTCCTTAAGATTTATATAGGACACAACAGTAATTCTTTTGTTGTTGTTGTTGTTGTTGTTGTTGTTGTTGTTTTTGTCTTTCTGACTCCAGGGTAATTTTAAAGGAGAGATTAGTTAACCACAGTATTGCAAGTTTTCTTAAGTACACTGGTGTTTTGACCAAATGGGACAGAAGTGCACATTAAATTCATAAAAATTCTTTACCTTCTTGGAAGTTTGGAAACTCATTCTCCTTTGCATTTCTTTTGAGTCCTCTAGGCCAGTTTGTATGTGTGTGTGTGTGTGTGTGTGTGTGTGTGTGTGTGTTTTAGGGGGAGAAGGGATAGAAGTCTTCCTTCAGGAGATAAAGCTCACTAAGCAGCTGATCAGGCCTTTGTAGGCCTTGAATTTGCTTTGTATTGTGGTGTTTTATTTTGACACCAGGAACTAGAAGTACAACATTATCTGATATTCTTAAGGGCCCTTTTGGCACCCAGGGAATTCCTGGATCTCCTGTGTGAATTAACATAAAGCAGGATTTAAAACTCTGCTGTAGCCTACCCCGCTACTTATTCAGTCTTCTTTAGGAATTGGACCAGCTCTTCCTTGCATCATTTGCAACTCATCAGGGCCTGTGCTTTACTCAAGACTTTCTGAGTAGACCTGACCCTCTGTCCAGACAAAGGGCAAGGAGGCAGGAGGCAGCCTGAGACTCTGGAAGGAGGGGCTCTGCGGCATCATTAAAGACATTAATAGTCAGCTCAGTCATTATGCTGTGACAGGTGTTGGTATTCTTTATTCAACTGTTAATTTATGTGTGTAATCCATTTTGATTTTAGACCGTGAACATGTTAAATTTTAAAATGCAATTAGAATACTTCAGAAGCTAGGTTTTCCCCCTGTGCTTCTTCTAAAGAACAGCATTGGACCAAGGAATTCTGGGAACAGAAGATGGGAGGACCTGAGACCCCAGTGGCTGGCAGAAAGAGCCCTGCAGGACTGCTCTCGGGCCGGCAGGCCCCAGAGGAGAATGTGGGCAGGAGGGACTCTCTCTAGTCAGAGACACTTTGGGCTCACTTCTGGATTGTTGTTGAAGTGATTGTGGTCATTTTGTCCGTGGAGAAACACACCCATGACCGGCACGGTGATGGCCAGGCGTTCACCTCTGTTTCGCAGGGGCACTGATCACATCCGCTTCTCGGTTCTGCGCACAAGAGTGAGACATTGTTCAGCTGGGACTTCTCAGAATTTAAGTCATGGGACTAAATAACACGTAGCCTGACTTCTTTATTGGCAGTCTGGAATTACCTTCCGGAACAACTGAGTAAAAGCATACAGAGCTGTGCTGTCTCCTATAGCTAGAGGGAGCGAGGGAAATACCTTCAAAGCCTCTGGTTGTGGCATCAGAGCCTTTGATCCAGATCATATGTGACAAGAATTTTTAAGTGCTACTCATCAAGCCAATTTTCCTCTTATCTGGGGTTAGTGTTCAACCTCTTATCTCTGCTCTTGCCTTAAGCAGCTAACACTTGCGTCTTTATTTGCTGCCCTATGTAACTGTTGAAATGATTGCTTGAGTTCCCAGGGGAGAATCCCTACTCTCCTTATTAACACTGTGTGGGGGTGTGGGTGCTCTTAGTAGCCCAGGGCTTCCAGAGCGGCACATCACAGCACCATCCCTGTAGGGAGAACACTGCCACGCCAGTGTGTCTTGAGGGGACAACTCTGCTATCTGTGTCCACGCGGAACTCAGGGATAGAGCGAACTTTACAAACATCCTGGTTCACCCCATCCCCTGACTACACAGTAGAAAGACAAGCACACAGTGGACTAGACTGTAGAGCCCAGGCCCCCCGAGTCACTGGGCCCCAGGATGTTTCGGGGTGATATAGTGAGTTGTACAACATTTTTTCCATTCTCAGTTCAGCATCAGAAATGCAGACTCTCTATAGCTTAAACTCCTGAAGGGTCTTCTGAACTTTCTTTCTGCTTAAAGAGTTTGTGATCTAAGCCAGTAATTTTCAGTCTGGGGTTTGTGACGCTCCAGTATGTTCCACATTATCATAAGAGAATATTTTTAAAGTTCAGTAATAGAGTTCATTGTAATTAGGTATAATTTTTAACATAAGTATATGTCCTTTGATGTGTTTTAAGAGTGGATTTATGGTGTCACGAACTTAAATAATGGGATGTTGCAAGTCCCCCAAGCTCGACCTTTCCAGTCTGTCCATCAAAACTAATTCTATATTGAAGTGTCCAAGGTAGCCAGCTAAAGATTAGCAGGTACGTTATCTTGGTTTTGTTCTCATTCCTGCTGAAAGGCTTAATGATACTGTCTGTTCTCATTCTCTTGCTCATCATCTAAGAGTGGAAAGCTGGGGCTAGGCAGAGAGAAGACTTTATAAGTTGCCTCAATGAGGCAGTTAGGTAACCTAGATCTCTGTTGTCCTGATGGTTCTGGTTGGGGATTTCAGGGAGAATGCTGACCTCTTTGATCTGTGCTGTCTTCATCCTGTGAACTTGCCCCAAACGCCATTGTCACTCACGATGCCTCACATTCCCATGTTCTCTGGCCTTGTTAAGTGCCAGTAGTTTCGGGAGACATGATAGAGGAAGGAAAGAAAGTCAGTTACGGAGACTATTCTTGGAGAGATTTTTTTTTTTAATTCAGTTAATTAAAATGGCTCGTTAAGTTGAACTTAGCTTTGAGCTTCTAGTCCTTTTCCTAAATGGAAGCAGAATAAAAATAATGCGGTCACTTGTTGAGAACACGTGCCAGGCCCCTATTTAGCGCTTTGATCCTACCCACAACTCTGCCGAGGAGAGGGCTGCCATAGAACCACCCCGGTTAGCGCAGGAGGGGATAGGGTCTCGGGGAGGCTAGTCAGCCTTCCCTCGGACACGTAGCTGGCGGAGGTCTGGAAGGAACTCCGTACGGGAATAGGGATGCAGGCGGAAAAGCCTTATGTGTTGCGTTACTAGACTGCAGAGGTAGATTCCGGCTCATTGTAGTGTTTCGGTTTGAGGTGAACACAGGTTCAGGGGTACAGATGAGAGGCAGCTGTTTGTAGCAGAAGATGTTCGTGGCTGACCTGGGACGTGTGGGTCTCGTTTGGCCACCCAGCCGAGGTTTCTGGCGTTACCAGGCAGGGCTTGACTGTGTGCTTGCCACTCCGGGGGGGGGGGGGGGGGAAGGGGGTGGACGTAGCCGACGCGGAAATACGGCCGGTTCATCTCTGAGGCCCGTGTGAGCATTTGAGCCGTTTCAGATCCTTGTTTCTTCTTAAATACAATTGTACTCTTTTCACTCAGTTCGGCTTAATGCTGCTTTTTATGTCAGAGTTTTAAAATACTTAAGGCATTTGCTACTTCCAGAAATACTGAGTTTGTTTGCATTCTCCTGATTAGGACTTTGTGCTTTCTTTGTGCCTGGGGTGCAGTTACCCTCCGGTCCGCGAAAGGGGCCGTGCCGGGGCCACCCTGCGGGCTGCGGGCTGTTCCAGTGTCGCACACCGAATGGTCATAAACACCGGCATTTGCGGACCTGCCGCAGTCTGCCAGCCCCTGTACCGAGTGTGTCCCTCGTATCGGCTCTTCCTAATGTCACGGTTCAGTGGGCGGGGTGCTGTTGTCTTTCTCTGTCTTCACAGCGAAGAAACAGAGGCCCAGAGGGGTTAGGTAACCTGTCTGAGTGGCACAGCCTGTGGCTGCCTTTCTCATTCTGAGTGCTGTGGTTCGGGGGAGGCGCGCCAGATGAGAAAGGCTGGACAGTCAGTGTTGAACGTTGCTCACCTCCTCTTTCCTTCCTCAGCGGCCCACCCCCATCACTCGTACGTCCAGACGTACACACGCACACATGTTTACCATCTGACCAAGATTCCAAGCCAAGGCCCGAGATGGAAAGTGAATTTTTTCATTCACGTGGAGGGAGCTGTGAGTGCCGCCAACTTCTGCTGACATTGGGATCCTTGTGGGCAGAGAGTGGACCGGGGATCATCGCAGCCACGGGCGGTGATTTCCCCACTGGTGCTTCAGGCCGCAGCCCGGCCGGCTGACCTTTTTTGGCTTTGTTTTCTTAAAGAGTCCTATTGGGACTTCTAATTTGAAAGCATAATTCCAAAGCCACTCGGCATCTGCCTGCAAAAAGCCCGTGTGTGCTGAAGCACTCCCCTCCTGATAACTGAGCGCGGGGCCTGCTTTCACTCCTCCAGGCAGACTTCACTTACGGCCATCTTCTTCAGTGCGCTTAACACAGGCCCCAGCCGTTCGCACGTCACAGACCAGGAAACATCCAGCCCTTGAAAAATGGAAGTTGTAATTGTAGTGTCCGAGTGTTCACTTGGACCAGAGTCGGACACCCTTGTTAATTCAAGTTAAGACTCTGCCCCTGGGACAGCGTCAGGCCAAGGCTTGTGCGGCTCATCACGCAAGTGATCCTGGCCCAGTGGTTCTGAGCGAACATCCGCGTGTACATGAGGCAACACTGGGGGACACTTGTTCTCATTTTACATTTGAACATCCCTCAGGACAGGAAATAATTTTCGTTTTTGAGTTACCCTAACAAATTAAGTGGATTGAGGGACTCTTTTGGGGTTGTTTTTTGTTTTTTACTTTAATGCATGAAGTCCCATAGCAGTACTTAATAATCTTGAGGAGTTTAATCCTCATAGCTAATTTCCTATCTGCTCACGTTTACGACAAGTTTGTAAACCTTCACTGAGAGATTAGCAAATTTCTTTTTTCTAAAATTGAGAATATATAGTTTTTAGGAACATTGATGACTTTTGACCTGCATATTCCTTGGTCAAGTGTAATTCTGATGCGTGTATGGCTGTGATGCATCTCAGTTCAAATCAGTGTGAGCATTTGGGGCGCCTGGGTGTCTCAGTTGGTTAAGTATCTGATCCTGGGTTTCAGCTCAGGTCATGATCTCACGGTTCTTGGGTTCGAGCCCCGTGTCGGGCACTGGGCTGACAGCAGGGAGCCTGCTTGGGATTCTCTCTCTCTCTCCTTCTCTCTCTCTCTCCCCCTTCTCCACTCATGCTCTCTCCCTCTCTTTCTGTCTCTTTCTCCCTCTCAGAATAAATAAACGTGTAAAAAAACATTAGCGTTTATTGAGCACCCGTTTCATTCCCAACACTGCTAATTATTGCTGAGGATACAGATTTCAGAGGGACCACATCCCTGTTCACATGCAATTTAGAGTCCAATTGGGAAAAGGAAAAGTGGGGAATCCGGTAATAGACTTAAGTTACTATTATCCCAGATTCAGTGACATACGAGCCATAAAAGGGTCACAGCAAAGTAAGAGAGAGATGGTGTTCATGGAAAGAGGCTCCCTGTCAGCAAAGATAGTGTGTATGGGTGGCATATAGACTGGGTGCCCTAAAAGGTGCCTGGGATTACAGCAGACAGAGCTGATGGAATGAACCAGCAGCGGCGCGGGTAGAGGCGTTCCAGGAGCCGGCCCCGAGCCAGAAGGCGGTGCCCACGGGAAGGCCCCCAGTCCCCCTTCTCCGAGGGTAAATGCAGCGCGAGATGGAGCCTGCAAAGGTCCCGGCAGACGGCAGAGCAGCCTTTTCAGGAGCAGGCCCCTGAGGGACACCTCCTTGGAAGTTCTGCTCTCTGCCCCGACTTGGGCCCGCGCAGTGGGGCTCCTTGGCCACAGGCTCGAGCCCGAAGTCGTCTCACGGAGGAGTCTCGACCTTTGTGTTCTCCTCCACTGCAGACGGTTTTGACTTCTTTCGGGAAGTGAAGCAATCGTGGATACAGGCCGGTGTCTCCAGCTTTTTAAAGCTGTTGAATTAATGAAAAGTTTGTTGACTTTTTCGAGTTGTTTCTGGGGTCTCACGTTTGAGTAATAAGAACGCAGAGCTCGTCCGTTGGCGTCCCTCCCTTCGTGCGCCTTCATGTCAGAGGTGGCTAATGTTCAAGAGTGGGCTTTCTGACGGCACGTGGAGCCTGCAGAGGAAAATGCTTTCCTAGAGCAGCCAAGAACGCCTTCCCTTCGCGTCTCAGGCCAACTTGGGGGTTGGTCTCAGACGTTAACTTGGGGGTGGTCAAGGTGCCCTCCTGGAGGAGCTTTGCCTCACCTCTTCCTGCTGTCCCACACATCGATCCAGGCGAGAAGGCGGCTAGAAGAGTGGGGTGACTGAGGTCGCTGTGACAATGGCATTGGTAGTTTGTCTCCAGAACGAGAGTCGGCAGGATTTTGAGGCAGACGAAAGGCGTGCTGCTTGGACGTCTGCGCCATGCCGCGCGAGAGGGAGTCGGCCCTAGAGAGTCTTTCCTGCTGTGCAGTTTGCTCCGGAGGTCTGGACCCGTCCAGCTTTCCCGCGCAGGACGCGGCCAGGCCGACGCCCAGCTCTCCTCGGGGTGGGCCTGCTGCCACAGGCCGGCCTCCCCGAGCAGCTGCGTTCACGGAGGGGCCCCCGGGGAGCGGAGCCTCCGTGCACCCTTACGGGCTCCACGCTCTCACCCGCACTCACGCCCCGGGCCTCCCGGGGTGGAGCCCTCGAGGAGACCCACGTACCGCCGGGGGGAGGGAGCCCTCCGAGTCCGTCGCCCACGCTGCGACCGGGGGATCCGCGAGCCGCCTTCATTGACTACGACCCGAACCTCCGGTGGCCCCCGTCGTGTGCGTTTCCTGAATGCGGCGCGCACGTTCGTACGAGTCACCCGGATCAGCTTCCCGGAGACCCTCGGACCACCGGGCCGCTGGCGGTCAGAGGGCCTCGCACACACCGCCCGTCCCTGGACTCCAGGCTGCGTGACCTCCCACCGCGGCCGTAGCTTCCTGGGCATTGAATGCCGAGCCGGGGGCGGCGCGAGCCTGACGGAGCCTGGCGCTTCCCTGCGGGCGCTGGCCGGAAGGACTGGGGGGACGAGGAACAGGTCTGAGGAGGGTTCTTCCTCTGCGTGCTGCTGGCACCTGTCTGTCCCACGCTGTGGTCCGCTTCCTTCGCACCGCACGTCTCCAGGTGGGCCGGCTGTCTGACGGCAGGGCGTCTGTGAGGTGTCCGGAGGTGGGCTGCGCCTCCCGGGCCACGGCGGAGCCGTCGTGACGAAGCCCGGGTGGAAATCTGCCGCCCGGAGCCGCCAGACTGGGGCAGGAGGCTCGGCCCCCGCCGGTAGGGGCCGAGTGTCCACACGGTGGCCAGTGGCTTTACCGCTTGGCCGCGCGGCGGCTCCCCCTCGACGCCTGCTCTTCAATCCCGAACGGACGCTGCTCCTCCCTGCCGGCGACTGGCCCTGTCAACTCTTCTCAAAGCCCGCGAGGTCGCGTCCGGCAGGGGTCGCGCCCCGCAACCCCTTTTCCCGCCGGCCGTCCGCGAAGCCCAGTCCTTGGGCCCGCGTGTCTGTCCGCTAGGGCTGTGCTGACAGAGCAGCCCGGGGCGGGGGGGGCTTAAGCGGTAGAACTCTGTTCTTTCATGGTTCTGGGGGCTGAAAGTCCACGATCAAGGTGTCAGCGGGGTCGGCTTCTTCTGAGGCCCCCTTTCCTTGGCTGGTAGACGGCCGTCTTCACGCGTCTTCTCTGTGTGCCCATCTGTTCGCAGATTTCCTCTTCTGGAAGGGCACCGGTCATACCGCGTCAGGAGCACCCTCATGACCCATGTTAGCTAATCGCCTCTTCAAAGACCCCGTCTCCAAACACAGTCACGTTCTGAGGTGCTGGGGGCCAGGGCTTCAGCATGCGATTTGCGGGGGAAGGGAGAGACACGTAACTCAGCCCTTAAGGGCCTCGTGGAAGGTGGCTGCCTGCCCCCTCACCCCCCTCCCGGGGTGTTTTCATCCACGAGCCACTAGGACGGGCGCTCGCCACGTGTGTCAGATGGGTAAGACCTGAGCACAGGTTTGGTTTGCGAGCTTGTCTCGATCTCTCTAAGATCTTTGCCTTAGGTTAAATCCAAAATTCAGGCCAAAGAGAGGACGTGTTTCACATCTGCATCTAAGGAGGATGTAAAGCTGTAATTGTGTTTTCGTGCTTCGAAGGGTAATCTTCGCCTCTGTTCTTTTTATTAAACAAATGTGATACGGTGACAAAATTAAATACCCCTTCCCCTCCTTTCTTTGTAATGAGAAGTCTGTCCTTTATTTTACAATTCGACTTGCAGAAATGGATTGTACTTGATAATTTGCTGTGCGTCCATAAAAACCATAAAATATAAGAAGCAATGTTGCGAGAGTGGCTGTTCTCATTTCCTGGCAGTCATTACATGCTTCCAATACAAAAACATTTTTCTCCTAACTGTCCGTTCTGAGCTCAAAAATGGATCTCCCTCCAGCCCCTGTCATTCAATTATCACCTCGGGAAATGCACAGATATAACTGATGATCCCTTTAAAACGTCCTGCAGCATGCCATCCTCTCTCATCCTTCATCTTTTGTCCTGTTCCCGTCATTAAATGTTACATCGCCAATGTATATTTTATAGGGTGACCCTGGCGGTGTCACTTTGATACTGTGCAGGGATAATAAGATTGCACATATAATGAAAGGCCGATAAATAGAAAAATGTTTACGACACGGAGAATGGTGCTTTTAACAGTTTTATGGCTTTCTCTTTTCCTCTCTTCTCTTCTCCCCCTTTGCTGGTAGAATTGTGGTTTTGTTACAGAACGAGAAAACATTAAGAAGGGCGATGTGGTAATAGAACCGACAGCGGTGAAATCCCACTTGCCCTGTTGCTGAACTCCAATAAAATGAATTCAGGAAATAATGAAGTATTTGGCTTATAGGAAAGAAAACCGGTTTCAGTGAATGAATTCTTGGGGGTTCGGGGAACCCTACAGAGAAGACGCGATTCTTCGCGTGGGCGTTATTGTACTTAAAATGTGAAGTCTTCAACGGCTCCATAAAACCAGGGATAGAAGCCCCCGAGTGGGCCCTGGTGTGTGGGTCCTGTGTTAAGTGAAGGCCAGTCTTGTCGCTGCATCGGGACTGCCCAGGCTTCTGTGCCACAGGCTGGTGTAGGCACTACACGGGGTGGGTTTCAGGCTGGGCCTTAGACGGATTTGTGATGGCCGTGACTCTGTCTTCAAGCAAGTCATTTCCAAATCTGTTTTCTGTTTTTTATTGCTGTTATTTTTGGCTAAGTGGAAGAATCTTCTACGTGTTGCTTGACTGGTAGGTGTCTTAGTGGAGCTGCTTGGAGAGGTGGCAAGGCGAAGAGGTTCAGGAGACCACCCACTGTCCCTCGAATCATCTCCGTGGTTTTGAGCACACTTCGAATAGATGTGCCCACTTTGATAGATGCTTCCTGCTGGAAGTAATTTGGAAAGATGCTTTGTAGCATATTCAGAAGCCATTTTTTGAAGGACTCTGCTTGATCAAACTCTTCACCTTCCTCAGAGAAAGAAGAGTTACTGCTTTTAGGTCAAGAGGCCTGTGAAGGTCACTTGCTTGGCACATCTCTGTGACATACGCAGCCTAGAGCCAAAAGTAGGCCAGAGGGCTTTGTCCATAACAGAAGCCATTGGATGGCTTGAGGCATGGCCGGCAGGTTGTGAGGGGTGCTCGTGGCCGTGGGCTCCCAGGGTCTGTCTGGTACAGTCCTTGGAGCTTGTTCCTGGTGTGGGAAGTAGAACGTATTTGTCTAGGCTCGTGCACAATTCTGATTGTGCACTGTGCCAACCAGATGTTTTCTGAACCTGGTACCCCGGCTTCGGGCAGGTGTGGTTCTGTACTTCTTGGGTGCGGCATTGGGGGGTGGGGGAGGTGGCTCCGCCCTGGGGTGGGAAGGCTGGCCACCCATCGTTATCAGGGACGCACAGTGCCTTCGTTTGCTTTTCTTCCTAAACTATTCAGGGTCCATTGAAGAGGTTTAAGATACTCCCTAGGTGAAAGATAACCAGATTTGAGCCTCTGGCTTTAAGAAATAATACATTGATTTCCCCTTAGTTCATAGCAGAGTGGTTAAGAGCATAGGACTCTGGAACCAGACTCCCAGGGCTACCATTTGAAGCTGTGTGAGCTTGGACACATGGCTTTGTCCCCTGTGCCTCGGTTGTCTCATGTGTAAGCAAGGATGATGCGATTTATGTGTTAGGGTAGCCACGAAGATGACGTGTATATTAAGGAAAACATTTATTGTGCTTAGCTCTCATCATTGCAGATTTCGTAAGCCCGGTGAAAGGTGACTGGTGGTCTATAAATCTGCTGAATGGGGAAGTGGCATTGGATTCCTAAGTCCACCCTCCTGTCAGCCCATGACCCCCACTTTCAGAGCACTGCTTCTAGACACCGCATGCACGTGGCTTACGTTTTCACGGGCCCGTGGAAAATGAACTAAAAATAAGACAGTGTAGTCATTCTTCATAACGCTGGATATCAAATTAAGGAACTCTTCTAATTTGGATATAGTCTGTCTTTTCTACTTCTTTAGAGCTAAAGTGTCATTTCTTTATGAAATAATGATGAGATCAAGAAGCAGTTATTTTTAATGACCTTATTTGGCAAATAAAAACCTCCGAAGCAGGTTCCAGGCTTCGTGCTGTCAGCACAGAGCCTGATGTGGGGCTTGAACTCACGAACTGTGAGATCATGACCTGAGCTGAAGTTGGATGCTCACCGACTGAGCCATGCAGGTGCCCCAATTTCAGGTGAATTTTAATGCTCAGGGAATACTCATCTCATCAAATGTTTACTGAATACTCAAGATATTCAAGATACTGCCCTAGACTTGTGGGTATTTGCCAAGGAAGTAGGCACAGACTTGGGGACATTAGGTCACTCATGGTTACGGTTTGGGGCACCTGGATGGCTCAGTTAAGCATCCAACTCTTGGTTTCAGTTCACGGTTCGTGGGTTCGA
Source organism: Lynx canadensis (assembly GCF_007474595.2). NCBI lineage: Eukaryota > Metazoa > Chordata > Mammalia > Carnivora > Felidae > Lynx > Lynx canadensis. The sequence continues at coordinate 5,659,236 of NC_044310.1, read as the reverse complement.
GCCCCATAATGGGCTCCGTGGCTGAGAGGCGGAGCCTGCCTGAGATTCTGTTCTCTACCCTCTTTCTCTGCCCCTCCCCCCAGTCATGCTGTCTCTCCTCTTCCATCAGGGTTACGGTCCACAGGAGAGCCTGTGAGTACAGGAGAGAGACAAGTGTGGAAAAAGTTCAGGTGTGCAAATATGATGACCTCGGGGCTTGGGGAGAAGGAGAGGACGGCTCAGGGAGAAGATGGCATCTGTGGTGACCTGAGCCCTGACTGGTAGGACTCGGATCCAGACACGAGGGGACAGCAGACTGGCCGTCGTGTTTGGCACAAGCCAAGGGCTGTGAGGGTGGGGAATGTGGTTGTAGAAGGGTCTTCTGCTGGCCAGAGGGAAAAGGCCGGGAGAGGCAGCAAGGCGACTGGGGCCTTGTGTTCTGTTGGTCTTGAGGAACGGGAGCCTTACTGTGTGGAGAGGGTAGTGACCAGGTCACTCTGTGGGAGAGGACAGGCCTGCCTAGGAGCTTGAGTCTGGACATCTGAGTGGAGGGGAGGTGTGGGACCAGACGGAGAATCCACAAGTGGTCAGCAACTGAAGCAACATCGAGCTTAGGAAATCTCGTTACAAGTTTGGCTAAACAGAAAATAGCTCTGTTTCAGTTTCGCCACAACGTATAAATAAATAGTGGTCATCATTATTTAAAAAAAAGACAATTCTTTATCCTGCTCAACTAGGATTTTTTAAAGAGAGGTTGGGGGAGTGCCAGTTTCCAGAACGTCTCTGTGGGCGTCTTAGCGTGGCCTCTTACAACCTGTTCAACCCAGGAGAGCGTCACCCGCTTCGAGTCCTCTTTCTCCTCCGTCTCCTTCGCCCTGCCCCCGAGGAGCCGGAGGTGGGTAGGGGAGATCGCCTCGCCCAGACGCAGGCTGCCTCCTGGCCGTCGGGTCCTCTCGCGTGGCACGTTCGGTAGGTGCTCCTCCAGCCTCTCGCTCGAGGAAGGCGGTGATTTCTGCCGTGTGCCTTCAAGCAGATCGTCATCCTGTCAAGTGCTCTCTGAGCCCACAGAGTCGGTGTTTAACGATTAGCAGCAGAGCCGGCTGACGGTGTCAGGGCTCCGTCAGGGATTAGGGGATTCGGTTGGTTAACAAAGAAGGAGCCCAGGAGAGCACCGCTTTAATTACCAGAGTCGATTGCTGGAAGACGACCAGTTGCCTGCTGGAAAAAGATCCATAAAGGTGGCCGCTCCCGAACGTAGTTGATGGCGCTACCCGGCACCGGGCTCCTCACCTGAGCCGTTCAGGACACTCGTCAGCTCCAGCCCTGGAGTCCCTCGGGGAGCGAAAGGAAAGAATGACTGGTTACAGGAGCCGTGCCAGGAAATTTTACTGACTTGCTTCACGACCCCTCGAGTTAGTTTGGCCAAGAAATGCAGCTGTGATTCCCAGGCAGAAGTGGTTGTGGATGTCAGAGGGCCCAAGCTCAGCTGCAGGGTCAGAGCACGCCGGTCCGAGGGCTCCCCAGGGGCCTGGAGCGCGCGGGGCTTGCCCGGACCCGCTCCAGGAGCCGCGGCCACGTTCCCCTGTGGCCTTGACCGCCCTTGGGACCCCGGCTTGGGGAATGAAGTCTGAGAAACAGCTCCGTGCCATGTTTCCTTCTCCCTCCTGCCCCTTCTGCGTCTGGGACCTTGTTTTGTACTAGTCATTGCCTACTGGAACTTCTCTCTGGAGAAAACACACCTTCTTTTAATAAAAGGGCTGGGGCTTTAGCTTTCTCCATTCCATCCAGCAAGGGCGGGTTTTCTTTACTTCTCTGCCTGGACCACCAAAGAAGGGACTGGATGGTAACTGAAGGGCATCATCCCTCAAACAGGGTTTTTGCAGCAAAACACCTTGATTGTAACCAGCTGTGCTTTCGCAGGCAGACTTAAGGGAAGGCGTGGATTGGGTGGAGATCATTTAAGTGTATTCTCTCTCGTATTCATGTTAACATATTTATCTAGCATTGGAACGGTTAGTAATAGATCTTAAAGAATTAAAATAACTTCTCCTAAACGCTTACTTTCTAACCCCTGCAGTGGGGTATGTCAGTTGTGTGCAAAGGTATGCATTTGTCAGCCTACCACACAGTGGGTCCTGTCCGTCACATCAGCAGACAGGGGCAGGCGGGCTTGAGGGGCCTGAATGGCAGCTTCAGAGAAAGCTGTATTTCTAATGCCATTATCCATGTGGAGGATGGCTTCTAGGCCTCCTCCCCCACCCCTGCTGCCCCTCTGTTTTGAGTACGTGGTACCTGGCTCCGAGAGGATGCCTGTTGACGCTTTGGTGGAGAAGAGGAAGTTAGCAGCGGCTGTCCCTCCTCGGGGGGAGGAAGCATTGATGGGTGGCCTCCACTGGGGACCTTCTGTGGCTGGTGCCTGGGCACTCGCTACGGTGCAGGGACCCAGATAGAGTCCTTCCTTCCTTTCCTTCGTCCCTGCCCCTCCCTGTGCACGTACCAAGGACTGGTTTGTCAAGGCCTTCCTTGGCCGGACTGAGGCCAGCGGGTGTTAACCATTTTTCCTGCTGGTCATGGAACCGCACTGCGAGAATGGAAGATACAGGAATAGGGCCCTGGACACCGAATTGAAGGGAGTGTGAGAGAAGAGGGTTATTTCCAAAAAACCCAAGGCCTCGCTTGGCCTAACAGTAGGTGGCAGGCTGCAGGTACCCATGGTCTGCGTGCACTGTGTCCAGCTCGGGGCGTCAAGACTGGTTGGTTGTGGCAATAATAATATGTTATAATCACAAAAATGGGGACTCAATCCTGGGCGTACCCTTATGTTTCTAACATTGGACAAAAACAGACTGACTACCTTTTCGTGCCTCCACGTCAGCCTCCAGGGGTCTCCTGTCTTGAGTTGATGCTGGGCCGAGGTGAGAGAGAACCCAGGGAGTTGAGGGCTTGCTGCTGTGCTCAGTCAGGACAGACCTGCCACCGCCGTGAGCCCTTGACCCTCGCTGTGCTTACGGTGCCTTCTCGCTCTGCCATCTGTCCTGTGCCTTCACTTCCCCAGGGTCCCTTAGAAGACACATAGCTTATCTTACTTTAAGAAATACATGCGTGTTTGTGTGTGTGTGTGCGTGTGCGTCAGGCTGGACGGGCTACAGGTTCCGCTCCCGTAGCGTTGCGGTGCCTGAAGGAAGGAAATAGTCTTGTCTGCTGGGCATCGTTTAGCCAAGTGGCTACAGGCAGATTAACCTGCTGGTCAGACGGGAAGGAGACCAGTCCGGGTTGTCCCCTGCTGCAGGTGCTGCGAGCTCCCACCTCCAGCCCCCGCCCGCTCTGCTCTTACACACACGCATGCGGTGGGATGCTCACTCTGGACCCTGGGACGCGTCGCCAGTCTGACGTTCACCTAGACGTACCAGCAGAACTTACCTGAAGGCTGCCAGTAAGTGCTGAGCAACCCACAGTACCCCTCACTCCCCATGTTTCAGTTCAGGCTGTCCGGGCCGTGGAGCCATGAAGGGAGCGTGCCCTGCCATTTTATGTCGGGCGAACTTGATGGACTCACGGTCTAACACGAGGCGACACAGAAGTACAACGGTGACCGGGGAGGAGGAACCAATTGTCCTACTGATTCCAAGTGGTGGAGCCCAGGAAGCTTCTGGATCACAGGAGTGGCTGTGATTGAGCTGTCTGCTGGTGCCTGGAGCCTTTTGTCAACCTGACACTCTCTGTCTCTTGTCCCAGCCCCCACCCACCCAGATAGAGGGCTGCACAGAGCATCTTATACCTCCCTTTTCCTTCTGTCCCCACCCCATGTTTGCTTTTGGATGGAAAATCAGAGAAACCTACAGGGGCCTGCCCCCTCCCCCCTCACTGGCTTGTCTGGGGAGAGGACCTGCTGTGCAGAGCCTGCCTGGGAGGGAAAGCCGGTGCCTAAATCCAGGAGCAAATCTCTTCTTGCCAGCGGCTTTTTGCTTATGACCTGTTGGGAAAATCCAGCGCCCCTGCCCCCCCCCTTCACACGCTGCAGAAAAGGCGAAGAGTTGGAGAGAGAGAGAATCCACTAAATATAGACCAGTGGCTTTAAGCGCTTCTCTTGGCGAGCACTGCAGCCCATAATGCTGTCGACCGGATGGAGGACGTCGCCCCCTCTCTTTCCCTTTTTGGCCCAGGCACTAACCCAGTTTAGTCGCTCGTGCCGTGTGCAGTTACAGCACAGAGACGGGAGGTGTGCTGGCTGCGAGGCCTTGTCGCGAGGTGGGGGGAGAGCCCCAGGAACAAAACCGCCGCCGCGGCCGTTCGTGTCCGCGTTTATGCCTCTGTGTCCGCTTGCAAGCAAAGGCGGGAGCTCATTTGCCAAGGCTGCCTTTGTGGAGCTGCCTTTTGATCGATGATTGCCTGTGTTAATGTTTCAGCAAGCTATTGATTTCTGCAACAGCTTTTGTTCCTGAATTTATGTGCAGCGGGTCTCTGCAGCACACACTATGCATGTTTGATTAAAGTTCAATTGACTTCGTTCCTGGTGAGGCCTCTAGCTGCCTCATTCCCTGTTTGTAGAACCAGACCTTTTCCCGACATGTTCTTTTGTTTGTGCCCAAGACCTAGCCACCCATGCAGTCACCAGTATGCTGTTTCTAATCCGCCTAGATTCGCTCCGTTCCAGTGTTTAATCCCTTCGTAGACGGTACAGTGCTTGAGAGGCAGCTAATAAAACCTGGCCTGGATTTTTTTTTTTAAAGTTAACTTCATGGCTGTGTAATTGGTATGCATAGCATATATACCGTAAAAGGACACCCACTTTAAGCGCAGTGAGGGCACCGTTCAGGGAGTTTGACGACCGTAAACCCGCGGGGCGTTTATGGGATTTATTTCTTTCACCCCGAAAGGTTTCCTCATATTCTTTTAGAGGTAGTTTCCTACTTCTTGTCCTCTGGACTCGGGGCAACCACTCGTTTACTTTTTGTGATTGTAGATTTGCCTTTTCCAGAACAGACCCCCACAGTCTGTGCTTTTGTGTCTGGCTGCTTAGTCAGTGTGATGTTTCGAGGTTGATCCGTGTTGTCACGTAGATCAGTCGTTTGCCCTTTTTACTACCAAGTAGTATCTAGTAAGTGGATGCACGGTAATCTGTTTCTCCCTTCTCCGTTGAGGGATATTGGGATAGTTTTCGAGTTTGGGGTGGCAAAGAGTAAAGGTTCTCTGAACGGTTTACGTGGAAAAGTCTTTGTGTGAGCATGCTTTTATTCTTTTGGGTAAACACCGAAGAGTGGGATCAACTGCTGGGTCATATGGTAAATGTTTAGCTCTGTAAGAACTACCAAAGTTTTATGAAGTGGGTAAACCATTTTATATTCCCACCAGCCATGTATGAGAGTTCTAGTTGCTACCCCATCTTCCTGAATTTTGAAATGTGTAGTTCTCATTTTCTGAACTGGTTTTAGGCCTATAGTGGAGAGTCCTTCTGGCTTGGTCGTTTGATCCCTGGTACTGAGAAAATAGAATGTGTTCTGGACTCTCTTTCTTGTCGGAAGGCTATTCTTTCCTTCCTTTTTTTTTTAAGGTTTATTTAGAGAGAGAGCAGGGGAGGGGCAGAGAGAGAAGGAGAGAGAGAATCTCAAGCAGGCTCCATGCTGTGAGCACGGAACCCGACGCAGGGCTCCAGCTCCTGAACCGCGAGATCCTGACCCGAGCCCAAATCAGGAGTCCAACAGCCAGCCAGTTGAGCCTCCAGGTGTTGACAAAAAGTTGATGATTATTTCAGTATTAGGTTTCTTTGTCACGTCCTGCTTTTCTCACATACTTGAGGAAGACACAACACAGCAGGAGTGGAGGTTAAGGTTGGGAACCCGGCTTTTCTTGAGCCTTTTTCTGCCCGGTGTGTGACGTTAGGCCAGTATCATAGCCTCACTGGACTCTGGCTTGCCCTATTTTAATCTGTGAGTTATGCTGTCTTCTAAGACCATTTGAAACTCTTTCAGACATTCATGTTTGAGAAATAGAAATACATTGAACCTTAACACAGGTTAAAATGGCACAGTTTCACTTACGAGCAGGTTTTTTTTTTTGATAAATATAGTCGAGTACTGTAAATATATTTTTTCCTCCTTATGATTTTCTTAGTATCCATTTCTTTATTTATTGTAAGCATGCTGTAAAAATATATGTAGCATATATAATACGTGTTAACCGTTTATGTTATCAGTAAGGTTTCTGGTCAACGGTAGACTTGTTGATTAAGTTTTGGGTGAGTCCGAAGTTGTACCTGGATCTTGTGTCAGTGCCCCTCACCTCCAGTCCCTTGTAACTGTGTGAGTCAATATTGTGTCACAGATCAACGTTGTACAAAGGGTTAGGGTGGCTGCTTTTTAACAGCCTGTAAAGTCAGGCTGAGGTTTGGCAGAGACCCTGCTAGCACCTTCCCACCTGATTTTCTCTCCCATTTTTTATTCCTTCTCTCCTCCTGTAGCTTCCCATTTCCTCTTACACCCCAGGCCTTTCTCATCCACTGGCCCCTAAAGTGACTTCAGCTAGAGGAGGGTGGGAGGAACCACTCTGGGGTCTCACATCCTTCCTTCCAGCTTTGGGATTGGGCCGTGGCTCACTGCACTAGTTGCCCTTCTGAACTGATAGAGCATGTCACGCTGACAAAGTATTGAAGGGTGACAATGACTTGCCTTGGCTTCTGTTCTGTATTTTCTCATAGGAGGACCAGCGTCAGATCAGTTTTGTATCCGCACAGGTCTCTTAATCCCCCACTGGGTGTCTGGGTTTGTTCCCTCCGCCAGCCAACACCAGAAGATCAGTAGAGATAAGTGACTTTCCAAGTCGGGAGAATGGGAGATAAAGAGCAGGAGCCAGGAGCTTCTCAGATGATGACCTCAGGGGCTCGGGACGCTCCGGTCACCACGGGGACAGTTGTAACCTACATTTGTAGAATAACATGTGACAGACAAACAGGTCAGAAATCCAAGGGCATTTCCTACATTTTCCCTTGTTCAGTTACTGTCTCATGGAACTGGAAAGGGGGTGGGGTGAGCTTGTAGATTTGCCTGTGCTCGTCCTTGGTGGCTGGCTCCTGGCCTCCCTTGGCCTGGGGTCACGCTTCATCTGTTAACTATTGGCAGTCACTAGCATTGGGCTGAGTGGCACTTGGAAAGACTGGAACCTATCCACAGCTCCAAGAGATACATGCTACGGACCTGTGGAAGCCAGTCAGAAGTTCCTCTGAACCACAGGCTCCTTTAAGGGTCTGGCAACAGCTGCGGTCCCACTTCTTAGAAACGCACAGGCATAGAATCCAACTCTGAGCGGTGAGCACTCACACGCGCGTGGTACCTGCTTTGCAGAAGCCGTTTCCCCACTTAAAAACCTGCCCCCTTCTCTTCAAACTGACTTCTCATCGTGTTCTAAGGCCATTGCTTCTGGGGGGTGTTTTAATGAAATCTCGTCTAATGGGGTGCTCGGCATCACAAGAGTTTGTCGCCTAGTATCTGCGCTTATCTCCTTCAGTCTCTCCAGCACTGGCCTTTCCAGCTAGATGGATCTCAGGTCACCGGAGAACAGAATCTCTCGCTCTGGCTCTGGCTCTCGGCTCCTCCATTCACAAAGCAGTGAGCCTTCCATGAGGCTAAGTGGTGCTCTGGCCAAGTGGCTCCAACCTTGGGTCACGAGTTGCTCCCAGGATGACTTCCAGGATACACTGGTCCACCAAGTTGATTGTCCACAGGATTGATTCAGTTAGAAAAGATCAGTGTGATCTAGGCACTCTCACTGCTTTAAGTGTTTTGGGGTTTTTTCCCTCTATTCCAGGTGAAGATACTTTACCTTGGGATGTTTAAGAAATTGGTCTTTGTCAGTCAGGGTTAACCAAATGTGGCACAAGGGCAGCAGAAGTGCCCCTTTTTAATGGTTGCATTTGGGTTCATATCCCCTTGCTGTATTTTTTAAAAAGCTGTCTTGCCTGCCTTTCTGCTGGGCACGGAAAACCTTAAAGACCGACCTTGTGGGGCACCTGGGTGGCTCAGTTGGTTAAGCCTCCCACTTTGGCTCAGGTCATCATCTTGCAGTTCGCTGCTTCGAGCCCCGCATCGGGCTCTCTGCTGTCGGCACAGAGCCCGCCTCTGCTGCTCTGTCTCCCTCTCTCTCTGCCCCTGCCCAGCTCGTTCTCTTTCTCTCTCAAAAATTTAAAAACGAAAGACTGACCTTGTGACATGTGGCATTTCATCTCTGCATCAGTGCCCCTGTGTACGTGGCCCTCGGGCGTCACCTTCAGGATTTTGTACCAGCTTGTCCCACTGTGGTCACTCAGACCGGGTGGAGGCCGTGGGGCAGTTCTCCTGGGTTTGGGGAGAACTCCTTTTTTCCTGACCCCGGCTCCCCACCACCTGAGCGCCTGAATTGTTGGGGGTTTTTTGGAGGGGGAGAGGGGTTGTTTCTGGAATAGCCTAAGTGGCCAGGCGTTCCCTTGTCCCACCTGTATGATTTCAGTGCAGTGCGGTGAAGAAACCATCTGTGCGCACACACGGTTAGCGGGCAGGGATTTTCCCTTTTCCTCGGTTGTTTATCGCTGTACCTCCATGTTGGCGTCTGGCACATGGCAGCTACTCAGCAGGTACTTGTTGAATGAATGAATGTTCTAGATATCTAGAGGTTCTGCTCCCCTGGCTGAGGGGACAAGTCCAGTCCCCCTCACGACTCAGGAGCAAAGCGTCCTTTGCGCTCCTCCCCGGCACAGCCGATCCCAAGTAGCTTCCGCTCCTGGCAGAAGAGGGCGCTGCGGGCAGGGAAGAGAAGCCATCCCGAGCCCTTCGTCACCGCCGGCCCTTCTCTCCCGCAGGGGAGCTGATCACCTTCTATTACTACTGGAAGAAAACCCCGAAGCAGCCAGCTCCCGGGCCCATCGCCGGCACCGCAGGCAGGCCGTGTTCAGAGGATCAAGACCGCACCGCGTCCACACCCGTCAGCACGCCCTCCAGACCACCCTCCAGCGAGTTCCGTAAGTGCGGGGCTGCTCGCTGTCCCGGTTCTGGGCCTGCACTCACAGGTGTCCTTGTCGCAGAGTGGCTTGGGGACACCATGTGTGTGGTGCAGGCGTATGAAACTTGCGCCTGGATGTAGCACTGACTTGGGGGACTTGGTAAGAGAGGTTCATAAATTATTTATGCATTTCAATTTTTTAAGTAAACTCAACATCATTGTAGCTTTTTATAAAAACGTAAGTCTTGACTTGTCCTGGGGTGTTTTCGATAATTTCAGAGGAGATTTCCCACTTCATGGCGGGTGTTCTGTTTGAGTTACTGCGTTGGTATTGTGTTGGCAATAAGATTCACATTTTCTTCTTTTTCTCCTCTTGGTCCCCAGTGTAATATGCAGAATAATTTGATGTTTTCTTAACTTTTTTTTTTTTAATTATTTAAAAAATTTTATTTTAAAATGTTTTGTTTCTGAGAGAGAGAGAGTGCAGGTGGGAGAGGGACAGAGAGAGAAGGGACGGAGGATCTGAAGTGGGCTCTGTGCTGACAGACTGACAGCAGTGAGCCCGATGCGGGGCTCGACTCACAAACTGTGAGAATCATGACCTGAGCCGAAGTCGGACGCTCAACCCACCGAGCCACCCAGGCGCCGCAGATACCTTCTTAACCCGTAAAAGCTGGCGTGCAGCAGCGGGGCCGGTGGTTCTGTCCTGGCCCAGGGCGCTCCGCCTGAGGGTTGCTTACGTGGGACATGCAAACCAGAATCGACCCAGTAGGGCTGGCAGGGGCGGGACTCGGTGGAGAGGGAGCGCCTCGGGACGTCCGCATGTGTCAGGGAAGGCACTTGGACGCACTTCGCCTGCTCCCATTCCCAGTTTGTGGGCATCAGTGCTCGCCACTCCGGGATGCGGGTGTGACGCCAGTCCCCCGAAATACGGTAGGGCAGACCCTCGGGTACTTCACCCGAGTTTTCGTTCTGATCACCGGCCCTGAGGAATTCAGAGTGGGCCTTCGTGAACACTTGCCCCTTCCAGGCGACTCTGGTGGCTCAGAGCCTGGGGCAGGCCACGGGTCACAGGTGGTCCCGGTCTTGGGCCAAGCATGATGGTGTCTCCCCATCCCTGTTGTGTTCCTGCCATGCCCAGTGGACCTGAGTTCAGCCAGCGAGGATGACTTTGACAGTGAGGACAGCGAACAGGAGTTGAAGGGGTACGCCTGCCGCCACTGCTTCAACCACCAGTAAGCGGGGTCTGTGGGAAGGCGGGGGGGTGGGGGCGGCGCTTTCGCTGAGGCAGGCCAGGTTCAGGGCGCTTCCAGGTTCGGAACGTCTCGTGAGTCCAGTTGAAGACCTGCCAGGGAGTCGCTGGCTTGACGTCCGCATTGCGCTTCAGGGTTACTTGAGAAAAAGCAAGAAGTTCGTATTTGTTGTCACTCCCCTGTCGAGCAGTCAGCGTGGTCGGGGTGGGAGTGGTGGCGGGTATTCCTGAAATCCTCTCCCGCCCTGGGAGAGAGCGGCGGGTGTCTGTCCGAGCCCACGGAGGGGCCCCCACCCGCACCCCTCTTGCCTCACGCAGCCTCCAAAGACTGGCACCACGGGGCCGGGAGAACATCCTCCTGTGCACCGGACTGCCGCATCCACTTCAAGAAGTACGGCGAGCTCCCCCCCATCGAGAAGCCTGTGGACCCCCCACCATTCATGTTCAAACCTGTCAAAGAGGAAGACGATGGGCTCAGTGGGAAGCATAGCATGAGGACACGGCGCAGTCGTGGCTCGGTGAGTCCTCGGGCAGGCGACCTGGGCCGCTTCGGGTTACTAGGATGCCCGGGCTTGTGCCTCCCGGGAGGCTGGTGAGGTGACCGGTTTTATGTAGAGGACCAGCCTCCTTGAAGGAGTGATTGGCCCAAAAATACTAGTTCTGTCTGTGGGTCTGGGAAGAGCCTCTGTTCTCCTCCTTCCCTCCCTCGTGTCGTCCTCAGGGAGTCAGTGGGGTGTGTGGTCCTGAACTCAGCGTCAGTTTCTGGCTCAGTGCGTGCATCTCCAAGTCCCTCAGGACCTGCCTCTGGCCCCTGAGCCTGACACCTGCAGTGGCCGTGTCTCTGCTGCCTAAACTTGCAGCTGCCTTTTTTTTTTTTTTTTAAATGAGTATTTGATTCAGTTTTGGAAACTTTCGGGTACATTTTTGTCCTCACTATATAGCCCTTTTCATAAAGAGGTTTTGTTTTCTAGCTTGGAAATGTGTCAGCAGGGCCTTTGGGAGTGAGAGTTCTCACTAGGGATACCGCCAGAGTCTTCCCCCGTGGCCAGCCTCCCCAGCGGCCCTTGCAGGCCTGTAGAGGGCACCGTCCACCTTCCTCTGACCTAGCATCTTGTCAAGGCTGCCGCGCCCTGGCCACCCAGCACATGGACTGGCGTGAATCATTGTATCCCCATCTCCTCTGAGTCCCATGGCTTTGCAGAAATGAACCGAAGTGCTTGGTGGTTTTAGGAGCTGAGCCACATTATTTGTCGGTTCATCTCTTTGGGTCATTTCCCATCCTGTCAGATGAAATCAGCAGGTGTTTTGGTTTGGGCAAGGAAGTGGGCAGTTTCCGTGGAACAAACAGGAAGGGTGGGGTGATTTAAAGCAGACCCTGTGTGTGATTGCCATTCTGGAGAACCTGGCAGAGTAAACGGCCCTCGCCAACTTCTGCCCCTCGGAAAACCTCGCTCGTTTCTACCGCACAGCATCCAGGACCATCCCTGGAGATGAGCATTTTAGTTAAGAACTGGCTGTCTCCTCTGTGTGACCCACCCATTCACCCCTCGTTCCTCCCTTCAGTCCGCATTGACCCCCACACCGTGAGGAAAAGCTGCAGGTGCCTGTCGGCTTGCCAGGCACCCTGGTCTGGGATCTGCCAAAGGGCAGGTGTGTGGGTCTGCTCCCGAGGCTCCAGCATGTATGCTGGGCCCAGGTGGCCCACAGCAGAGCCTGGGGTCCAGTGTCACCAGCCTCCGGTCTGGGTGGGCAGATGTCTACACTGCGCAGCGGTCGTAAGAAGCAGCCAGCCAGCCCTGATGGTCGCGCCTCGCCGATCAATGAAGACATCCGCTCCAGTGGCCGGAACTCACCCAGCGCTGCCAGCACCTCCAGCAATGACAGTAAAGCAGAGACAGTGAAGAAGTCGGCCAAGGTGAGGTGCCTGTCACCGAGGGTAGCGGGGCTGCTTGGGCCTGCCCCCTCATTAACACCCCAGGTTGCTGGAGTTGATGTTCAGCTCCCTCAGACATGGGGCTGCGGGTCGTTCCTGGAGCCGCCCTGGGCATCAGCATTGCCTGGCCTAGGGCTGTGGACTGGGGTCTGGGGTCTGGGGTCTGGGGTCCAGGGCCTGGACAAAGGTGGTCCTCTGCAGCTCCCAGCACTGACCTTCAGGAGCCGTCTCTGCCTCAAGTTTCCCAAGGCCTCGGAGGCAAAGGGTAGGGTGTGGATTAGAAAGGCTCCCTCCCCCCAAAGCCAAGTTATTTCCACCCCCAGATATTTGTTTTCTCCCGGCCTCAGCTGGTCCCTTCCAGAACTTTCTTGCTTCTGGAGATGGAGCTCAGAATACAGGAGCAAGGTGTCAGCGAACCATTGTCGTCTCTCCCGGGGCTGAGGGACCCCCTCCCTCGGCTGATGCCCCTCATGGGCTTTCCCACTGCAGAAAGTGAAGGAGGAAGCCTCATCCCCCCTCAAGAGCACCAAGCGCCAGCGGAGAAGGTGGCCTCCGATACAGAGGAGGCCGACAGGACCAGCTCCAAGAAGACAAAAACCCAGGTGAGCTGTGCAGCCTAGCCACAGGGACTGTAGCTCAGGGACTGCTAACCACCCCCCGAGAAGCCTGAGCCCAGGGTCTCCCTGGGTCACGGCAGGGCCCTGTCTCCTAGGGAGGGACCTAGAGCGGCCTCCGACGCCAGCCGGACCAAAGGAGGACCTGAGGTCGCCGGGGCCAGGCTCGCCGCCAGTCGTCTGCACGAACCTTTGTTGTGCGCCCGGCACGAGGCAGAGAGAGCCCTTGCCCTCCGAGAGCTTCATCCCTCCCGTCTCCGGCCCTAGGAAATCAGCCGGCCCAACTCGCCATCCGAAGGCGAGGGAGAGAGTTCTGACAGCCGCAGCGTCAACGATGAGGGCAGCAGTGACCCCAAAGACATCGACCAGGACAATCGCAGCACGTCCCCCAGCATCCCCCGCCCCCAGGACAACGAGAGCGACTCGGACTCTTCGGCCCAGCAGCAGATGCTACAGGCCCCAGCCACCGGCCTTGCAGGCTCCCAGTGCGGCCACTCCGGCTCCCTCCGCCGCCCCCCAGGGGCCCCCCAGCTCCCCGCACCGGGACCCGTGCCCTCTGCCACTGCGGGCCCTCCCCAGGGCTCCCCCTCAGCCTCCAGCCCCCCAGCCAGCCGCAGGGCCCCAGCGGCTCCCGCTCCCCATGCGCACATCCAGCAGGCACCCACCCTGCACCCACAGCGGCTGCCCTCACCCATCCCCCGCTGCAGCCCTGACCGCGCCGGGCTGGCCAGCCCTCCGCCCCACCCCACGGCCAGCCCCCGCTGCATAGTCAGGGCCCGGGCGGCCCCCACAGCCTCCAGGCCGGGCCCCTGCTGCAGCACCCCAGGCCCCCCTCAGCCCTTTGGCCTCCCTCCCCAGGCCCCTCAGTGCGTCGGCTCTCCCTCATGCCTCCCTGCAGCCCCCAGCCTCGCAGTCCGCACTGCAGCCCCAGCAGCCTCCGCGGGAGCAGCCCCTGCCGCCGGCCCCCTTGGCCATGCCCACATCAAGCCCCCGCCCACCACGCCCATCCCCCAGCTGCCGGCCCCCCAAGCCCACCAGCACCCGCCTCACCTCTCAGGGCCCTCGCCCTTCTCCATGAATGCCAACCTCCCGCCCCCACCGGCACTGAAGCCCCTGAGCTCGCTGTCCACGCATCACCCTCCCTCGGCCCACCCGCCTCCCCTGCAGCTCATGCCGCAGAGCCAGCCCCTGCCCTCCTCCCCTGCCCAGCCCCCAGTGCTGACCCAGAGCCAGAGCCTGCCCCCTGCCGCTCACCCCCCAGCAGGCCTCCACCAGGTGCCTCCCCAGCCCCCATTTGCTCAGCACCCCTTTGTCCCTGGGGGCCCCCCTCCCATCACTCCCCCCGCCTGCTCCTCCACCTCCACCCACCGCGGGGCCTGGCCCTTCAGCCCCGCCACCCTGCTCTGCCGCCGTTCTTCGGGAGCGGCCTTACCCGGGGGACAGCCTGCCCGCTCCCCACCGTCCGATCAAGGAAGATGCTCTGGATGATGCCGAGGAGCCCGAAAGTCCCCGCTCCCCGCCCAGGAGCCCGTCCCCTGAGCCACTGTGGGTGGACACCCCCAGCCATGCCAGCCAGTCGGCCAGGTCCCGGCTTCCCCGGAGCGTGGGCACAGCCAGGGGCAGGTGACAGGCTGGGCGGCTGGGGCAGGCGGAGGCCCCGGCAGGGCCCCATCGAGAGATGTGACCCTTCTTCAGGTTCTACAAACACCTGGACCGTGGTACAACTCGTGTGCGCGGACGACCTGTATTTCATGCCTCTGGCGGATCCAAACTGGCCAAGAAGAGGGAGGAGGCCATCGAGAAGGCCAAACGGGAGGCTGAGCAGAAAGCACGCGAGGAACGAGAGCGCGAGAAGGAGAAGGAGAAGGAGCGCGAGCGGGAGCGCGAGCGGAGCGGGAGGCGGAGCGAGCGGCCGTAAGTTGGGGTCCACCAGGCAGCCCCGCTCTGGGGCTCACTGTCTCAGCTACACTCTCGGATGCCCGCGGGCGTGATCTTTTCTCGCAGAGGCACAGCCCCGGCTGGGACGCGAGGGAAGCTGAAAGCGCAGAGCAGGCCGTCCCAGCGGGGGTCCAGACCGCGTGCTTGCGGCCCTAGCCCGTCCCCGGCCATGGTTGGGGCTGCCCCTGGTGGTTGCGGAGGAGGGACCAGGTTGGCCGGTCGGTACAGGCCCGGCGGCTGGGCACGCCGCCGCTCACACCCCCGCCCCCTTCCTTACAGCAGAAGGCGTCCAGCGCAGCCCACGAGGGCCGCCTCAGCGACCCCCAGCTCAGTGGTCCCGGCCCACTGCGGCCATCCTTCGAGCCGCCACCAACCAACCATTGCCGCGGTGCCTCCGTACATCGGGCCCGACACCCCCCGCTCTTCGGACTCTGAGCGAGTACGCTCGGCCCCACGTCATGTCGCCCACCAACCGCAACCACCCCTTCTACATGCCCCTCAACCCTACCGACCCCCTGCTGGCCTACCACATGCCCGGCCTCTACAACGTGGACCCCACCATCCGTCGAGCGGGAGCTCCGGGAGAGGGAGATCCGGGAGAGGGAGATCCGCGAGCGGGAGCTGCGGGAGAGGATGAAGCCGGGCTTCGAGGTGAAGCCCCCGGAGCTGGATCCCCTGCACCCAGCCACCAACCCCATGGAGCACTTCGCCCGGCACAGCGCCCTCACCATCCCCCCCGCTGCGGGCCCCCACCCTTTTGCTTCTTTCCACCCGGGCCTGAACCCCCTGGAGCGGAGAGACTGGCCCTGGCGGGCCCCCAGCTGCGGCCTGAGATGAGCTACCCTGATAGACTGGCGGCCGATCGGATCCACGCTGAGCGCATGGCCTCGCTGACCAGCGACCCCCTGGCCCGCCTGCAGATGTTCAACGTGACTCCGCACCACCACCAGCACTCACACATCCACTCGCACCTTCACCTCCACCAGCAGGACCCCCTCCATCAAGGTGGGTGCCCCCCGGGCCGGGCTGTGACAGGGTGCTGTGGGCTGAGCTCTGGTTGACAAGGTACGGACCAGACGGGCAGAGCCGCTGTCCAGAGGCGGAGGCAGTTCTTTCCCGAAGGAACCCTCAATTCCTGACAGACCTGAGGACGTTCAGCATCTGTCTGGGAATCCTCAGCTCGTGGTCTCCTGGTTGAAGCTTCGTTTCTTGGTCCTGTGCCTCCGGTGCCAGGGATAGCAGGAAGCAGCCTGTGCTCACTGAGGCAGGTTCAGGGCGGGAGGTGGGGCCTTGGAGCCCAGGCGAGGCCATGGGACACCAGGGAGGCTCTAGGGAATCTTTGAGTGAGAACTTAAAAAGAAACATTCCTTCTGTTCCCCACTGAGGGACGGGGCCTGGGCTTCTGCTGGCTCATCTGGTCAGGACCACCCGGCTCTCTCTGTCCACCCTGGGAACGAGAGCTCCCCCAGGCCCGCCGACCGGCCAGCTGGGGTGAGGGGGGCTGTGCCTGCACCGGGGCACGGGGGCCTGCCGTGGGCTCCTGTGGCACAGCCCACGTGCAGGACTCCCAAGCGGGTAGACCTGCCTCCGGACTAGGGAGGAGGGTGACAGATGGAGCAGGACCGGAGGTGGGGAGGCCTGCACCTTCTTTCTACCTGTGCGCCCAGCCCCGATGCAGGGGAGCCCGGACTCCGTGCACGAGGATGGTTCTGGGGAAGCCGAGGAGCTGTCACGTTTACCCCATAGTCCTGACGTCTGGAACTTCATTTGCCGCCCGGCATGGGCTTAAGCTCCGTGGTCGGTGGATGTGTCCTAAATGCCGCATGGGGACAGGCAGTCGTTTGTTCATACGGCATTCATTCCGCTTGGCAGATATTTGGGTGCCTGGGATGTGTCCGGCACGGTTGTCAGTGTGACAACAGCCCTACGCGCGTTACCTTCCCAGCCTAGAAGCGGTCAGTCAGCGTATCTTGGAGTGTGAAAAGCAGCGCGTGTTCTGGAGGACGGCAGAGCGGGGACAGGGAACAGGGGAGCTGGGGGCAAGGTTGCTGTTAGAGAGGAAAGCTCGCCAAGACGGCAACTTTTGAGCGGGCTCGACGGTGGGCAGGGACGTCCGCAGGGACAGGGCGAGCAGGGGCACCTGGCCTGAGAGGAGAAAGCGGGGCTTAGTGAGTCTCACCCCGCCAGCTTCTGGGCAGAGGGCCAGGGAGGCAGCTCTGGGCAGCGTTGCCAGTCTGGCTGGCAGCTGGGCGAGAAACGCTGGCTGGACCCGAGCGGCCCTCGGGTTCCGGTGGACCTGACAGGTGCAGGGCAAGCCTGGGGTGTTGGGCTGGGTGGGCTCTGATGACATGGGGTCCTCGGCAAGACGGTGGCGGGGGGGGGGGGGGGGGGGGGCGGAGACTGTGCCTCTAGCCATGCTCAGGAGTGAGCGGAGGGGCTGTGTGTGAATAGCCGGCTCTTTACCTCCCTGTTGCTTTCTGGAACTTTACTGCGGGTGGGGGTGAGGGCAGCCACCGTGGGTCAGGACTTTTGGTGGCCCTGGTGGCGGGAGCCGGCCGTGGTGAGGAGGAAGCCACCGGTAGTCACGGCCAAGGAGGGCAGACACGGAGAGAGCCCCGGCGCCCCGCACCCCCCGCATCTGGACTTCTGCCCCTCTTTTAGGTTCAGCAGGGCCCGGTGCAACCCGCTGGTTGACCCCCTGACCGCTGGCCCTCACCTGGCTCGCTTTCCCTACCCCCCCGGCACCCTCCCCAACCCTCTGCTTGGACATCCCCCCCCATGAGCACGAGATGCTTCGTCATCCAGTTTTTGGTAAGAACGCACCTGGGGAAGGAGGGGTCCAGGTCCAGTGCGAGAGTTGGGTTGGTGTCTGATGTCCCGTTCGTTCATTCCCTCATCCACGTCTTCAGCAAATACCCGATGATGTTTCCCGAGAGCTGGGGGGGGGGGGGGGTTGGGTAGAGATGCATTAGAGATGCATAAGAGCCAGGACGAGGGCAGTGCGACGTGAAGGAACAACAGAGGCGCTGAACTCACATTGAGGGTCGGAGCGGACCTCTGTGAAGAAGAGCCTGAGCCACGAGGCCTGAGGACGAGGGAGCGTGTATTCCGTCCGTGTTCCCCCAGCCTGCACCCCTGGGCTCAGGGGATCGCAGGAGCAGTACCTGCTCCCCGGGTCCCTGCGGAGTAAGCAGCCCTCCTGCTCCCCGCCTCGGGAGGCCGTCTCCTGACCTGACCTCCTCGCCAGCCGCGTCCCGGCCGCTCCCTTGGCCCCTCCGTCTCAAAGGCCGCTCTGTGTCTGGCAGGTACCCCCTACCCCCGGGACCTGCCTGGGGCCATCCCGCCCCCCATGTCTGCGGCCCACCAGCTGCAGGCCATGCATGCCCAGTCAGCAGAGCTGCAGAGACTGGCCATGGAGCAGCAATGGCTGCACGGACACCCCCACATGCACGGTGGCCACCTACCGAGTCAGGAAGATTATTACAGGTGAGGCGGGGAGGGGCCGGGAGGGAGGGAGGGCCTCGCTGTCTGAGCCCAGGCTCCCACCTGTCCCACCTGTGGCCACTGACCCAGCCTGACGGTCGCCCCTCCTGGCCGTGCCCGCCGTGTGCTCCGCCCGTTTCCGCAGAGGCCAACGCTCCCCCCCGCCCCCCATGGCTCTGCGGGCCCCGGCCTCCTGGCCCTGGAGGGGACTCCCAGGGAGCCATCTTGACGGGAGGGAGACGAGGGGAGGGTCGGCTGCACGAGAGGCCACTCTGGTCACCTGGACCATCGAGCTGCATGCCTGGTCACACCTGCCCAGGGCCTGGTGCTGAATACTTTCTCCCTTTTTTCCCTTTCCAGTCGACTGAAGAAAGAAGGTGACAAGCAGTTATAAGTTATTTATTTGTTAACGCTGGCTGTGGAAACCCCAATTCTTGGGGGGAGAAACAGGACTTTTTACATACAATACGAGCTACAGAAGCAAAAGAATATCTTCTAAAGATTTCCTTTATATATTTAAAAACCCCACAACTAAAAATGTTATCAGCATAATAGTGTTTGTTTGTAGAGAGAATACCTTGAGACTGGTTCGGGTCTCCCTGCATGACAGTCCCCCAGAAACTTAGTGAGTCCTGGACTGGACTGAACATTCAGAAAACCTTCCCTGCAATCTTGGGGTTTGGCTTTAGTTTTCTTTTCCTTCCTTGATTCTTGGTAGGTGCTAGAATCCAGTTCACACCCTTCACTGTGTGTGCAGACACACTCAGCCACGTGTGTCCCAGAGCCCACGAGGTCTGCAGATAGGTGGCATAGGAGTTTGGAATCCAAGAGCTATAATTTTTAAAAAAACTTTTATTTAATACATTGTAGGAAATCTTCATAATTTGAGAAAGTTCTGCAGCATGGCTTTTTACGTCTGTAAATAAATAATTTTAGAACGGCATTTTTTTCTTCCACAAACTATTCTGATCTATTTTTTCCAGCCATGTCACTAATTGTGAATTCCTACCAGCTATTGACAGAATACAGAGTTGATTTTTTAATAAAAAGTTATATATAATTATCCCTTTAATTAAAGGGAACAGATGGGCGTTACTAATTGCAAACGGGCAGGAGCTTGGGACGAGGTTTGGTCGCAGCAGTGGGCATCCAGGGGTTTGCAGGGACGATGTTACAAACCGTTTCTTTGTTTTGCTGCCTTGATTTTCACTTCTGTCTGTTCCCAGCTTGTGCTTCGCCAGAGGTGCGGATATTTGTTAGATCGAACCTTTTTTATTTTGTACCAGGAGCCCCGGAGTTAAGTGTCCACCTTGTTCTGTCTCCACGGGATAGAAAGCACATGTTTCTGTGTGTCTGACTGTAGATTTCCTTATACATTTCTATGCACACACGTTTGGCTGTTCTGGATGAACTGCCTTCTTAAATACTCTGACAATTTCGTAAACATTCTAGAAAATCCAACAAGAAAACGACTCCCTACAAATAGCACACGCTTGCCAAAGGAATCTGTTTGAAACTTCCCCTGTTGTGTGTCATCACCAGGATCTTCCCGCACTGAGGCCAGGCCACCCCTGCCGCACGGCCTGAGGCCGCTTTTGCTTGAGGGAGGCCCGGAGTTGGCACGGTTATGGGTGGGGACGCCGTTTGAGTCCCCCTCTGCTCTCGTTCCTGGTCGGAATGGCTTCCTTCTGCCCGGGAGCTGCCCCTCTGAGGGCTCGGGCTGCTCTGCAGGGGGCCCGCCTCTCCTTCCTAGTTGTGGACGTGAGGCACTTTCTCCAGAGCGGGGCCGGGCGTGGGGGGTGTCTGCGCCTGTTGATGAAGGGTTCCGTCAGGATGTGACCTTTCCCCGTTCCTCTCCCCTCAGACTGGGAGTCACATCCAAGAGCTGTGGGATGACAAGAGCACGTGTGGGTCGGTGGATGTGGGGCGTGTCTAGGGCTGGAGCCGAGTCGGGGTAGGAAGAGAGGCTGGCGCTTTGACCCAGAAGCCAGCAGGTGTGAGCTCAGATCCAGGTTCCGGATTCAAGCCTGCATCAGGGCCATTTCCAGTTTCTGTTAAAACTACGTCTGGTTTCAGTCGGGACAGATAGAGGATTGTTTTGTCTGTTGGGAACGTTCGTGGTTCTCTCCTTTGATTTTTCTCTCATTCCATTTCTGCCTTAACTTTAGCTCCTCAGAGGGGAGGCGAGCTCAGATGAACCCTGTGTCATCAGACTTGGGGCCGCACGGGCACGAGGCACTTGTTTCCTCCGGGGGGCGGGCCGGCTCTCCTGCAGCCCCTGCCCCGCTGCCCCCACCTTCTCTGACATCTTTGGTTTCCTCTTGGTGGCACACAGTGCCCGCCATTCAGTTAAACCTTTGCCGCCTCTCTGTGTCCTCCGTTTTTCCAAAGAAGAGACGGAGTGAAGTACTCGAAAGTCTCCGCTTGAAAACTGTCTGCAGGCGTTTTCTTGTTCGGTTTTGGTTCTTTCCCCATATCCCAGGGTGAAGCACTGAGATTCTTCCACTTAAAAACCTGCAACCCGAAACCCTCACCTGGTCAGCTGCACTTGGTTTAGGAGGCCCCAGACCTTCACAGTGTCTTTGAAGCCCGACCCCTTGGTTTCCTTTTGGATTTTCCTTCCTTTTGTTTGAAGTTTGGTTTTGCTTTTCTGTGTTTTGTACGTATCTTGTTGAATGTTGTCAAGATTGAGCTTTGTTTCACTGCAGGAGCAGAGTGTACATTCTGATTTGCTACGTTTATATATATCTTGAAGCTAAATGTATATATGAGTAGTTTGCCATGAGATAACACAGTGTAAACAGAGTAGACACCCAGAAATCGTGACTTCTGTGTTCTCTCCATTTTGAGTCTTTTGTAATTTTTTTGAAATATTTGTGGACATAAATAAAACCGAGCTACACTACAACAGCTGGGTGTTGACCGGTGGACTGTGTCTCATTCCTGGGAGCGGGCGGGGAGATTGGCAGTCGCCCTCCACCTAGGTCCCCCAGGGCGGGCAAGGGGCGGAGGGGAGCGCCCGGTTCCCCGCCGTTACTGGCACGCGGCTCGCCTGCCCTCCAAAGCAGCTTCCGGAAAGATTCCTGTCTGCCATGCCTGGTGGGAAGGGCAGGGTTTCTCTGGCTGAGTGCTGCCAGGGGCTTGCTCCAGCCTGAGTGGCTGCAGGGAGCTCACCCAAGCAGCAGAATGGGTCTGGGGGTGATGGCCCTGGGACCAGGAGCAAGCAGCCTCCCAGGTGAAGGGGCGTGTAGCTCCTTCCCCTGCTCAGAGGAGAGGTCTGAGCCACCCACCAGCGCGGTGGCCTCCTACTCCTGTCCCCTGTCCCCCTCTCCTGGAGGCCTGCCAGTGCCCTAGCCCACCCTCAGAGTTGCTCTCTGGGATCACCCCATCGCAGAGGGACGGACAGCAGATGGCCTGCAGGGCGTGGACGTGGCCGTGAGGACGCAGCAGTCATCAGAATGGATTCGGGCCGTGCTTTCAGCGACCGGCAAGGGCATTTTCTTGGAGCTTCCAGACTGTCCCTGGAAATTTATACGCTCACCTCTCCGTCTGGAATATGGGTTTCTAGATGTCCTGGGAGATGGAGTGAGAGCAACCCAGAGCACTTTCTATTGATAAACTGCCCTCAAACCAGGCAGACAGACTCCCGTGGTGGGGAAGGCCTGGGGAACGGCACGTGTCAGAACTACTGACCTTGGACGAGAAAACTTTGCCAACCAGAGGGTCCCGGGTGGCCTGCACATCGGTGGCCCTAGAGACGCTTCTGTGTCCTCCCAACAGCAGGAGTCCCGCTCAGCAGCTTGGGTAGTCAGGGGGGACAAAGTTGCGGGGCCCGCAGAGGGGGCACAGGTGACTGTCGTGCCGGGTCAGGGACGAACAGGCAGGATGGGAGCGGCCAGGGGCGTAGAGGGAAGGGGGAAGCAGCTGGAACCCAGGTGCCTTCTTTGCTGGTCTTTTATCCACTGTATTTTACGGAAATACAGTGTTTCGTAGACCTGAATTTATGAATACCAATTTCAAGTAGGTTAAATGATCAGACTTGCGTGTCTGTGAACGGATGTGTGGATGTATGCTGCAGAAAGGACCCTCATCAGAGCTGCACAGGTTGTGGTAGTTTCTCCGGTGTGGACAACTGTGGCCACTGTCCCCACCCTGCCACGCACCCTTTCCGAGGCAGGGGGCCTGCGTCAATGGATCCACGTGAAGGAGAAAGGGTCTGCCGTCCGGCCACTGTGCCCCTGGCCATGCCCTCGTCACTAGCTACGCTCCTCAGATGAGTTGGCGCTGGGGCGCCCCTCTCTCTGCCCGTGGGTCCCTGTGAGTGGATCTTCAGCCTGGCGGTGGTGGCTCAGCAGCCCCTCCCGTCCTGCTCCCAACCTGCTGCAAACTAAGGAAGTGATACTTTGCGGGGCTGGGCGCATGGTCGCTGTATCGATAAAGGTCTCTGGTGAGCACAGGTGAACGGGGTGCCCCGCGTGGGCACCACCTGTGTAAGATGGAGGTCGCTTGTCTGTAGGGTGAGGATGCACAACAGAGAGATGAGCAGTGACCTCCCGCGTACACGTGGAGGTGACCCTCGAGTACCAGGAACGCGGAGCTGGACGGTTGTGAGTGCAGACGGCCGACGGGTGAGGGTCAGGGCTGGAGTGCTGTGTGGAAGCTCAAGAGACGTTTGGGGACGCCCCTCGCCAGTCTCCGGAGACCACGCGGTGAGACCCTGAGCACCTGAGTGGGATCCGGCACCGACACAGAGCAGCTATCACCCTTGGCCTCTCCTGGCCAACCCGGTCGGCTCCGAACTCAAGACCTGTGGAACCCGGGCAGGACCAGTTACACCCGACACGCGGGGTCAAGCTGACAGGCCCCGGGGCCAGTGGAGGTGTCTGTCCGGCCCTCGACCCCTGAGCAGATCCTTCCCGCTGGCCTGTGGAGACACCAAGGGGACGCTGGCCTCCCTGCCCCCTCCCGGGGAAAATCAGACGAGCTTGCTTGGGGGAGGCGGGCCACAGCGTTGGCCGTGCAGCTGGATTCCTCAGGCTGCAGGACAAAGCGAGCCTCTGGAGTCCTGGGGCTCCTGTGGAAGGCAGGGCCCGGCAGGAGTTGGGCCGTCGGAGCTGCAGGTGCGATCGTGGCCGAAGCCCGTGGCTCAGGAGCGCATGCTTTACCGTGGGGCGCGTGAACCCTCACTGGCTCCTTTGTCCTGCATTTTTGGTCCTTGGAGGTCTCCGTATCTGAGGGGTCCTTTCCCTGGGTCCTCACTGGGTTCCCAGCCGCCCCGGGGCGCTCTGGCAGCTTGAGTCCTGGGCCCCGGTGCTCTGACCCAAGGCAGCTGCTCCGGTAGCTGCGTTTGCCAGGAACAGCTTCCGAGTCGTAACTGTTTCCTTTTGGCACATCGGGGACCCAGGCTGCGGAAGCTGTGCCTGTGTCCCCCCCCACCCCGACCCGGCTCCCCTTACCTCGGGCGCCTCGTTACCGGACCGGGTCCCCGTGGGTGGAAGGCACTTGCTTTGCAAACCTTTGCTGACTGAATCACCAGGGCCCCCTTGCAGAGGGAGACTCCGTGGTGCACACTGTCCAGATGCGCTGTGGAGCGGTTGGTGGAGGTGAGGTGCCCTTGGGCCCCCTCCGAGGAGCTGGTCGCTACTGTGGCACCTGAAGTGGCCCCCTTTCTCCCTCAAGCCGCTCTCAACCCCGCCTCCCCCTGACCAGCAGTGCCTGCTCTGGGACATCACAGCCCCTCCGGCTCCGGCCCTGGGATTCAGTTGGGGAGGGGGCATCCGCTGGTGGCCTCTGGGGAACCCCTAGGGTGTGGGCACTCAATGTAGTGACTTAATTAAAGATGGGACTTTAAGGCACGTCTTAGAAGACGCTTTCAACCTCATGAGGACAAGCTGTTTAAGGGCTGGTGTCTTCTACGTGCCTGGCCACCACATGTCACTCCCAGGTCCCCTCTGCTCCCCTTCTTTGCACGGGCTCAGCTACACGGCTGGGCCACGGAGTAATAGATTTGAAACTCGGTCCTCGCTGCCACTCCCGGTCCTGACCGCCAGGTGGCGCTGTCTGTAAAGCCCTGACGCCGCTCATCCGCCGCTTTGGCTGCAGGGACCTGTCGAGGTCCCCGGCCCTGCGATGATGGGGAGAGATGTGTAGGAATGATGTCGAGTATTTTGGAAAAGGACAGACGTTTCCTGGAGTCCGGCAGCCAGGCTGGTGGGTCAGAGGTGAAGGGGCGGGGTGTTCTGGGCAAAGGGTCACCGGAAGAGGTCCCAGGAGCAGGGGCAAGATCTGGGGGCCAAGGGCCAGCATGGATGTTACGACGGGAGGACAGGAGCCGCTTCTCTTGTTCTCAGCCACAGTCCCCACGCTGGGTGTTCAGTAAACACTCACTGAGTGGCGGTCACCCCGTGGGACGTCCCCAGCAGTGACGATTTCTGGCACGGTGGCCTCAGTAGCCCCCTAAAGAGTCCCCCTGAGCTGCCGCTGCCCCGAGGGTCCCGTGCCCCAAATGTGCCCCGTCTCTGGACGTCTCCTCTCCTCCCGAGTCTTCCAGGAAGAGGGTCCTCCGCTGCCCTCCGACCTCACAGCCAGGACGGGGGCACGGCACGCACCTGCAGACCCCGTAAACACGACCGGGGGGGGGGCAGGAAGGAGCGGAGCGCCTCACCGCACCGCGGGGCCTGGCAGTTGTCAGTTCTGGCACATTCCAGGGAAGCCACCTCCGTTCCCTCGAGACTTGTGGCCCGGTGTGATGGGTGGCGGGGCTGCTGCCTCACCCAGTCCCCGTATCCCAGACCAGGGTCTAGCAGCCTGGGAAGGCAGACACCAGACGGGGGAGGCTGTGGTTTCGTGACTGGCCCCTGGGCCCGCGGGCAGAGGCGGTGTGTTCATTCCCAAGCAGCAGCAAGCGACGAGAGTCGACGGCTCAGGTTTGCTGGCGAAGTCAGGAGTGTCTGGGCCTCAGCGGCTCGGACAGGGTCCGTCTCATCGCCGGCCCACAGAGCCAAGGCTTCCTCGCCCTTTCCTCTTACAGCCAGGCCGAGACAGGCTGGGGGGAGGGACCGCGGCGGCCCAACACTCGCTCCAGAAACATCAAGCGGCGTGAGGCCGGAGTCCGAGGCCCCTGGTACCAGGGTGGGACCCTGTGTGACCTGGGCCAGGCAGTTAGTGTGCTTGTGTCGGGGTCCAGGTCGGTCTGCGAGACGGAGCGGAACTAGCCCCTGCCCCTCACTGGGGGGGGGGGGCGGGGGGGCGATGAAGCCAGAAGACTGAAGAAGCCGCCGAGCTCGCCACACGGCCTGGGCAGGACTCCGGGGCTCGTGAGCAGTGGCCACTGTCCTCGCCGTCCTCACGGCTCCTTTTCGAAGCCAAGAGAGCGATTCTCTGAGATGTGGAAACCCAGTGGGCGTGGCTCTCAGCGGGTCCGGGGCCTCCTCGAGGTTTGGATCCTGTGGCCGCTCCCACTGCCATCTGCTGGGAACAGACCCCAAGGTCAAGGGCAGCGATTCGGGTGCTGGCCTCAGGGCGGCCTGTGCTCTGTGCCGCCCACGGATGGGGGGCAGATTCCCACGTGTAAGAGCAAACCTCTGTTTACTTCGAAAGTTCTAGGAAGAAGGCCCGAGGCCTGGCCAGCCAGGAGTGGGAGGGGAGCCTCTCTGCTTCTCACTCACAGACGTGACCATTCGGGACAAAACCAGCCCAGACCGCAGGACAGCCAACCGAAACCACCTATTTTTAAAAATCTAAAGCTCTCGTAAGCAATATAAACGTGGGGGAGGAGGAGTCTGGAGTCTCAGGAAAAGCATGGGACTAACAGGAGGCCCAAAGGAATTGTGTGACTTAGAAAAGTCACCCGGGGACGCCAGCGGGGCTCAGTCGGTTGAGCGTCCGGCTTCGGCTCAGGTCACGATCTCACGGTTTGTGAGTTCGAGCCCCGCGTCGGGCTCTGTGCTGACGGCTCAGCCTGGAGCCTGCTTCGGATTCTCTCTCCCTCTCTCTCTGCCCCTCCCCTGTTTGTGCTCTGTCTCTCAAAAAATAAATGCAAAGAAAAGAAGAAAAGAAAAGTTACCCAAATTCTGTCTGCTTCACCTACACACTGAACAGGGAGGATGAGACCTACCTCACTTAGCTTGTAACTACCAAGGCTAAAATGGCATGTCATGAAGGCACAGAGAGAGGACTCGCTGATTCCAACCAGGGTGGGCTGCACAGAGGAGGTGGCGTTTTAGACGGAGCTAAGTCGACTCAGAAATTGATGGGCAGCGAAGAGGTAGAAAGACTTCACCTGCGGGGAGAGCGTGGGCACAGGCACAGAGGACCCCTGTGGTGGAGAGGGTTCTGGGGCCGCAGCACGGGAGGCTGGAGCCGGACGGAGGCGATGGGCTTGGGAAGACGGTCAGGGCCCAGGTGGGGCCTGAGGAGTTTAGAGCTGGTTGCTGAGGCTCTGGGAAGCCAGAGGCAAGGGATACACTCGGGCATGTTTCTGGCTCCCCCAGCTACAGGGTGGAGGTTGGGCGGGGAGGGTAGACTGGAGACAAGGAAGCCGGCAGAGATCCTGGGCCAGAACTGGGGCCACGGAGAGGAAGGGCCTGGGCTTCTGGGACCCAGAGGAGCCTCCTCAACTCCAGGGGGCAACAAACAGGGCACTGAGGGAGGCCTGGGGGAGCCCATGGCCCTCATGGGGAGGTGGGGAAGGTGGCCCGCAGAAGGCTGGGGGTTTCACGCCTACTGTCCCTGCCTCGTCGGAAAGACGATGGGACACGTTAGCTGCCGGTAAACCCCAGACCCTCCTTGGCTGCCGGCGACGGCCCCAGGACCCCGTTGCTTTGGGGGGACTTGTGGTCCGTGTCTCCTGTGTCCCCCAAACACAGGGAGCGTGCAGTGAGGGTGCGGGGGGGGGGGCCAGGCCCAGTTCTGGGGCAGCGGGCCGGTACAGCAGGGACTGGCCACGGCCCCCCCCTCCCCCGTCCCGGCGCACACAGCTAGCGCTCACGGCCTGGGGAGAAGAGCCCACCCGGCTGCGAAGGGAAGGGGCCCCGGCCGCAGCTCGGGGCGTCGCGTGGTGGAGTGACGGAAGCCACGTGGCGAAGGACCTCGACACTCACGAGAAGACAGATGCGTCCAGGTCCATCGGCTGCAAGACGGTGGGTGCAGGTGAACGCGTCGAGTCGGGGGCGTCTGCCGCTGCACCTTCCCGGGCCTCCCGCCTCACCCGGCATTTTACGGCCCGAGCGCTTTGGAGCCTACGGTCCCTCGAACGCATCAAGCAAGCTCCCACCTCGGACGTCGGGTACCTTCCCCTCTCCTCCGGGGCGCTGCCCCCGCGGCATCGCCAGAGGGAACGGCCCCCTCTCCCTAGCTCGGCCCGCTCCCCGACCCCGTCACCCCGCCCTCCTACCCTGCTTGCCTTCTCCACAGCACTCACCGCGATCCTGGGGCACAGACCTCAGTGTACGGTCTGCTTCTCTTCCCACATCAGCTCCGTGAGGGCGGAGACTCGCTCACCGCTGGCCCCCAGCACCTACCACTGCCTGAACACCCAGGGCACTCGATGGGCATCTGTAGGGTGGACGGATGGACGGATGGGCGGGCGGGTGGGGGAATGAATGAACGAGTGAATGAACATGAGGCCTTCTGACCCGAAAGCGTCTGTCCACTCCGACTCCACTCTGGGACGCAACGTAGTTAGATCAGGCTCTTTGCGCCTCAGCACTACTGGCATGGGGGGCTGGAAAATTCTTCGTTGTGGGGGCTGTCCTGTGCCCCGTAGGGTGTTTGGGGCATCCCTGGACAGTGGCACCCACCTGGGCGGTGACAACAAAAAGACCTCGAGACAATGTTTGCGGGGGGCGGGGGGCCTGCCAAACCGCGGCCAGCTGAGAACCAGTTACGCCTTTACTGTCCGTGAGCGACTCTCACAGCTCCCTCCCCCAGAGTCCCCATGGAGAGTAGCCCGTCCCCCCCCCCCCCCCGCCCCGGGCGACCTCTCCACCCCTGGGAGAGCCACAACTAGAAACTGTAGGCGTTCCTGCTGCCATTTATTGTTTTGTCACATATTTACATTCCGCAGGAAACCTGTCCCGCGTCCGTCCACCAAGGCCTTTCGGTTCCTCGCTGGCCGGACTGCTCCAGACCCCCGGGCGCAGGCTTGAGGCCAAAGCCGGGGGCTCGGGGGTGTCAGACGTTCAGCAGGAGGGGCCGGTGCTCCTCCTCGGTGGCGTCGCTGGGAGGGATTTCGTAAATGACAAACAGGGAGGAGTACAAGCAGCCCAGGAAGGACACCAGGCTAGAGAAATACATGACCCCGTTGGTGCTGCCCACGGCCGAGGTCAGCGGCCCCAGCACCAGGGACACCAGGATCTGGGCCAGGAAGTACTGGCAGCTCAGCAGGGAGATGTCCACGCCCATGCCCCGCCTGGTGCCGTCCGCACCGGACCCTGCAAACTGATCCAGAAGGAGAAACACGTCAGCGGGCCACCTGGACAGCAAGGGGACCTCAGCCCCACGTTTCCTGCAGGCCCAGGGGACCCAGCGGGCTCACATTTTCCAGCGCCGACGTGCGCAGGGAGTTCAGCCAAGAGTTTAATAATATTTGTGTTCAGAGAGATGACGGCAACGAAAAGAATCCGTGACTAACAGGAGTGGAAGGGCCGTGTTCCCACGGGCCCGGGCGGCACAGAGGCTCCCTCTGGCTTGGGGATCTGGCCTTCCCCGGCCTCTCCCCGGAGAGACGGGCACTCCACGTCCCGGCCCGGCCCCCTCCCCAGCCTCTGGCCGCCACGATGCCTACGCCACGCTCGGAAACACCCTCTCACGGTCGCCGTGCCTGGTCCTTTGGCCCGGCGCTCGGAGGCCCCGTGGCCTCCACGGTGGGCACGTCTCCCTGCCTCCCACCCGTGCCCCCCTCCCCCGCCCCGGTGCGGGGGGGAAAACGCGCTCCTTGAGCGGGTCCGCAAGGGTGACGGTGGGAGGGGACAGGGTGGGTCCCCCCGCTGCTCCCCCAGCACAGGCCACCCTCACCCACTGAGGGCAGATGACGCCACCCCCACAGACCACCGTGCGCGCACCGCCGGGGGGGGGGGGGGGAAGGGGGGGCGGGGCCAGCGTGCCGGGCCCGCCTCCAGACGCGGCCGTGGTTGCCTCTGGGATATTGCTAAGCCCCCTTCCCGGGCAAGGCTGTGTCCTCGAGGGGCTGTGGAGGGGCCCCTCGTGTGTCCTGGGGAAACTGTGGCTCCCCGTGGCTACACACGGTTGGCAAGGCCACCGTGGTGGGGAGGTCACGGGTTAGCCCCGAACCTGCAACGGAGCAGAGACTGACAGGACTGTGAGCATCTAGGAGACCCTAGAGCCAGAGTCCCAAGGCTTTGAGCAGCGCGAGGGTGGCCCGAGGCTCTGGGCGTCCCTTGCCACCGGGTGGGGCAGCCTGGCGCCGGCCCATCTGCCTTCCCAGTCAGGGGGTCTCCCTCCCCTCTTGGTCCCTTGGGTGCCGTTGGCGCCGGCTGTGGCGGCTCTGCAGGTGCCGGCTGGATGTTCGGGTCGTGCACGGGGCTCACTCTCCAGCCGTCACAGCCTCAGCCCTGCCCTGGGGGAGAGTGCAGACGGGCCACTGCCTGTCCGCCTAGCTGGGAGTCCAGCTGCTGGCGGAGAAGGGGCTGGGAGGGGCCACCGCGGCTACCACCCAGAGGCCCCGGGTCTGGCCCCTTGTAGTGCCTGGGTCTCTGGGCCGATTGGACTTCTCACAAAAAATACTGTGCTCAGAGCCGGCCCCCACTGAGTTCATCAGAGACTCCAAACTCCTCACAACAACTCAGGATGCCTCCTGGGCCGGGCCTGGGGGAGGCGGCAGAGGCCCTGAATGAAAAGGGGGTGCGAAGAAACCCAGGTATCAAGGTGATCTTTTAATGCAGCATTTTAAAATCTCGAAATTACCGCAAAAAAAATCTTGGATGGGAGCATTGTCGGCCATAAGAAGGAGTGACGGACACACTGACAGGCCACGCACCTTGAGAACCTGATGCTGAGTGACAGAAGCCAGACACAGAGGCCCCGTGTGCGTGATTTCGTTTACATGAAACGTCCCGGACAGGCGAGTGCACAGGGGGCACAAAGTCGACTCGTGGTCGTGGGGGTGGGGGGGGGGTGTGCGGTGGAAAGAAGGGGGATGGCTAATGGGTGTAGGGTTTCTCTCGGGGGCGACGAAAATGTTCTGAATCGATTGTGGTGACAGTTGCACAGCTCTGTGGGTACATGGTATGCCTGAAAGGGGCGGACTGTATTGTGCGGTGTGTTCTAGCTCAGTAAGGCTGTTAAAGGAAAATCCATGCTGAACACAACATCAACATTTTATACAAAGGCAGGGCTCGGCTTCCTTTTTTATCCTTCTGCCTCAGACTCCACCGTGGCTCGGCACGGTGCCGCGACTTACCCGGTCTCTGCTTAAAGTCCTGCTACCGCGTTCAGTGCGGGGTTTCGGCACCAATTCCCGTCTTTCGAAATACCGCATTCTCCTATCATTGACCTTGATCACTGAGTTTTGTGTGTCCAAGGCGAGCCCCTGCTTGCCTCACCTGAGGCCCCGGGCGAACGGGTGACCCCGAAGCCTGACACTGGAGGACGCAAAGGGGCGGGCCTCCCCTTCCTCTCTCCCCGCCGCCCAAGTACTGCCACGAACGGGGCGGCTACGCGCTCAGGTCTGTGCCCTCTGCTGCCGGCCACTTGACATTCTCTTTTTTTTTTTTTTTTTTAATTTTTTTCAACGTTTATTTATTTTTGGGACAGAGAGAGACAGAGCATGAACGGGGGAGGGGCAGAGAGAGAGGGAGACACAGAATCGGAAACAGGCTCCAGGCTCTGAGCCATCAGCCCAGAGCCTGATGCGGGGCTCGAACTCACGGACTGTGAGATCGTGACCTGGCTGAAGTCGGACGCTTAACCAACTGCGCCACCCAGGCGCCCCACTTGACATTCTCAATGTGTGAACAGGCCCCTCGCTTTCATGGTGTAGCTGCTCTCAGGCTCATTTCTCGGGGTGTTCAGGGGGTTTCTCCAAGAAGCTGGGGGGTGGGGAGGGTGTGGAGGCCAGGCCCAGGCTGGCCTTTTCAGGACCCGAAGCAGAAAAATGGAAGCACTTACCTTTTTGTTCTGGTAGTAATCGCACAGAAGCGAGTAGGGCAGGGTGCACAGAGTGGAAAATAAAATCCCGTAGGTTATGCAGAGCGACAGGACCACGTACAGGTTCCTGGACAGGGTGGCGAGCCCGGTCCCCAGGCCAAAGGCCAGGTAGGCAATGAAGTACAGTGTGCGGATGCTGAGGTATTCTTCTAGCTTCTCAAGAATAGCTGCGGGCCAGAAAGGAGGGTGAGCAGGGGCACCGGCCGGTGGTCCCGGGGACTCCGCTTCCCTGGGCCACCTGCCCCCGGCTGGCCCTCCGGCTGGCAGGCAGCTTGCCCCAGGCCAGAAAGCCCGCGTGGGGGGCCGAGGGTATCAACAGGGTGGTCTCGAGCCCCCCAGCGCTGCTGCAGGGACAGAGGTCTTGGGCCGAAGCCCCACGGGGGCCCAGGGTGGGGGACGGGGAAGTAAAACCATTCTGGGGACGAGCCCGGCCGGCGGCCCGCCTGGCACCGCCTAGAGCTAAGAATGGTTTTTGTATTTGCAAATGGTTTTAAAAACAATCAAAAGGAGACAGATATTTTGTGACACGTAAAAATCACATGAAATTCCAATTCCCGTGAGCGCAAAGGAAGTTTTACCGGATCTCCGCCGTGAACACTGGTGAGACAGAAACATCTCGTCTGAGGCGGCTCCGAGCCACAGGGGCGGAGCCCAGGGGCTCCCCAGGGGCCACGTGGCCCTCGAGGCTGACCTCGCCCACCATCTGGGCCTTGACGGAACACGTGGGCCCACGTGGGCCGACGCTGAGATGGAATTTGCCCAGGCCCCCCGCTGGGACGGTACCCGGCACCCTGCAGGGACCCAACCTGGCTTCCTACGTCCCCTGTGTCCACCAACGCGAGCCTCGGGGTCATCTCGGCCTCTGGCCTCGGCTCTCCCCACCTGCCCTCCGTTCTCTCCTGCCTCTCCCCTCCCTCTGGACCCGTCGCCCCGAGACTCCACGTGGGAAGGGTGGGGGCGGCAGACAGCACGCCCGTCTGGGGGCGACGTCGATGTTGGGGCCTGGCCCCCACTCTGCCCTCGCTTGCGGGCCTGGCCTGTCTGCCCGCTGGCTTCCTCGGGTCTCGGTGGACACCCGGGCCCTGCCCCGCCGCCCGGCTGACCCCGACGGCTGTTCCACGACTGTGTCCCCCACACCCGGAAGCCACGCCTGCGGCTGCAAAGGCACCACCCTCCCTCCACTCGGCGTACGACCCCGCTAAAGCCATAACTCCCATGGGGGGCCCCCCACCCCGCCTCCCCCCCCCCCCGGGTGGCGGGTACCTGAGTAGAAGGCGGCGCTGAAGGCGTAAATGCACATCCCCCAGCAGCCCATGGTGACGCCGCTGTTGTATTTCTGATATTGTTCCGACGTGTGCGGGGCTTTGGGGTCTCCCTGAAACACCACCTCGCCCATGAAGTCCGTGTAGAAGAGCAGCATTCCCTCAAACGACAGCCACCCTGGGAGGAGGGAGGGGCTCGTGACCACCGGCCCGGACGCTGGCGTGGCCCCGTCTTTCCCCAACGGGGTTTTACTGATCGTCAAAGGAACACAGGGCCTTCGTCGCTTGGAAACTTAAAGAAGAAATTACCTATAGCCTTGCCACCCAGAGGTCACTTGACCTCTGTTAAGATTTTATAAGTTCCCTTCTAGCCTTTTTGAAAGCAAATACGCATCCTTATAAAAACACAAGCTCTGGGGAGCCCGGGTGGCTCAGTCGGTTGAGCGTCTGGCTTCGGCTCAGGTCATGATCTCGCGGTTCATGGGATCGAGCCCCGCGTCGGGCTCTGTGCTGACAGCTGGGAGCCTAGAACCTGCTCGGGATTCTGTGTCTCCCTCTCTCTCTGCCCCTTCCCTGCTCACACTCTGTCTCTCTGTCTCTCTCTCAAAAATAAACATTAAAAAAATTTTAATTATTAAAAAAAACACAGTTCTGTTGCTTGAAAGATGCTAGTCTGTTCTTTCTCTAAACATTATTGCCACAAGGAAAGCGAGTCGCTCACTCCCTCTAAATGCCTCATCCTGGGGGCGCCTGGGTGGCGCAGTCGGTTAAGCGTCCGACTTCAGCCAGGTCACGATCTCGCGGTCCGTGGGTTCGAGCCCCGCGTCAGGCTCTGGGCTGATGGCTCGGAGCCTGGAGCCTGTTTCCGATTCTGTGTCTCCCTCTCTCTCTGCCCCTCCCCCGTTCATGCTCTGTCTCTCTCTGTCCCAAAAATAATAAACGTTGAAAAAAAAAATTAAAAAAAAAAATAAAATAAATGCCTCATCCTGTTCCCCACTCGCCTCTCTGCAAGGGAGACAAGAAAATGCCTGTGGAACCGCAGCCACAGGCACGCGAGGGGGGGCATTTCACTGAGAGAAACGCGTCAGGAAGCGCAAATGTCGATACGGGCCCACTATCGCCGAGGAGACTGAGGGCTCCTTCAGTTTCACCTTCAGTAGCACAAGGGGGGTGGCATTTATTGGACCTCTTGAACCCCAATAATTATCATGCACAACTTCCTATGCTATTAAAATTCTTCAATAGCCCCATTTTAATGGCAGCAAAATACTGCACAAGGCGGACACGCCATTAATACATTTAACCCCTCTCCTCTCCTATTGTTCGTTTATACTTCCCGCACTCCCTGCCCCTGCTTCCCAGCTTCTGGCCATTATAAATCATGCTGTAATTAATACCCGGAACATAGATTATTTTTTTCTCAAGGAGACTTCACGCCCAGCACGGAGCCCAACGCAGGGCTCCAACCCACAACCCTGAGATCAAGACCTGGGCTGAGATCAAGAGTCAGACGCTTAACCAACCGAGTCACCCAGGTGCCCCTGGAACATACATTCTTGATAAAATTGCTGATGATGTTCTTGCAAAGAATACCAAGCAGGGCCACTGGGATAAAGGTTATGGGCATTCTCAACATTCTTGGCTGTTGCCGGGGCGCCTGGGTGGCTCAGTCGGTGAAGCGTCCGACTTCGGCTCAGGTCATGATCTCACGGTTCGTGGGTTCGAGCCCCGCGTCGGGCTCTGTGCTGACAGCTCGGAGCCTGGAGCCTGCTTCCGATTCTGTGTCTCCCTCTCTCTCTGCCCCTCCCCCACTCGGGTTCTGTCTGTCTGTCTGTCTCTCTCTCTCTCAAAAATAAACATTAAAAAAAAAGATTCTTGCCTGATGCCAAATTGCCTTCTAGAAAGTCATCCTGATTTATGGCCCACGATGTTTGAGAGCCTAGAGCATCTCAAATGCTTAATCAGCCTCAGAGGTTCAACGGCCCTACAGCAAGGAGGTACCACATGGAATGAGGTGAGAGCCAGGGCTTTTTCCGTGGCGATCGGAATGCCAAGGCCGGTGGGTTCAAGGCCGGTGCCGGGCACAGGCAGGCACGTGTGAGTGTCGGCACACATGTCCATCCCGGCTCTGAGAGCAGGACAGCAGTGAGGCTCAAACGGGCTTAAGACACAAGTCCCTCCAGTGGTACCACTTCACTGTGAATTGTCCCAGGAGCTTTTGGTAACGAGAATCCGGGCTCCGTGGAGACCCTGCGTCCCGCTCGGGGGAAGGGGTGTGCCTCGATTCGGGCCTACCTGGCCCTTCCTGGAGAAAAGCCCCCTCGGGCAGCCCCACGCCACGTCCTGCCCTTGGTGGCGTCTCAGGAGTCCTGAACTCATGGGAGATGACCCCCAGCCCGGGACGTGGCTCTCTGGGAGGCCGGCGGGGGAGGGAGCGGCCCGGGTCACAGGGCCGCGTCCCCGCAGCAGAGCGAGGCGGGGACACGGAGGCACCGGGAGGTTTGCCAAGAGCTCACCCAGGAAGTGGTTGACGCAGAGATTGCGAAGCGCCTTGGGCATGTTGCAGATGGTGACGCACAGGTGCCTCATGGACAGAGGCTGCCCCGACGGCTCGCTGGAGCCCGCCAGCTCGCTCTCGTACTTGACGCCGTTCAGTAAAATATTTGCCACCTGTGGAGGAAGCCACACAAACCTCCTCAACGGAGCAGCAAGTCGCGGCCGCCACGCCGAGGCGCGGATGTCGCCGCGACGAGAAAGTGAACGAGAGACACACGCGCGGGGGCCGCGAAGGTCCGCCTTCCCGGGCGGGGCCAGCCGAGCTCCGAGCGCCGCCCTGAACGACAGGGCCCACAGCAGGTCATCTCTTCTGGGACGTGGCACAGCTGGGAACAGAGCCCCGTGTCGGGCGTGCCCCCGCCTAGGCCCCAGGGCGGGAGATCCGTGCCACGGAGCGCGAGGGAACACCCCGTCGGACGTGAAACACACTTGAAATACAAGAAATATGGGTCAGTTCAAATCCAGATGGTACAGAAGTCCCTTCTCTTCCGCAACAGCGGGGGCTAGAAGACTTCGTGCCCGGTGACCGGGGAATCTGTTTAAAACTCTCTATCCACACGGAGGCCAAGTGAGCAGGTGCAGGGAGCGGACACGCTTACCTCGGCCCTCGGGGGGCGGGGTGGGGGTGGTCTAGATTTCTCTCTGGGGCCCAGGAGCACCGCTCCCCCCGGCAAACGTCAAATGCGCTCGCTGATCCGGTTTGCGAAGTCCTCCTGGGACGAGAAGGTGTCAACGCCACGGTCGCCCTACCTGGGCCGCTGGTGTAGACACCAGCCGGGTGACCTAACGGTTGTGTGAGCAGCGAGGGGCGGGAAGAGACGCACCACCCCCCCCCCCCCCCCGCCTCCGGGCGGGACCTCGTGCTGCGGTCAGCTCCCGGACATTCCAAGTGGGGACGCCAAGGAGGCCAACAGCCCATGGCACCGGCTCCCCGGGCAGCCATGCCCACTGAGCTTGTCACCCGTTTCTGCCGGAGGAAGACCACTCACATCACACTCGTGCCCGCTTGAGGCTGGGTGTGTTTATATTTAGCTCAGGATTCTTCCTCTCCTCGAAGAGCTGACTCACAAATTGTACTACACCGAGCATGGAAATAGAAGGGACTCAAGTGAGATTTTCAACCATAACTAAAGAGCTGTATCTAGAAGGCAGTTTGAATTTTTTGGTTTTGGAACAGCATAGGCTGGTCGGGGATCGACAAAAGGTCTGACCGATTGCTCCGATGTCATCAATGAACGAAGAGAACGCCCTTGACCTGAGCGATTAGAGAAATCTCTCTCTTCTGACAATAAGGGGATGTCCTGACCCTCTAGTGACTTCGGGTTCTTCAAACCTTTCCCAGATCTGGACCCTGGAGATGTGCTCGGTGCTGCCCACGGGGGAGCCTCGAGACCTCCCCTCAAGGAGGCCACGCACCTGCCCGGCACCCTGCCTCGGGGCGAGAGGACGGTCGCCCTTACGAGACGATGGAGACCCACGAAGACTAAGCCCTAGCGCCCCGGAGAAAAGCAGACCAGACCCACAGGCGCACTCGAGGACGGAACAACGAAGAGAAAAGGAACGGCCGCCTCGACACGTGTCTCCGGTCCGCCTCCCCCTGAGTCAGGGAGCCCATCGGTCCTCCCGGGCGCACAGAGGGGCCGCCTGGCCGGGGGACAGCCCCGTGTGGGTGCACTTCACGGGGACACGCAGCCCTGCCGTCGGGCAGACACGTCAGCAGGCCACGCTTCCGAGCCACCCGGCCTTCAGGACGGCCCGCCTCCCGCGCGCCTATGCGGGCTGAACACGGTTGTACGGGGCTCCTGCCCGGGCAACTCCGAGTTCTTACTGACATTCTCGCTCACCCTTGGCACAGGCGGGCCGCGGAACTATTATGGGTCCTGCAACTGACGAAATACCTTCCTGTGATTTCAAGCAGCCTCCTCAAGACAACGGAGTCCGACGGCGGTTAAAATCCCGCCTTGTCAGCCGGTGGCCCTGCAGCCGATCCGACGTGTACTAAGTACAACGCAAACAGCCTTCCGGAAGGTTCTCGGCCTGCACAGACCCTGCCGTGCGCTGCCTTTTAGAATGCAGAGTCCTGAGAGCTTCTGGGGCGGCCGGCGGAGGCCGGACGCCGGGAGAGGGACGCGGGGAGGGCCCGGAAACGCGTGCCAGGTTTTCCGTTCGGTGTCCACCTTTGCGGGAGACGCGGGCAGCAGGTTCGCGCCGCCAAGGTGGGGGGGTGGGTGTGGGGGGGGGGGAGCAGGAGGGGCTGCAAATGCAGATGCTTGCAACAGGCTCGCTGCAGCCTCGTCCTGGCCTGGGTGGCCTTCGGGCAAACGTGGCCGCATCTCAAAGGAGTGTCCCTTTAATGGTGGCCCATGTATTAAGCCATCGATGGGCCCGTGACAGACACCCTGAACTCCCTCGTGGGGGGGAGGGCGGTCTCTTCACCGACGCGTGGGGCTTGTCTATTTAGATCCGCAGACCTTCTGATCCCCCCCAGCAGGGAGGGCTCCGGATGTCTTTCCAGAGCGACAACCCCTCTCCATCTAACTGGGGGCTGGGGGGCGGTGGACAACACACAGTGACAACACACGCTGACCCGTGGTCCCCCTCACCCTGACTTTTACCTGCTGACTGAAGGTCACGTTCCTCCTCCGGCTGGTTTCGGGGCTGCCTCCTCCGGCCGCATCCGGGATGGCCAGGGTCTGGGGTCTCTTCAGGATCCCGGCCGATCGCGGTTTGGGGGCGTCCAGGGAGCCCACCCTCAGCACGTCCCCGTCGGGGCCGGCGGCCAGCGCCACCTCCCGCCTGTCCCCGAGGCCGCGGTCCTGGCGGTAGAAGCCGTCGGGGGCCCGGGGGAAGCTGAGGCTAATGGCCTGTGGCGGGGCGCTGCTGGGGATGGCCAGGTAGTTGTCGTGGCCGCCCGTGAAGCAGTCGATGAGCACGCTGTCGATGTTGGAGGTGGCGAAGGACGAGGCGAACTCGTTGATGCCGGTCAAGGAGCCGTCCCTGCTGGTGAAGCTGCCGTACTTGGGCGTCAGGGGGCTGAGCGGGGAGATGGGGCTGGAGAAGCTGGCGTACAGGCTGGTGGCCGGGTGGCAGGGGAGGGGCTCGCCGGCCCCCTCCTCGCACAGCATGGGCGGGGAGGGCGGCAGGGGGAGGCTGGGGCTCTTCATGGTGGCCTTCTTCTCGCCGGGGGGCCGCAGGGGTCTCTCGGGGATGCTGACCAGTGTGAGGACGGTGGTGATGCTCAGGGTGACCGCGGTGAAGATGTAAATGACCCTCAGCTGCCCGCCCAGGGCTCTCCCGAAGCTGGTTTTGTCCCAGTGGATGCCCCCGACCACGTACCCGAATCCTCCTCCGAGGCCTGCGGAGAGAAGCGGGGTTAGGTCCCCGGGGCAGGGAAGGCCCTCAACGGTCGCGGTTCCAGACCATCATTCTGGGAGAGTAAGGACCGTGGTTCTTACTCAGGTTGCTTACTCAAGTGTGTGTGTGTGTGTGTGTGTGTGGCGGGGGAGGGGGGACCACGTGGCCACCCTGTGTCTTGCTCGCCCGATGCCAGCATCCTCATACACGGCCACCATTAAGAGTCACCCCTAATGGTGACCGAGGACGGCCACCCTGGTGACTAGCTCTCCGGGTCAGCGGGCCACCGGGACACAACAGGGCTGCGGGAATCCGGTCCTTTCCTCTGCTCCCGCTTGCTGTATCCCAAGGCCTCCGGGAACAGGTAAAGGGCAAACTGATTTGTGCAGCACAACGTTAAAATGCAGGCAATGCCGCGTTGCAGCCGGCCCCCGGCACGACATATACTCACCTCCAGAAAGTGCTGCTCCCCCTACCCCCCAGCTGCCCCCCACGTCCCAGCGCCCCCCCACCCCAGGCCCCTTCGCCGCTACACTGTGGGTCTCGTGTGTTATCTGGAGCCCGTCTACTGGTTGGGAGGCGAGTCTGTTTACTTCTGCTGCTGAAGAGGAACCTGCTTCCCCGCAGCGTGTGGGCTCTCTGGCTGCCCTCCGCTTTGGGGGCAAGCAGCCACTGTTAAATAGTAACTCTTTTTTAAAAAAAAAAATTATTGGGGCGCCTGGGTGGCTCAGTCGGTTGAGCGTCCGACTTCAGCCAGGTCACGATCTCGCGGTCCGTGAGTTCGAGCCCCGCGTCGGGCTCTGGGCTGGTGGCTCGGAGCCTGGAGCCTGCTTCCGATTCTGTGTCTCCCTCTCTCTCTGCCCCTCCCCCGTTCATGCTCTGTCTCTCTCTGTCTCAAACATAAATAAACGTTAAAAAACAATTTTTTTTAAAATAAAAAAAATTATTAATTTTTCAGAGAGAGCAGGGGAGGGGCAGACAGAGACAGGGACAGGGGATCCGAAGCGGGCTCTGCGCTGACAGCTCAGAGCCTGGAGCCTGCTTCTGATTCTGCCTCCCCCAGTCGCGTTCTGTCTGTCTCTCTCTCTCAAAAATAAATAAACATTAAAGGAAATAAAAAGAAAAAAAGAAACACA
Source organism: Lynx canadensis (assembly GCF_007474595.2). Taxonomy (NCBI): domain Eukaryota; kingdom Metazoa; phylum Chordata; class Mammalia; order Carnivora; family Felidae; genus Lynx; species Lynx canadensis. The sequence goes on along the minus strand of NC_044310.1, from coordinate 5,619,595 downwards.
GAGAAGGAACTATTAAAAAACTGGACAAAGGACTCGCATGTCTATTTAATGTCTGTTTCTCCAAAGAAGACATACAGATGGCCAATAAGCACATGGAAGGACGCTCAACTTCACGAGCGTTTAGGGGAATGCAGATCAAAACACAACGAGATTCTGCTTTGCACCCATCAGGATGAGTCGTATCAGAAAAAAAGAAAAGAAAAGAAAAGAAAAGAAAAAAAACAGAACATGACAAGGGCTGGCCGGGAGATGTGGTGACATCGGAGCCTTTGTGCTTTGCTGGTAGGAGGCAAAATGATACAGCTGCCACGGGGCACAGTGTGGAGGTTCCTCAAGAAATTTAAAAGAGAAATACCGTAAGATCCAGTAATTCTACTTCCGGGTTCATACACCAAAGAATCGAAAGCAGGGTCTCGGAGAGTTATCTGCACACCCGTGTTCGTGGCAGCAGTATTCACAGCAGCTGAAACGTGGAAGCTACCCCTGTGTCCATCAACGGGTGAGCGGATAAGCGAGATACGTACGATCTGTACGCACAACGGGATGTTATTCAGCCTGAAGCGGGAAGGAAATTCTGACACCCGCTACGACATGGATGGACATTACCGGAAGTGAGATAAGCCCAAACCCCGCACTGGTCCTGCCGAGACCCCTCCAGAAGTTCCCTGGACCCACAGCCACACGGGTGTATGAACAGAGTCCGGCAGTGGCATTTTCTAGAAGAAGCGACAGAGGCCCGGACAGCCTGAGCCGTCTGCCCCCAGGTCGCACAACAAACAGGAGGACACCGATTCAGGCCTCCCACCCCTCCGTCCGGGTCCCACACGACCCCGTCTTGTCACGTCTTTCCCTTGACGTTGACAAACACCTTCCACCTCTATTTTAAGTGGGATTGTCTTAGTCCGTTTGATGTTGTAACAGGATACAGGTTTTATATTGAGAAAGCTGGGAGTACTGATTTGTACGGGATAGTTTGATAACCAAAGAGCACCCTGAATTCTCTTACTGCTCTGCGGTGAATTCTCTGGAAGTTTTCACCTGCCCCGTCACTGAGCCCATTGGTGATAACCCTCAAAGCAACAACTTTGAGTGGCTGGACCCACCAAGGTCCCAGCTGAGGCTGAACAAGGCGAAACTCCGCCTTCTTATTTCAACCCTCAGGTGTGAACAACCGACCTTTTTGTTGTCTAGATGGTGCCATCATTTTGCAGGGTTTTTTGCTCTGTTTTGTGTGTGTGTGTGTGTGAGAGAGAGAGAGAGAGAGAGACGTCACCATTTAAAATGGCCCCCACGTGTAGCGTTGATGTACTGCTGTCTCTTGTTGGTAAGTTCGAGAAAGCTGTGATGGGTCTTATGAAGAAGTGTGTGAGATGAGCCTTGTTCAGGGACGTGTTACAGGGCTGTTGGCCATGGGCTCAATGGCACTGAATCTGTGATATACATTCCAAGGGTGTCTTTAAATAGAAACACATAAAACAAGTTTAGGTATTGATTGGTTGATGAAAATGTGACCAGAGGTTCACAGGGAGCTAACCCTGTACTTTTCCTTGGGGCAGTGACTCAGTACTGGCTAATTCAGGCTTCATGGCGACTCTGTAGAATGTAACTACTCGAACGATGAGAATAAACTATACATAAGGCTATATACACAGATAGTTACGTACACACATTTATAGCTATATCTATAGTTCATATACATATGCGCATGTACCAGCATTATATATTATTACTAAAATATATCATTTGAGATATATATTTTCTTCTTTTTAAGTATATTTTATTTTATTTTTGAGAGAGAGAGAGAGAGGGAGTGGGGGAGGGCCAGAGAGAGAAGGAGGGAGAGAATCCCAAGCGGGCTCCGTGCTGTCAGCATAGAACCCGACGTGGATTCGAACCCACGAACCGTGAGATCGTGACCGGAGCCGAAACCAAGAGTCGGCCCCGTAACCCACTGGGCCCCCAGGCGCCTCTGAGACATAGTCACCTCAGTGGTCATCTGTACGTGTGAGTTCAGCCCCCCGTGCCTCCGCGCTGTGGACACCTACCCGCCAGGAGGGCGTGGATGTTGAGGCCGCGGTCCTGGTCGGCGGGGCCGCACACGTCCATCATGTAGGCGTGGCTGGGGTTGTCTGCCGAGTCCGCACTGAAGTCCACCAGCACGACCCCGCACACCGTGAGCAGGAGGCCCCACTTGTGGTTGTCAGCCGAGTCGGCCAGCGCCGCGCCCAGGTCCCTGCCGTTGAGCAGGAGCGAGAGGCCCAGCAGCGCCCCTGCGGACAGAGAACCGACGTGACTGGAGGAAACGCGGAGCAGCCCGGGGCTCGAGTCGAGCATCTTTAGGGCCCCGGAGAATTCCTCTGTAATCAAACTTCAAGCAGAGCCCATCGGAAAAGTCACCCGCAGACTCACCATATATATATATATATATATATATATATATATATATATACTTTTTTTTTCGGCTTGGGTCGGGGTTTTTTATTTTGTCAAGCAGAGCAGGAACGACATACACGTTATTAACTCACTCTTAAAAAACCAAAGTGATGTATTCTCACAGTGACCTCGGGCCAGGCTAGGGGTGCGCCCTGCCCCCACACCCGAGAAATGATCTGTATATCCCTGCTTCGGTCACCAATGGATGGTCTAGGTTTTGCTAAGAGGAAGCAGTTGGGGCCTTTTTTCCTTTCCTTTCTTTTTTCTTTCTTTTTTTTTTTTTTTTCCACTTTATTTCAATTCCAAAACGACAGACCTATAGCCAGGACAAGAATGAAAGGGCGTCTCCTTCCAAACCTTGAGGTACATCGGTCACTCCAAGCACCCAACAGTGGCTGCAGTAGGAATCCTGAAACAGAGCAGGCCAGTGGTCATTGCGGGGGTCCCCACGGCACCCTGGGCTGGACAGTGAGGGAGACTCATCACACCCCTCAAACACCTGCACCCCTGCGTCCCGGGGCAGCAAAAGAACAGACGATAAAACTCGGAGTACACAGCCCTAAGCTCGGAAAACAAAAGACAGAGTCTTGGGAAAGCTCAGCTTCCCCCCCCCCGCTACATTTTCTAGTCAGGCCCCCCTAAGGCCCTAAGCAGCCATGACCTTCCTTGGGAATCCAAGGAATTCCAGGACCTCCCAGCCCCAAACCACAGGAAGCTTTATCGCTTGGATCCTCCAATGACAGCTCCGTGTAAGATGGTGGGAATCCTCGGGGTCTGCGAAATTCCTGTTCTGGAGTCTGGTTTCGACAGAGTCCCTTAAAATATGGGGTGTGACGACGACCATACCTGTGTTTTCCCACAGCCCCAGACTAATGAGTGGAACTTAACTCTCGTTCCTCCCTTGGCCCCTGGGGCCCCTCTAGCTGCTTCGACTCGGGCTTCCGGAAGCTTCCAGAGGTTTCCGGAGGCCATCCGCCATCGGGGCTGAGCTGGGGCTCACCGAGGATGGGGCTGATGAACCACACCAGACTGTAGAGCTGGTCGGGCAAGCCCATCTGTAGGAGCACGGGGGTCACATATGCTGTCTCCATGGCATAGCTGAACTCGATGCCGAAGAGAATACAGCCATTGAAAAGCAGCTCCCGGAAGGACCGCTGAGGGTGCAGGTCCCCAAAGTCCACCAGCTCGATGGGACATGGGGTGTTGGGGGGCGGGGGCGGGGAGGGACGAATGTACTTCCTCCTCTTGGGGTGTCGTTTGAAGTTGTTGGCTCGGTGGCTGATGTGCCGGGTCACGGACCCCGTGTAGCCGGAGATCTGAGACCTCCAGAAGTCCTGAGGAGCCAAAGTGGGGAGCAGAGCCTCTCCCGGAGGGGTGCCGCTCGCCGGGGGGATCATCGTAGGGGGGGCCGGTGCGAGTGCCTGCGGGGAAAGCCCGTTTGGGGGCGACGGTGACTCACCAGGGCCTCCACCACGAGAGTTGATTTTTCCAGGTGGATCCCTCCCACCCCCCCCCCCCCCCCCCAAGCTGGCACCTGCTTGTCCTTCTCATTTGAGAACGGATGAGTTCACGGTGCAGAACCCTTAGAGTCAAACGCTGTGCCCCCCAAAGTAGAGCCTACTGCTTGTGGGTGATGTCACCGGGCCTCAGTTTTGACTCAGTGCAGCTCCTACTCAGGAGACCAAAGCTGACGCTGTCCCCCTGCCCAGAGGGAGGACCCCAGCCCTCAGGTCCCTGCGCTGAAGTTCAAGGGGACCGACCCCGCCCCCTTGGCTCCACGAGGAGGAGTGGAAGCAGCCAGGCTATTTTAGGACCTGCAGCCCATTCTGGGAACTATTTTTGCCTTTCCCTGCAGGTCCCAGGGGAGCCCCGCGGCAGGGACAGGCTTGGGGCAGGACCCACCGACACACACCCTGAGTGCACGGTCAGGGGACAGTCCTTCCTTCGTGCGATGGAAAGTCGCAGCGGTCACCTTGCCTAACGCTTACGTCTACTCTTCCCAGAAGGCTGGGGCCCTTGCCTAAAAGCAGATGCATGAATTTAATTCAAGGCCTTTCCTTACAGCACCAATGGGTGAGTGAATTTGTAGTCAAGTCAGGAGAATGGAGACTTTTAGCGTGTTTGAAAATGCTCTCTTTAAAGAAATAAACCAAACGCCCTGAATAGGAATACAAGTTACAAAAAAAAAAAAAAAAAGTGAGGAACAAAAAGAAGCAGGGGGGTGAGAAATGGATCCCCACCCCCCGCCGCCCCCACCCACCCTCAAATCATTTTTTGGAGCAATCTTCACAACGCCCAAGCCCCAGGTAGGAAGTTAGCAAGGGCGCAGCCTTCTTCCCGCTCCCTGGGGTTAGTAGCAATCTGCCACACAGAGACCTGTTCCTGGTCATGCAACTGCCCTTCACTGCTTTGGGATTAATCTAGATGTTGAAAGAATGGATTCCAGTATGTTGACCTGTGCATTTTGGCCAACGTCAATTTTACTAAGCCTGGGGAGAGGAAGGCTACCAAAGTTGGAGGGAAAGAGGCAGATAAAAACACAAGAGGGGCACCTTCTAGGATTACGCCTGGCCTCTGGGACAGCTCACCCCATCTGCCTCGCAGAAAAGCAACTGCCTACATTTCCTTTGAAGTCCTTCCTGAGAAGCAGGTCCCAAACTCAAGACAACACCCCCCAACATTGACCAACTTCCTGCCAAGGACACTTGTTATTTACCAAGATAAATATTATAAGCTTTTTTTTTCAAAATTACTTTTTAAAAAATGTTTTTATTCATTTGAGAGAGAGAGAGAGAGAGAGAGAGAGAATGAGCAAGGGAGGGGCACAGAGAGAGGGACAGAGGATCCAAAACAGACTCTGGGCTGTCATCACAGAGCCTGACACGGGATTCGATCTCACCAACAATGAGATCATGACCTGAGCCAAAATCAAGAGTCGGACACTTGACTGAGCCACCCAGGCACCCCTTTCAAAATTACTCTTAAGCTTTAAAAATGAGGCCCTTATTTCTGACGTTAACTCACCGCCTTCCATCACACCGTCACTAATCCATAACTTCCTTATGAAGCTCTTCAAAATGCCTCATCACTCCAGATTTGTATCCTAGACTCCACCCCCTACCCCACCTGCTCAGGGATTATCTTCCTTCTGTTCAGAAGACACGAACAGCGGAAGTGATTTTCTTTAGAGACACCCTGGCAGGATCTAGAGCACCGTGTTAACCCACCAACCCATCCACCCACCTACTTACCCACCCAACCATCCACATGCACACCACACATCCACCCCATGATCTTCTAATCCACGCACCCACCTTTCCAACATGCACGCATGCATGCATCCACCCTTCCAAACATCCACTCTGATCCATCCACCCATCCATGCATGCATCCATCCGTCCATGCATCCATCCATCCATGCATCCATCCATCCTTCCAAGCATCCATCCATGCATTCATCTACCCACCCCTACCCATCCCCCACTCATCTACTCATTCACCCTTCTACCCATCCATTCATTCACCAACCTACCCATCTTCCCATTTGGCTGGGTACTAAGTACCAAGACACTGAGATCAGAGAGACAAAAGAAAGACAAAGTTCCTGCCCCTGAGTTGGGTGGGAGGTGGAGGGAAGGAGTTCTAAGCAGTGGGAACCACCTGTGTAAAGGAGAAGTGTGTGCAACAGTTGGGCACCGTGTCAGCATGGTGGGAGATGAGGCCACTGGGAAGGGATCAGCTGACGATGCAGGGCCTTGTGGCCCTGCTAAGAGATGCATTTCACACCGGGATGACGGGGACGGATGTACCCAGAGACCCAGTCTACTCTTGCCTCTGTGGCTTATCTTATGGCCTCAGAAAGATCCCACGCTATGTCCAAAACAAAGGCAGATATACCTAAGAACTATGTAGGCAGGTAGTACTTCATGAAAAACACGATCCGTTTGTGACAATTAAGTCAAGCTTTTTTTGTTTTTAAAGCTAAACTTCTTGATTGTGCTCTTCCTATTCTAGCTCAGGCCCTTGGACATAGTAAATATTCCAGAAAAATCTGTCCTTTGGCCAGTCTTGCCTTTAAAAGCCCAGGTGGCTGTTAGCATTCTCCGGAGCGTCACTCTCTCGTTAAAACCACAGAAACCAAGAGCCCATTGGAACACCACTTAATCGGACCATCTCCTTGAAAGTCAGAAGGAAGACCTTTGGCACAAGTGTGTGGGGAGCTTGACCTGACCCCACCCGCCCGGTCATAGCCCCACATCCACGGCAGTGACTAACTCCCTCTCTGCCTCTCCGCCATCGCTCTTTCCTATAAGCATGTTACCCCCATAGAGTGAACTTAAGTGCACGGGCATTAGAAACCTTGCCTTTCATTTTGGAATGAAGAACCATGGGCCACCCTGGAAGAATTTCAGATTCAAACCGCATATAGTAGAAGCATATTTTTGAAAAGCGGAGACTGTTCAACCTTTCTTAGAATGAACTCTGTGGATAACCCATGTCTCTACCTGTGATGTGACCACTTCACCATCACCTGCCCGCCACCCCCAGCTTTAAAACACAGCCTGCAGCCTGTCCTAGTGAAAGGGAGACCCTAACACCCCTGCCTTACCGCCCACCCCCCGGCATCTAAACCAGAAATGAAACCTGGACTTGAAGAAGTCTTCCCTGATTTTCAAATTTTGGGGCCAACGTTACTATTTTCATTCCAAAAATACATTTACTAAACGCTGTCCATGAAAGTTCATTCTAAGAAGAATGTCTGAAATTAATTTTTGAATGTTATAAGAAAGGAAAGTGAAATTTAAAATAATGAAATAGAATTTTGATACATGAATACCAATATTTACCAATCTTGCCATCTTGATCACATTATGTGAGCATTCAGTCCAAAAAAATCTATATGTCTATACTTATATCTATATGTCTATATCTATATCTATATCATCTCCCTGGACCCACAAAAGTTATATACTGGGCCCACTGTGCTTCTAGAATACAAAGGATGTTTCAAGTAATGAATCCCTCAAACTGTGGAATGGGAAGATTAAATGGCAAATGATTCATAAACATAAACAATGCCCATGCCATTTGAATGCTGAAAGTGACCCTACTGTGAGCCAAATGATTTCCTCATTTCTTTCTCCTCTTCTTTATATGACACAGGTTTCCCGCCTGGGATCACACGGGGCCACATCCCTTCCCCGCTCTCCCTTCCGCCAGTTCTCAAAGTTAATACTTGAAGGAACCATCCCCAGGCCAGCAAAGGGCTGCGGGGACCGAGGGGGTGTATTTAACGAGCTGGTTACTGAATTGCGGCCATTCCTCACTTTTGCTCTCTGGAATTCGGCCCCTCCCTGACAACCAACTGATCCAGAAACCCCTGGTCAGGTGCACACCGAACTTGGGTTTCATTAGCACCTGATTCTCCTTCCCTACGAAGGCTGAAAAACATAAACATTATGGTAACCCCAGAAATAACCCGAGAAGTTTATTGATGAGGTTGGAATGAACTGAATTGCTGTAAGCCTCCTGTTTCAACCGTGGCAAGAAAGCAGAAACCCTGGGCCGTAAACTCATCATAAACTCAATCCTGGGATGCTGACAGAGGTCCTACCACAACCCCCTGCCAGCAGGAGGGTTCAGCCTCAGGCCGAAGGCAAACCGGAAGCTGATGACACCTGCCCAGGTGACCCGGGATCAGGCCTCCGGCACCAATAGGCACCGCGCAAGCCTGGGGCAGGTCCCAGTGTGTGCCAGGGTGGAATCAATCCTGTCACCCAGCGGCCGCCCTCCTCTGGGCCGAGGGTTCCGCACCCAGGGCGGGGGCGAGGCCGGGGCTCCCTTTACAGGTCAATCAGTTAGGCATCAAGGAAGAACAAAGGTCTCCGTGCCAACCTCCAGCCCCAGTCGTGGCACTGTGACTACCCGGGGGTCGGGGGCGGGGGGGAGGGGGTGGCCTACGCCGCGTCGCTCCGGCGCAAAGCCCGGCAGCTGTGCTGGGGGGGGGCGCGGGAGGAGATGGGGGTACCTGCGGCTCGAGACAGGAGGCATCCCCTTCCGAGGCCGGGCTCCCGCCTGGCCCGCGCGCAGCTCGGGTCCCCGCCCGGCAGCCCCCGGCCCGCCGCTGCGGCTGCAGCATCACCCCGCGGGGCGGGGCCGTGACGTCACCCTGCATCCCGCGCCGCCCGCGGCCCCGGTACCCGCAGCGCATCCTTAAAGCGGCACCGCCCCGCCTCGGCCCGCACCCCTCCCGCCGCCGCCGGGAAAGCCCCGGGCCCTCCGCGGGAGAGTACGATTTCAGTTTAGGAACGGGTTGGTGGAAGACGGAGATGTTAACGCGCTGTGCTGCAATATCTTCCTAGGCCCACGAGGTCTCCTTTTTATTGTTATTACTGTTACTCATTATGATTTTATAAAACACACACTCATGTTGGCTGATCCTTGAACCACCGGGTGCTCCGGGCACTGTGCCCACTGCACAGAACGGGTAAGTCGGTCCCGCCCACAACTTCTGTACTGCATTCCCCTAGGCCCTTAACGTGTACCAGGGCCTTCTCCGCGTCGCTGTTCTAGGGACTGGGGTCACAGCAATGGCCAAAAGAGACCAAAGTTCCTGCCCCTGTGGCGCAACATCGTAGACAGGGGGAGCCACGTCAGTCAAGACAAATATCACACGTCCGTGATGTGCCAGAAGATGGTTGCTCCCCAGAGAAGGAGCGGGGACTGTGGGGCTGGGGAGGGGGCCCTGTTGCGGTTTGCTTTTGTTTTAAGTTTTAAATATAACTGGCCGTCAAGTTAGCTGACATGCAGGGTATACAGTGTGCTCTTGGCTTCGGAGTAGACTCTCCCGATCCACTGCTGACATACAACACCCAGTGCTCATCCCAGCAAGGACCCTCCTCAGTGCTCTTCACCCATTTTCCCCGCCCCCCCAAACCCCGCCCCCCCATCAACCCTCAGTTTGCTCTCTGTATTAAAGAGTCTCTTATGGTTTACCTCCCCCTCTGTTTGTAACTGTCTCCCCCCGCCCCCCGCCCTTTCCTGTCCTCCATGGTCTTCCGTTAAGTTTCTCAAATTCCACATATGAGTGAAAATATATGATATCTGTCTTTCTGTGACTCACTTTTTTCGCTTAGCATGATACCCTCCAGTTCCATCCACATCGTTGCAAGCGGCAACATTTTTTTTCATCGCCGAGTAGTATTCCACTATATATATATATATATATATATATATATATATACATATATATATATGTATATATATATATATATATATATCATCTTATTTTTTAAAAAATTTTTAACGTTTATTTTTGAGAGGCAAAGAGAGACAGATCATGAGCGGGGTAGGGGCAGCGAGAGAGGGGGACCCAGAATCCGAAGCAGGTTCCAGGCTCTGAGCTCTCAGCACAGAGCCTGATGCAGGGCCCGAACTCACAAACCGAGAGATCATGACCTGAGCCGAAGTCAGACGCTTAACCGACTAAGCCACCCAGGTGCCCCTTTATACCACATCTTCTTTATCCACTCATCAGCTGATGGACATTTGGGCTCTTTCCATAATTTGACTATTAGTGATAACGCTGGGGTTTTATATGGGGTTGTTCATGAGTCCTTACCTAGAAAGTGACATTTGAGGGGAGACCAGGAGGAGGCAAAGGGGATATTAATGCTGGCATCTGGGGAGAAGGTCATGCCAGGCAGAGGAAAGAGCAGGTGCAAAGGGCCTGGGGTAGAAGCGAGGTAGGCTGAGTCAAGTAATGATAGAGCAAATAATTACACAGCCTGTAGTGAAATTATAACCACAGAAAATACTATAAGGGGAAGCATGTGGCCCTATGAAAGTTTTTAATAGGGAGAGTTTGACCTCACTGGGAGGCTCGGGTCTTCCTTGAGGACAAGTGACACTTGGGACGCACGTTAAAGCCGAGTGAAGAGGGCAGCGTGTTCCAGGCAGAGGGGTCAGCCGGTGCTGAGCTCTTGTGACAGGAGAGGGCATGGTGACTGAAGGAACCGGCGGGGCTGGAACGCAGAGGCCAGGGTTGATGGGGGCTGGAGAGGCAGACTGGGCCCAGCCTGCGGGCCCCGTGGGCTGCCGTCATATTTTAAGAACAAGGAGAAGCTTAGAAGTGTTTGATGCAGGGAAGTGGATGGCCTCAACCGTGCTCATATTTTGCGAAGATCATAGAGCTCGGATTGGAAAGTGGGTCAGAGGGGACCCGGAGACCAGGGGGGAGCCTCTAGAATGGTCCAGGTGGGAGAGGATGGGGTTGACGGCAGAGGGACCGAGGTGTGGGTTGGTTGGGCACTTGGGAGGTAAAACAACGGGCAGACTGATAGATTGAGGGGAGGGAGTGCGGGAAGGAGGGAGGGAGGTGCCGGGAAGTTTCCGGCTCAAGCATCTGGACCAACTGCAGGTTGGCGGGTGGGGTGAGAGTCGCGGGTTGGCCTTGGGACAGAATGAGTGGGAGGCATCCAAGCCGCTAGAGGTAGGGGGTCTGGAGCTCAGAGACGGGTCCTTGGAGAGTCACCTGCCTACCAGCCGTGGACGATAACTGGCTCTACCTTTTTTTCCCCCTCTAAGTGGGAGTAATGGTTTGGAAAAACACCACTGTGTTTTGCTAGCTTGCATTTACACCCAAATGACCCGCTCTCTCATTAGCAGAAAGCTCACAGCTGCGACTGACAAACCTCAACGTCTCAGGGGCTTTGCCCGACGGACGCTTAGGTGGGGCTCATGTGAAGGCCACAGGGGTGTTCCTGATGGGTGGGGGACGTCCACGCCGTCATTCAGGGACCCAGGCTCCTTCCATCTTGGCTCTGCCCGAGACAGGCTTGCAAGAGGGCCACATTCCATTCACATGCCGTTGTCAGCCACTCAGTCGGTGATGGGACACACCCACCAGCGCGGGAGGCCAGGATGCGTGGCCCCTGCCGGGGTGGGGAGGAAGTGGGTGTGGGGGGAAGCTGGCAGGCAGCTGCTTTTCTGGCCTTTTATCAGCTGGAGGAGGGTGGGGGAGAGGGGAGGAGGGGGGAGGAGAGAGGAGGGAGGAGGGGGAGGGCGGGGCCGCTAAGAGAACAAAAGTTGATGGCTCGTTTCTGAGGTTCAAAATAGGGATTTTGCGGCAAGAGAAAAGGCTTGGAATCTAGGCATTGTGGAGGGGAGAAAAGACTTTAAGAAGATCCCTTTGACCATTTTTAACCTTCCAAAGTTAGAACCTTCCAAGATTAGAACCCTCCTTCCTTACCCCTCCAAGGGCCAGACTGAACTGTGGTGTTTCTCCCCTTGCGTGGATGAGAAGCCCCCTCTTGTCAGGAGGTCAAGACGGGAGGCCAGAGAGGCAGGAGAGGGGGGCCGGAGGGGGGTGGTTGGAGGAAGCACAGAAGCCCGCCCCCTGGTCCCTGGGCAGAGCCAGGACGCCTTGTGTCTAGGGGACCCCGAGGGTAAAGCCTGGATCCTACCCCGTCCCGGGAGGAGCTTGTTCTGGGCTGAGCTGCCCCACAGCGACGTGGTGGCCACAGCCTGGCTGGGGTGGGGTAGGAAGTGGGGGGACTGCCAGGCAGGGCACCCGCCCCCCTCCCACCGGACTGCCAGGGAAATCCGGGGTCCCTGGAGTGCACAGGGGTGACGGCCAGTGGCCGCGAGCCCCGCCCACCAGCCCAGGAGGTCACGTGCGCCCCGCCCCTACCCCAGCAGCATCCTAGACGGGATTCGGGATTAGGACGGACCCGAAAAGGCTGTCGGTATCCTAAAAAGACCAACCAAGTCAGACCCAAAGGGGACTGTTCCAACGAGCCCACTGGATTCAACGATACACCAGGTCTGACCAAGTTCGTGCCTGCCTGTCACTCCCAACCCTCCGAGGCGCAGGACCGGTGGGTGGCGGCTCTTGAAAAAGCCCCCCCCGATCAGTAACATAAATAAGTGAACGCGGGTTCCTCTGCCCTCCTGACAGGGGTGTGAACAACTGCGCAGACCTGCCGTTCAGCCAGTAGAGGAGGCTGGTGAGCCGACGTCAGGTGGCTGCGGGACCCGCGGCTCAACCTGCCATGCCCGGGGGGTCCACCAGGCGGTGGAAGAGCCCCACCTTGGCGACTCGAGACTCAGCCACCGCCGGGAGCGCCCGGAGCGGGGACCGGTATAAATCCGGCGCTGTTCTGGCACAAAAGGGACGAAGAGATGGTCCTTTTCAAGCATTTTCTGACGCTGCAAGGATTCGCGGTTCCAAGACTGGATTGTTCTTTTTACTTTGTGAACGCGTTTTTGCTGCAAAGCGCACCGCCACGTGGTTTTTGGTGAATAACATCATTTTTCACACCAGATCTCGTGCCGGGCCCTGCGTTAAGGCTTTGGGGTACTTTAAACCTCTTTTACTCACATCCTACCGTTATGAAACGGGTATTGTAGCCACCGTGTGGTTTTTTGATCCGGAAACCCGAGGCTCCCTGAGAAGGCCTCACCACAGTCAGGGTGGGAGCAGGGACTGGAACCCTGGACCGGGTGATCCCAGGCCCACCGTGTGCCTCTGGCCGCAACAGAAGGGCCCCGGATGCAGTTTGCAGTCTTGGTTAGGGGCATTCATGCGGGTTCCCAGTGACTGTTTTGTTGGGCACCTGCCTTCCACCGGCACAGGGACTGGAGGCAGGGAGTCCAGAAAACCAGCCCTGCTCCTTCCCCCTTCCCTGATCCCCAGGGCTGCGGCGGCCGGGCAGTCCTCTCTGACCCCCACACCCCCACCCCGCCCACCCACAAACGGCTTGCCAGGAGAGCTGCTCGCTGGCTCCCAGTTCAAAAGATCTAGGCAGTTTCAGAGCCTCAGGCGTGCGTGCGCTCGCACACATGCGTGAAAGTGTGTGCTTACAGGAACGTTGGAGAGGAAGGTGTCTGCTCTTAAATTCTGTGTCGGTAACTTGGGATTCGTGTCCTCCGGTCAATATCGGTTTTCACTCTTCAGGGAAGCTGCTACTGACCCGCCATGCCCTACGCTCCCCCACACGCACACACATACACATGTAGGCACACACTTGCCTGCACACACGCCTACACAATTTGCATGCGGGCACACTCAGTGCGCGCTGATAAGCACACCGGTGCGTGAACGTGCGCACACGATTCCAATTGCTGGAGCTCCTCTGGCTGGGGGACCAGCAGCCACCCCGAGACTCTGCATTTGAACCTAGCACGTAGGTTTCCGTAAAGAAAAAGTCACAAAATCACGGTCCTCTAATTACACGGCGTAGCAAACGCCAGGAGTACGGGACAACCCAATCCCTTGTTGTCCTGTCCCCAAACGACTGGCAGAAGGCCACACACAGGCTTGCAAACGTATTTATTTGAGCTACGTATAACGGGATCGATTGAAGTTGTGTTGTTGAGCCTGTGTCCACACGGATATATTATGGGCTAAAACAGATTGATATGGGGGGCTCCTGGGAGGCTCGGTTGAGCATCCAACTCTTGGCTGAGGTCATGATCTCACCACGGTGGGAAGGAGCCCTGTGTCAGGCTCTGTGCTGGGCATAGAGTTTGCCTGGGATTCTCTCTCTCCCTCTCCTTCTGCCCCTCTCCCCCACTTGCAAGCACTCTCTCTCAAAAAAAAAAAAAAGGGGTGTGGGGGGAGAACCAGATTGTTACTGGCTGGCTTGGGAACTTGATTATACTGTTTCTGCAGGAAAATGAATTCTTATTTGGAAACATATGCCCTCCTTGTAGAGCCTATAGAACCAGACCCTGCCCGTGGGACCGTCCAAATTGCAGCGATGGGACTACAGGATTACAGTTGGAGGCCCAGCTGAGCCAGAACAAGAACCCGGGGTCTGGACACCAGGCAGTGCTAGAGTCGAGGGTGTTGGACCCGGCAAGGCAGTGGGACCGGGGCGGCTGTGGACTCCTTGTCTGTGAGCCGGGATCAGAGGCTCATCTGGACACAGGGCAAATGCAGGATGCCCGGTTAAATTCGAATTTGAGATAAACGTAATTTTTACATATAAATACGTCCCAGGCAATATTTGGCATCCTGCATTTTGGTACGTGTATTTTTTTTTTTTTTTTTTTTTTTTTTTTGGGACAGAGAGACAGAGCATGAACGGGGGAGAGGCAGAGAGAGAGGGAGACACAGAATCGGAAGCAGGCTCCAGGCTCCGAGCCATCAGCCCAGAGCCCGACGCGGGGCTCGAACTCACGCACCGCGAGATCGTGACCCGGCTGAAGTCGGACGCTTAACCGACTGCGCCACCCAGGCGCCCCGGTACGTGTATTTTTAATAGGCTCCATCCACAGCGCTGCTGGGACAGCTCCTGGAACCCGGCAGAAGAGGCCACCCTGGGAGCCCGAGGCCCCGCCAGTGAGACTGCCCGGTGATCCGGACCCCCAGCCTCCAGCCCCTTTCTGGTGCCTGGGAAACTCCCTCTGCCAGGCTCAGCTTTGATTTGCTGTTTCCCTGAGAGAAGAGTGAGCCCAGCATTCGTCGAGAAGTCCCGGCCGACCTCTGGATGGTTCTTGAGGGAAGAAACTTCTGGATAGTACGTCTCTGGGATTTTTTAAGTTCCAGTGGTTTTTGTGTTTTATCGCTTTGTCTAGTTGTCCAATTTATTACAGTCCTGAATAGTTAAATACAGTCTGCTGAATAGAAATTTCTGGCATGTAACCACTGTGTCTACAACGAATATATGTAAAAACATAAACATTTCAAATTATTTAATTAATTAATTTATTTTATTTTATTTGTTTATTTTTTTTGAGAGAGAGAGACAGAGTGTGAGCAGGAGAGGGGCCGAGAGAGAGGGAGACAGAATCTGAAGCAGGCTCCAGGCTCCGAGCCATCAGCACAGAGCCCTATGCGGGGCTCGAACCCACAGACTGTGAGATCATGACCTGAGCCGAAGCCGAAATCCCAACCGACTGAGCCACCCAGGCGCCCCCCAAAATTTCAGATTATTTTAACCTTTTATTTCAAGAATGCCCATGAACTAGTAAACTTTTATATCATCAAATCTAACACAGAAAAGTGCATGAAACAAAATGAACAGCTCAGTGATTTATCACACACATGTAACCATAGGCAGGTCTAGAGCAGGCTCTTTGCCAGAAATCCTTCTCCTGCCTTCTGCGTCACTACCCCCTTCTCCTCTGAACTCCTGCCTAGAGATAATCACCATTTCAACTTTTTTTTTAAGTTTATCTATTTATTTTGAGAGAGACAGAGAGAGAGAGAGAGAAAACACAGGCAGGGAGGAGAGAGGGAGAGAGAGAATTCCAAGCAAGCTCCTTGTTATCAGCACAGAGCCCAACACAGGGCTTGAACTCACGGACCGTGAGATCATGACCTGTGCTGAAATCAAGAGTCGGACGCTTACCAACTGAGCCACCCAGGCGCCCCCATTTTGACTTCTGTGTTCATTGCTTTCTGGCTTATTTCTGTAGCTGTAACATCTACACGTGAGTCATTTTTTGTTCCCCCAAAGCCGGTAGTCTATTGGGGAGGTGGTCCCAGCAAGCAGGAACGAGATGAGAAGGGGAGAAAAGCTAATACCAAAGATGTGAATGACCGGGGAGGTCACAGACGTAGGCAACTGGGGCTCAGTCCCGTTGGGGCCTCTGAGAAGCCCTGTGATCGTCCTCCTGGAGGATGGGAGCTGGGACATTTATTTACCCATTCCCTGCCCCCCCTGTTTGAGGGATGCTCTGCTTGGGGGCATTAACTGCCCTGCACTGTGGCTGCACCTTTTGGAGGAAAAGCAAATCCTCAGGAAATCCCAGCAGCTTGAGCTGGGAGCTGTCTGCTTGGCTACGAGCGAACCCAGGTGAGCCGAGGAGATGCACAGCCGGGCTGTTGTGGAGAGCTGGCTGAAGTCAGCCTGAAGTCAAGGCCCTGCCTCCTCAGATGGACGTCTCTCGACCAAAAAAAAAAAAAAAAAAAAAGGCAGCTGAACTAAGCCACGCATTTAGTGACACCCCGGTGCAATCTCCTTGACCTTGGTGCGCTGGAAACAGCTTGTAGACCAGCACCCCTGAGTAGCTCCGTGCTGCAGCGCCCATCTGTAGGAGCTACAGTTTCGCTCGGTCTTTCCGTTTGTCTGGTTTTGTGTGTTGGAATCAGAAGCATGTGCCCTTTCGTGTCTGGCTTTTGCTGTTCACTCTGATTTTGAGAGATGTCTGTGTTTTGCATGTGGTTCTGGCTCATTTTCAGAGCTGTATGTGTCGAATGAATGCCTCCGAAGAGACTCGTCCGTCCTTCTGTTGACATTTGGGCTGTTTCTGTTTCAGGGTTGTCGTAATAATGCCACTATGGACGTCGTAATGCCTGTTTTTGGTGTATGTCAGTGGGCATTTCTGTTGAGTATATATCCAGAAGTGGCATTTTGGGGGGGGGGGATATATGGTTGCTTTGGTAGATGGTTTTAAACGGTTTTCCAAAAGGTTGCACAGACTTACCCTCCTAACAGCAGTGTGTGTTGTTCACACAGTTGGGTGTGATTTGCCTTTTACTTTTTGCCATCTGATAGGTGTATACATGTGTCTAATGGTAGTGATAATTTACCTTTTTCCTGCGGCTAATGAGGGTGGGCATCTCTTTGTATGTGCGTCGGTCATCTCGGGATCTCCTTTGTCAAGTGCCTGATGGAGACTTTTCCCGACGTTTCTGTTGGGTCGTCTGTCTTTCTTACTGACGTCCACTTAGATCGCCCATGTTTTGGCCACCCCTTTTGCCCAAGGTAAGCGTTCTAAGTTTCACGCTTTTCTTGGAGCATGACTTCCGATGCACGCCAAATTTTGATAAGGTCTTTTCATTATTTGAATGAGACATTTTGGCAAGATATCCAAGTGACAAAATACGACCCATGGGCTTGGGGCTTCTCCATGCTTGGAGATGGATTTTGAGCAAGGGGACAGGAATACTTTCCGGTTCCAGTCGGCCGCTAAGCAGTGGGACTGGAGCAGGGCAGGCTGATCAGGTCCCTTGATGCACTAAGTGCCACGTAACTACTGTCTGTGCACCCATGAGCCCTTGGTTGTATCTCCCTCTTCTCTAGACTATACCCCACTGCCCACCTTATCTCTCCACTCAGACGCACATCTAAATAGGCATCTCAAACTTTCCAAGTCCAAAACCCAAACTTCCTCCCGTAGCTCTGCTTGTTGCCTGATTACCACGGAAACCTTAGAAGGCACTGAGGAACCCACCGAGATCTGGGACAGAAGTGTTATTTGCTTTCGCAGGGGCGCCCCTCAGTCAGAGGACGATCTGTCCCCCACAGCACAGGTGGACTCACACGTCTAAAGACCCGTGGCCATTTGCCACATTGCGAAGCCTCAACTTTCTGCCTAATTTTCCGGGCCCTCCCTCGTCTCTCTCCTCGACCTGCACTCCCTTAACCCCGGCCCACGTTTGTCTGCAAATATCCTGAGCTGTTTCCCAGCTCCCTGCCAGTGCCTGGAGATATGTCCAAAAGCTACCGATCCTTGAAGTTTCACCTTATCCCTCTCGCATCTGTCTCCTCCGGGTTTGCTGTCTATCCCACCTGACTTAGTGCTTCGTAACACCATGGCTTCCGCTGCTCCACAGAGCTTTAGTTCTGCTTGTCTTTTGTCCCTGAGCAAATCTGTTGGTCCCATGACCCTTAGCACATGCTCATTCTGTTCTCGGTCAATACTCCTTGCTTGTTAAGCGACAGGGACTGATTTACAACATCAAAAAACGAGTTGTTCTGGCTCCAGAAATCCTCACGTCCTGTGTAGGGGAGGCCTCGTCCCTGCACGTGGTTTCTGTGTGTGCGCCGTGGCTGGCCAAGGCCACGAGACCTCCCGTCCTTTGGTCTACGTGTCTTCTTTGCCACGGGCTGGCTTAAAATAAGCCCCAGGGAACAGAGACAGGCTTATTTCTGTCTTCTTCTCTTCTGTGCCCTTGGACAGTGGTTTCCACACTGTGGCGTGACTAACGTCTTACCTGGGGTGCCCTTAAAAATGCTTGTTATGGGGCACCTGCGTGGCTCAGTCGGCGAAGCGCCCAACCCTTGATTTTGGCTCAGGTCACGAATTCACAGTTCATGGGTTCAAGCCCTGTGTTGGGCTCTGCACTGACTGCTTGGAGCCTGCTTGGGATTCTCTCTCTCTCTCTCTCTCCTTCTCTTTCTGCCTGCCCTGCCCCCCGCCCCAATAAATAAGCTTAAATTTTTTTCTTTTTTTTTTATATATATTTTTTTAACGTTTATTTATTTTTGAGACAGAGAGAGACAGAGCATGAACGGGGGAGGGGCAGAGAGAGAGGGAGGCACAGAATGGGAAGCAGGCTCCAGGCTCCGAGCCATCAGCCCAGAGCCCGACGCGGGGCTCGAACTCGCGGACCGCGAGATGGTGACCTGAGCTGAAGACTGAGCCACCCAGGCGCCCCTTAAATTTTTTTTTCTTAAAAAAAAAAAATGCTTGTTATGATTCCCCCAGAGATTCTGACCCAGCAGGCCTGGGGTGGCACGTTGGACAAACATCCTGGTGCTTCTGGGCAGATAGAGCTGTGACCCCACCCGAGAAACCAAGCTCCTGCGAGTTTTGAATGGGCTTAACGACTAAACCTTCTTTGATTCTTCTCACACGCGGTGTCTTCTGCCCTAGTTGTAAATGAACTTGCTGCGCTGTATTTCCTTATAAGTTTCCCGCAAACATCATCAAAAGCTTGACCTGGCTTGGAACAGCCACGTCTGTGCTCCCGGGCCCGCCCTGCAAGGGCGAGTCAGCACCTACGACCCAGGCCTACCTGGGCTCCTGGAGACCATGCGTGCTTTCACTCCGTGGCTGATCCGGCTATGAGATTCCGACCAGGTTGTAATTCCAAATTCCAACCATTTGGAGCCACGATGACCTCCACAGCTGTGGGGCTGAGAAGAAGCTAAAACGTGGCTCCAACCCCGGGCCCTGGCATTCGACACAGTACTTCCCCACGGGAGGAAGCGTTCTGGTTTAGATCATGGTTCACACCAGCACTCAGTTATCAAATGGAGCTCAAGAGAAAAGAGTGCTTTAACGTTGGCCTTAGATTTATATCTAGAAGCTTCGGGGAAGAAAGAGGTACGTGTTTACGCAGTTTGTGTATGTAAAGAAAAGGTCTGGAATGACACCCTCTGAACTACTCTAGTGTCGACCCTTGGCGGTGGTATCCGGGTGGGACAGGTGGCATTGACCTTTTAATTCGGCCACCTCGCTACTCCTCGTGGGCGCCGCCATTATTCCTCAGTGGGCACGGGCTACTTTTCAATGATAATAAGTTAAAGAGCAGAAAATCCAGCAATCTCCTTCCATAAATATCCAACAGAAATCCTTGATGTTCTGCATAACACAGCGTATCAGACACTCTCTCTTTGAGTTACTACGCTCACCAACGACTGGGGTGTCTTCAAAAGGGGCTGTGACTTAGAACCGAGTCCCAAATCCCCTCATGTTGGAGGAAGGATCTTGGAAGTAGTTATGAGCGTGGGAGGGTCCTATCAAATGATTCTGGTTGTCCAGGAAGGGACTCCTGCAGTAACTTATAGGGCAGTCGCGTTCAAAGACTTCTGGGTGACTCTGGGCTCTTACTACTTTTTTTGCACACGTTTAAGGCATTGTCTCCTGACTTCTCATTTTCCCAACAACCTCACATAGGTGCTTTTGAACTTGGGTGGGACAGAAGGTGGAGCTCTCGCTGGCTCAGTCTGAACGCCGAGGGTTTTGTCTTCGTTTAAACTTGACCAGCGAGGTCATGGGGAGACTCCCGCCCCCAGATCGCCACTCTGCCCGCCCACCGCGATGTTCCTTCTGTCCGTGAGGCGTTTGGTATTAATTAACCCGCTTTGTCTTCCCCTCAGCGAATCCGCCTCCTACCATACTCACTGGGCCTCACTCGGCCGACAGTTCAGTTGCCAACAGACAGACACCTCATTATTTACCGAGCTTGAATCGGGACTCTTTTTCTGTTTCTTGGAAACCTCCCTCAAGAACTCCATAATCTTTTCTCTGATGAAAACAGTTGCTCCTGCTGAGCGAAATTCCGCTTACGGCCCCAACACAGCCTACGTTGTTCTCTTTCTTGAAGAGATTTTTTTTTACTCCATTTAACTTGTTTTTCAACTAAGCTCAATGGATCAGACTCACCCATTCAGGAGGGACCTGGTCAACAGCACTTGTCTCTTTCAAATAAAATCAGATTCTTGACTCAAGGGCCTACATTTTGGAAGCTGCCAACTTAATAACCTTGACGTTGCCCTTGGCCACCTATGGGGTGTTGATGAGTCCCGCGCAGTTTGGGTGGGTTCCCCACACAGGCCAAGGCTCTATATGCTTCACGGCGCCCTGAGGACACTGCCCCCTGTCGCTTCCTCTAACAAATACCGCTGGGGACAGCGTGACACAATTTGCTGGCTCCTTTGCAGCTAGAGAAGACACCAGGGGCCGTGAAACCTCTGAAGGTGGTGAGGACTTTTGTTAAATGATCTGGGGAGCTGAGGGGACTCCCCTTGTCAGGCAGGAGGGCAGAGAGGATTCTTTGTCACGCAAACAACTAGACTTGTCATCTCAGGGTAATTCTACAGGTGTAAATAGTCTTCAAATACTCTGCTCATTTATTGTGAAAAGTCTTTCTCTCTCGGGAGACAAAGAGCATTCTAGGCCTTTGGTGAAAAACTGAGAACGTGAACTTGTTGGGAATATTTCTCAAGAGCTCCAGGGGCACCTGGGGGGCTCAGTCGGTTGAGCCTCTGACTTCCGCTCAGGTCACAGTCTCACAGTTCGTGAGTTGAGTTCAAACCCCGCATCGGGCTCTGTGCTGTCAGCCTGTCAGCACAGAGCCCGCTTTGGGTCCTCTGCCCCCCTGTCTCTGCCCCTCCCCTGCTGGCACTCTCCCCAAAATAAATGCATATTTTTGCAAAAGAGGGCTGATGCATCATATTTAACATTTTTTCATTGCTTCCGGGTCCACTTGTAACCATATTCCAATCGTGATCGAGGGCTTTGGGGCTTGTAGGCAACCTCGCCTGTCCCAAATGGGAAGATTCCACAGGATGTAGAAAAATCTTGACGCTTCACAACAAGGACACCGAGGCACGGGGAGAGGCAGAGTCACTAGCCCAGAGTCACTCAGCTATTAAATAGCAAGGCCAGCAAGACTCGCCGAGCCGTCTTCAACCTCTGTTCCAGGCCACCAGTGATCCTCAGCCTCTCAACCCAAACAGACCCAATGTCACTTTATTCTTTTTTTTCAACGTTTATTTATTTTTGGGACAGAGAGAGACAGAGCATGAACGGGGGAGGGGCAGAGAGAGAGGGAGACACAGAATCGGAAACAGGCTCCAGGCTCTGAGCCATCAGCCCAGAGCCCGACGCGGGGCTCGAACTCACAGACCACGAGATCGTGACCTGGCTGAAGTCGGCCGCTTAACCGACTGCGCCACCCAGGCGCCCCAGTGTCACTTTATTCTGATGATACATATGGATAATAGAACTAATACCAAGCAGTCAGCATAATACCCTAATTCTACCATAGTCATACAGCATGTACTATGGGGGGGGGGAACGAAACAAGGCCATTTCCTCAACCATCAAGTCCTTAGTCACAAAATCACCACGACCCCATCCCTAGGCATATCCAGATGTCCCTGGCACCGGGTCCCTCTCTCCCATGAGCTCAGGGGATTATGTGCCTTGCCTCGTCTATACTGAAAAACGTTCTCCCAGCCTACCAGGCGCATTTACAGGTGCAGTAATGTCTGCCTCGCGTGCAGCCAAAGACCCCCCAGGACACAGCACCCTCACCGAGAGCGCCCCAGGGCACCTTGCCTGCTGCTGAATTCTCTCCTAAAACTGGATGGGTCTCTATGCACATGATTGCTAGAACCAGGGGGACCAGCCCAGTGAATTGACCTGACTTCTGCATTCAGGGCACAGGAATACCATCCGCTGGTTGGGCTATGACCACGTCCTCCTTCCAAACTCTTATCTTCTCCTGTGTAAGTACCCGCAGCCCCCAGTTCTTTCCCTGGTATAAAAAATATTTGGCTAAATGAATCATCTTTGTAGGAGTTTATGCAAATCTCTCGCTTCACTTGCCACCAGCCCTTTTCTTCTGTCAACTGTGCTTTGAGATTAAATGGTGAGCTCACGACGTCATAAATGTGCCAACGTTTTAACATAATTGGCATGATTTTGTGGACCAAGTATTGAGTGATGCTTGTATTGAGTGTTGTATTGAGTGATGTTTTTATTTTTATTTTTTTTGTTTATTTAAAAAAAAATTTTTACTGTTTATTTATTTTTGAGAGAGACAGAGACAGAGTGCGAGCAGGGGAGGGACAGAGAGAAAGGGAAACAGAATCCGGAACAGGCTCCAGGCTCTGAGCTGTCGGCACAGAGCCTGACGCAGGGCTCGAACTCACAAGTCGCGAGATTATGACCTGAGCTGAAGTCGGACACCCAACCGACTGAGCCACCCGGGTGCCCCTTATTTTTTATTTTTTAAAGTTTATTTTGAGACAGAGAGAGTAGGGGAAGGGCAGAGAGAGGGAGAGAGAGAGAATCCCAAGCAGGCTCCGCACTGTCAGGGCAGAGCCTGATGCAGGGCTTGAACCCACAAACCGTGAGATCACGGCCTGAGCCGAAATCAAGGGTTGGACGCTTAACAGACTGAGCCACCCAGGCGCCCCATTTTCTTCTCTAGCTTCAGGCCCCTCCAGGGAGCAGAGAAGTGTGCACATGTGCATGCGTGCACACACACACACACACACACACACACACATGCTCTGGGGCCAGGTTTATGACTATCAATCAGCATAATCCCATCAACGAACAAACACTTTCATTCCAAGGGTGCGTTTTCATTAAGCATGTGTTTTTTTTAATGTTTATTTATTTTTGAGAGAGACAGAGACAGAATGCGAGTGGGTTAGGGGCAGAGAGAGAGAGACACAGAATCGGAAGCAGGCTCCAGGCTCCGAGCCGTCAGCACAGAGCCCGACATGGGGCTGGAACTCATGAACCGTGAGATCCTGACCTGAGCGGAAGTAGGACACTCCACCGACTGAGCCCCCCAGGCGCCCCAAGCATGCGTTTTTATCGCAGGGTATTTGTTTAGACATTTGTAAGAATTAGCAGAATTTACAGAATTTTTTTTTTTTTTTTTTTGCTGTATCCAACTTCCAAGCTTTATAGGGCAGTTAATTACTGCAAACATTCTGCTTCTTCGGGGCGCTGGGGAGCCCCTTGTGGCACGCGCTCCCCCGTTCCCTTAGCCGGCGGGATGTCCACGAACACACGTGCAAGTCACAGCGCCCCCTCTGCTGCTCGTGGTCCTGTAAACACAGTCTTGAGTCATTTGTACCTGTGTGGGACCAAACCTCTTGCTCTAGGTCAGACTTAGAAAGAGGCAATTGTGTAAGCAGAGGACTGGTTAGTGGAAAGTTTTCATCCACAAAGGATCCAGGCTTCTTCTTGAGCAGAGTTACTTGTCTTATGGTGCAAAGCGAGTTGATCCTACAAAGGTTTGTGTGTCTCCTGATTGGTCTTAGTACGATTAAATACAATGAAGATGACTGTTTTCTACATACATGGAGCCTAGAGAATGTTTTCCATATATATATATTTAAATGTTTTTTAAAAGTTTACTCATTTGTTTATTTATTTATTTATTTATTTATGTTTTAATGTTTATTTATTTTTGACAGAGAGAGAGAGAGAGAGAGAGACAGAGCATGAGTGGGGGAGGGGCGGAGAGAGAGAGAGGGAGACACAGAATCCAAAGCAGGCTCCAGGCTCCGAGCCGTCAGCCCAGAGCCCGATGAGGGGCTCCAGCTCACAGACCAAGAGATCATGACCTGAGCTGAAGTCAGACGCTTAACCGACTGAGCCACCCAGGCACCCCTTCATTTACTTTTGAGAGAGAGAGAGAGAGAGAGAGAGACAGAGAATGAGTGGGGAGGGGCAGAGAAAGAGAGAGAGAAAACCCAAGCGGGCTCTGCTCTGTCAGCACAGACCCTGACACGGGGCTCGAACCCACAAACTGTGGGGTCATGACCTGAGCCAAAGTCAGACGCTTAACCGACTGAGCCACCCAGGCACCCCTATATTTTTTAAAGTTTATTTATTTATTTTGAGAGAGAGAAAGGGCGAGAGTAGGGGAGGGGCAGAGAGAGAGCGAATCCCGAGCAGGCTTTGCACTGTCAGCGCAGAGCCCGATGCGGGGCTTGATGCGGGGCTCGAACTCACAAACCACGCGATCATGACCTGAGCCAACATCAGGAGAGGGACGTGTAACCCACTGAGCCACCCAGGCCCTCCTAGAGAATGTTTTCTACTCACTACACCACTTCCTCTTACTGGGCGCCTACGAAGACTGGGGTTTGAGGCACCCCTTGGGTTAGGGTGGGGTCATGTGGCTGCGTTCTTGCTGATGGGCCTGTGGGTGGGAGGGGTTGGCCGCTACCAGTTCAAAGCTGTTAAGAGCAGATGTGAGCTCCCCACACTCTTGTGCTCTCATTCAAGGGCTGTCAGCAAAGAACTTCTGGATGGCAGAGATACAAGACGGAAGCAGATGAGATCCCTGAGTCACAGTTGGAGGAGAGCCACCCAGCTGTCTTTGGCCTGTTTCTTCATTGTCGTGCTTGACCCCTGAGCTCTGGGAGTGACTGGCGACCTTAGCCTACACTACTCTAACGTCTCACACTTTCAAGATTAATACATCCAGAGGGGTTAAAGGGACCTTAGATGTCTGAGCCTTGAGTTATATCACTAGAGACCTCATTCTAGATTGTCATCAGGCTGTAGTAACCAATAACCAATGAGTGCAATCATTTTTGGAGCCCTTGCACTAGCGTGTGTGGTTAGGATCCATTTCTTGGTTGGTTAAGAGCTCTCCCTGTGACTCGGTCAGTAGGCAGGCACTGAGGACCCGTCTTGGCCAGCGCACGGTGCTCATTTCAGATCTGAACGGGGGTGAGAGGGAAGATCGAGTTCTACCACGCTTCGAGCGCCAAAAACAATGAAGAGACCTTGCTTTCCACCGTGCTTGAGAAGTTTTTTTTTTTTTTTTAATTTTTTTTTTCAACGTTTATTTATTTTTGGGACAGAGAGAGACAGAGCATGAACGGGGGAGGGGCAGAGAGAGAGGGAGACACAGAATCGGAAACAGGCTCCAGGCTCTGAGCCATCAGCCCAGAGCCCGACGCGGGGCTCGAACTCACGGACTGCGAGATCGTGACCTGGCTGAAGTCGGACGCTCAACTGACTGCGCCACCCAGGCGCCCCGTGAAGTTTTGAGCCCTATGTGACTAATCAGCCCTTTTTTGTTACGTGGCACGGACCAAAGCAAGAGAGGCTCAGGTGAACATACTGTTCCTTCTCCAAACACACTAATCAAGAACTCACCCCTTGCCCCGTGGGGCCATCCTAGCTTCTGTCCCCAAATACCGATTGCTGCTCTCCCGTGGGAGCTTCAGGACCGCTGGAGAGTCCTGAGATCTACTGCAGGAGATCTGGCCTCGGCGGACTCAGACTCTCGCACTCAGAAGGTGGCATTATAGACACTCCTGCCATTTTGTAGAGTGTAGACATTTGAAACATTTTGCAGAGTGTAGACGTTTGAAACGGTGGCACCACCATACACAGTGAGACAGTGTCTTCTCCCCCACAGTCAATAATGATTTCTTAGGCCTTTGTAGGAGCCTCCTCTCCTCGACATGGCATAGGGCCCATGCAGCTCAACCTATCCACTTGGAGGGCCTCTCTGGGCCATCGCCCCCAGCTCAGTTATTCATCCCCGCAGAGTGGGCCCCCATTTCCCCATCCATCCACCTGGATGAGCTCCTTGAACTTTAGGAGCAGATCTGGTGCACCTGTGTCCCCAGGACTCAGAACGGTGTGCTCGACGTGCGGTGAATGAATGAGCCCGCCTGAAGTGATTCAGCTCCCTTGTTTCCTGGTCCTCATGTCCTTGCCCCACGAAACCAGCTCTAAGTGGGGGAAGGGCTACCCCTCCGTCCTTACTACACTCCAGCCTCCTCTCTCCATCTTCACTGTTCCGTGACCTGGACTGGTCCAATCCATCCTACCTCCTTCATCTGCTGTCCCCACGCCTCCTATAAATTCTGTCACTTTCTCATACCAGACTTTTCTGGAAAGGGACAAAGCAGGGGAACCGCTGCTTTGGAAGTAAAGTGGTATGAGAAGGCAAGGCAATGAAATCGTGATAGACTTCAAGTCCAGGGGCGCCTGGGTGGCTCAGTTGGTTGGGTGTCCGACTCTTGATTTCGGCTCAGGTCATGATCCCAGGGTGATGAGATCGAGCCCCGAGTCAGGCTCTGTGCTGACACTGCGGAGCCTGCTTGGGATTCTCTCTTCCTCTCTCTTTGCCCGCCCCCCTCCCAAATAAATAAACTTAAGACAAAGAATTCCCGTCCACCTGCCCCCCAGAATGCTGGCTCCTCTCATCGAACTTCATGTCTTGCCAGCTGAGAGCACTGTTATTCCCTGTAGGAAGGACCGGGGAGAACCTCTGTGACGAGATTTTATCTGTTACTACGGTCAGAATTCCAGTGTGGAGCCAACCAAACCCCGCTCCGGCCCTGTCACTCTCTATAAACAAACTTGTAAACACCCCTCGTCTTCAGAAGGGCCCTGTTGCCAGCCTGACACAGACTTTCCGACTCCCTTCTAAGCCTCATCGCTGCCAATTTTCCAGCTTAAAAAGAGGGGGCATGATGAAAGGCTTCATTTCCATGTGCCCTGTGGAGGAGGATGGAACATGTGGTGAGTCGGAAGCCATGAACAAAATAAGTTCATAAAAATTCCAAACAGAGCAGCACCTCAGGCCTACCGTGGCCAAGCTGCCAGCCCTGCGTGGGCTGATGTGACAGGAAAAGGCTCGGCTGGGACGACGGCAGGACAAGGCTGGGGACACACGTGGACACAGGAGAGGATGCTCTGGGGCACGAAAGAGCAGAGCCTCCAAACGATTAAAGGGGGAGAACTCAGCACGCCATCGCCCTACTCCCCTCTGCTGTCCACACACCGGGAACAATCAAGAAAGCGGATGCAAACGGGTCATTTCTATTTCCATTCCATCTTGTATATTGTTAGAAGGCATTCAGGACACACACCCCCGAAATGTGCCACGTTGGCACAGTGACTATTTGGGGCTGTAGGCACTTGACAAGCAGCAACCGCAGGGAGAGGCTTTCTCTGAGCCCCCCTCACCCCCACCCTGCCTGAAGACAGGTCCTCCTAAGGGACTCGGCCGTCGCGTCCCCTCCGGGAGCCCATCAGCCGGGGAGGATGGACTCTTGTCCCAGGAGAGAGGAGACCTGACGTGGACACCAGACAGACCCTGTCACAAACCATCCCACCTCCCATCTAGTCTCCCAAGGGCCCCGTCATCTTTCCTGAAAATCATTTATTCCCTCCTGAGAGGCCTACGTCCCTGCTCCCCTTTCCCTACTAAGATGCTGTACACACTTTTGCATCTTACCTCCTATTTGGGTATTTACTTTTTTTTCTGTGATGCCCTGTGTGCATAATATTAAACATTAATAAATTTGTATGCCTTTTCTCCTGTTAATCTGCCTGTCGTCTGTTTATTTCACAGATCCCAGCTCTGGAGCTTTGGAGGGGAGTGGGAGGGTCGTTTCTCCCCTACATTACCTACATGTGGGATTTACACGCACACGCACGCGCACACACACACACAAGACAACCGATTTTATAAAAGAAAATTAGAGGCCCGTCTCACATATTAATGAATATACAGAAACCCTAAATAAAATCAACTAACACAATAATGTATTGAAAATATCCAAGGAATGTAAGGGTTTTTCTCTTCAAAATTTTCAGTTGAGATGTAATTCACAGACCACAAAAGTCACCTATGGGTGGCTCAGTTGATTGAGTGTCTGACTCTTGGTTTCGGCTCAGGTCATGATCCTTGGATCATGGGATCGAGCCCCGTGTTGGGCTCTGTGCTAATCATGGAGCCTGCTTAAGATTCTCTCTCTCTCTCTCTCTCTCTCTCTCTCTCTCTCTCGTTACTGGAGGGGTTGTGGGAGAGGGGGATGGGCTAAATGGGTAAGGGGCATTAAGGAATCTACTCCTGAAATCATTGTTGCACTATATGCTAACTAATTTGGGTGTACATTTTTTTTAAAAATTAAAAAAGAAAAAAAGATTCTCTTTCTCTCCCCCCCAACTCTGTTCCTCCCCCCCCCCGCTCATGCTCTTTCTCTCTAAAATGAAAAAGAAACACAATAAAGTGTATAATTCAGTGGTTTTAGTGTATTTGCAAGGTTGTGCAATCCACAACCACTATCTAATTACAGAAAACGTTCTTTTTTTAATGCATTTTTTAAATGTTTATTTTTGAGAGAGAAAGAGAGGGAGCATGGGGGAGGGGCAGAGAGGGAAGGGGACAGAGGATCTGAAGCAGACTCAGTGCTGACAGCAGAGAGCCAGATGCGGGGCTCCAGCTCACGAACCGTGAGATCATGACCCGAGCTGAAGTCAGATGCTTCACTGACTGAGCCTCCCAGGCGCCCCCAAAACATTTTCATCGTCCCCCAAAGAAATCCCATCCCCATTAGCAGTCCCTCCTCCTTCTTCGTTCCCCTCACCCCCCTGGCGACCACTAATCTGCCCTTTGTCTCCAAGGACTTGCCTAGTCTGAACATTTTGTATCAGTGTAATCATAGCATGTGGCTGGCTTTTTTCACTTAGTGTAATGTTTCCAAAACTCATCCACGTGTGGTCCACATTTCTGCTCTGTGGCTGCTACAATAATGCTGCTGTGAACATTTGTGTACGAGTTTTTGTGCGGACGTACGTTCTCAGTTCTCTTGGCTGTGCACTCAAGGGTGGAATCGATGGGCCGTGTGGCAACTCTTAACTTTTGACTCCTAAATGGAGCAGACTCCCTTCTAAAGGGGCTGTGCGCCATTTAACATTCCCACCAGCGGTGTGTGAGGGTCCCAATTTCTCCACATTCTCATCGATCCTTCGGAGGTGTTTTCTGTTTTAAAAATTATAGCCATCCTTGGGGCACCTGGGTGGCTCAGTCGGTTGAGCATCCAAATTCTGCTCAGGTCACGATCTCGCAGTTCGTGGGTTCGAGCCCCGCGTCGGGCTCTGTGCTGCCAGCTCGGAGCCTGGAGCCTGTTTCAGATTCTGTGTCTCCCCCTCTCTCTGCCCCTCCCCTGCTTGTGCTCTCTTTCTGCCTCTCAAAAATAAATAAGTGTTAAAAAAAAAAGTAACAGTAATAATACCAGTAACATTACTAATGACAGTAAACAGGGACAGTAATTATTCTGCTGGTTGGTATTTGCTGAAGTATGGAAGACGGGCTATGTGTTCAAGGAGGCATTAAGGCCTTCCTCGTCTTGAACAATAATCCTCGAGAGATGCGAAACCAGAGATTCTCAGAGCTCCACTGCTTGCAGGGAAGAAAAAAATCTGATTTTCAGAGCCATAAGTCCTATTCGTTAATTAACTCATTCATTTTAAAAGTAGATAATATTAGGGGCACCTGGGTGGCTCAGTCAGTTGAGCGTCTGACTTCAGCTCAGGTCATGATCTCACGGTCCGTGAGTTCGAGCCCCGCGTCCAGCTCTGTGCTGACAGCTCAGAGCCTGGAGCCTGCTTCGGATTCTTTGTCTCCTTCTCTCTCTGCCCCTAACCCACTCACATTCTGTCTCTGTCTCTCTCAAAAATAATAAATAAACATTAAAAATAAATAAATAAATAAATAAAAATAAAATAAAAGTAGATAATATTAAATGCAGTAAAGCGAATTTACTGTATATACGTTGAATTTATTTATTTACTTTCAAATGTTTATTTATTTTGAGGGGGGAGGGGCAGAGAGAGAGAGAATCTAACTAGAAAAAGTTAGAAAAAGAATAAAATATTACCCCCCCAAAAGACGTAAATAATAAATGTAAGGACAAACATTAATGAAATAGAATCAGCAAATCTCAAGCTGATTCTTGAAAAGATTCACGTGGGAGGAATTATCGAGAGGAAAAGAGAGAATGACCAAGTAACCAACATCTGGAAGGAAACAGAGGCCATCACTATAGTTTCTACAGATGTCGGAAAGATAAAAATATATAACTTTGTGCCAAAAACTTGAAAATTAAGATAAAAATTCCTAGGGAAAGAAAATACCCCAAATAAAGGTAGTCTACAGCTCTCAAAGAAAGTGAGCCCATCATTTTAAATCTTCCCACAGAAAAACTTCAGGCCCAGATGGCTTCATCAGTAAATACTTCTGAACATTTGGGGAAGGCGAAACACCAACAGAAAAAGAAAGAACATTGCCCAACTCATTTTTCCAGCATCAACTCAATGCTACAGCCTGACAAGGGTGTTAAAAGAAAGAAAAATATCTCTTGTGATTATTGTTTATAAAGTCCTAAACAATGATCCTAAACCAAAACCAATTTCAGTGATTATACGTAAAGGTTAATATACTATGATCTGGGGTGCCTGGGTGGCTCAGTCACTTAAGTGTCTGACTCCGGCTCAGGTCATGATCTCAGGGTCCGTGAGTTTGAGCCCCACATTGAGTTCTGTGCTGAGCCAGCTCAGAGCCTGGAGCTTGCTTAGGATTCTGTGTCTCCCTCCCTTTCTGCCCCTTTCCCGCTCACACTCTGTCTCTCTCTCTCTGAAAAATAAATAAAAACAAACAAACAAAATTATACCATGACCAAACTGGACTTGTTTCAGGAATTCGGTGTTAGTTTGCTATTCAAATTCACTGCCTTATCAGAATAGGAAAAATCATAGGATCATCTCAATATATGCAGGAAAATCATTTGATAAAATTTAATGCCCACTCATGATGAACGTTTTCAGCAAATTAGTAACAGAAGGGAAACTTACTTAATATTATAAATGGTATATACTTAATACAAATACAAATATTTTGTATAATACTTAATACAAAAACTCTACAGTAAATGTTATAGATCCTAGCCAAGGAATAAGAGATACGAAGATTCAAAAGCAGAAAATAGAGTGTCATTCATTATTCACAGACCTCATGATTGGTTGGGTAGGAAAAATTTTTTAATTTCTTTTTTTTTTTAATTTCTATTTAGTTTTGAGGGAGAGAGAGAGAGACAGAGTGCAAGCAGGGGAGGGGCAGAGAGCGAGGGAGACACAGAATCGGAAGCAGGCTCCAGTCTCCAAGCTGTCCGCACAGAGCCTGATGCGGAGCTCAAACCCATGAACCGCTAGATCATGATCTGAGCCAAAGTCGGTGGCTTAACCGACTGAGCCACCCAGGCGCCCTAGAAAAAAAAATTTTAAATACACCAATAAACTGGATTTAGCCAGGGCACTGAATGCAAGATCAGGGTAAAAAGTCATATTTCTCTTAAGCCCCTCACAACTAGAAAGTGAAATTTAAAAATAAGATCGCATTTACGAGGTTTCAAAGAACATCAAAAATACAGGAGAAAATCTGATAAAAGAAGTTCATGATCTCCATACAGAAAACTACAGAATGTTATCAAGATTAATGAAAGAAGACCTAACTAAATAAATGTTCATGGATGAGGGACACAATTTTGTAAAGATGTCAGTTCTGCCCAAATTGATCTGCAGATTCAGTGTCATCCCAATGCAAATCTCAGCGTGCGCATACACACACACACACACACACACACACTTGTGCAAACTGAAAAACAGGTTAAAAGATGTATATAGGCGTGCCTGGGTGGTTTTCTTAGCTAAGGGTCCAACTCTTGATTTCGGCTGAGGTCATGATCTCACAGCTCGTGGGGGGAGCCCTGCATCAGGCTCTGTGGTAGTGGCTCAGAGCCGGCTCAGGATTCCCTCTCTCTTTCTGCCCCTATCCTGCTTGAGCTCTCTCTCTTCTCTCAAAATAAATACACAAATAAACATTGGTTAAAAAATGGGTATAAAAATGCGAAGATCTAAGAATCTTCGACATAATTCCGGAACAAAAAAGTTGGAGGACTTTATCCCATATTGAGATACTTGAGTTTTTCCAGTCCTTGAGTTTTTCCAGTCTTTTGCTATTACACGGAGTACTGTATTGAATTGGTCCCACATCTATCATTTCGGCATCTTGGCAGTGTTATCTCTGCAGGGATACAGTGGGCCTGAGTGTCTTTTCCTGTGGCTAAAAGCCACGTGCATTTTAGTTTGTCAATTGTGTGTCCATATCTCTAGTGGCTCTTCTATGTGGATAGTTGCCCATTTTCTTTATAGAAGTTTTTTACATATTAGGTATTGAATTGAACTATATGAAATTGCTATGTTGTTAGGTCAAAATGGTTAAATACCAGTGATTTCAGATGGCTTAACCTAATGTATTCATCCAGTTGTCTGCAGTAAAAATTGTAAATGTTTCCTCCACTTTGTTTGTGTTTTTACTTGGCTGATGGTGCTTTTGGCCATGCAAATTTTATAACTTTTGTGTAAACACATTAATCAATGTTTTTCCTTATTGCTTCTGGGATTTGAGTCAGTTAGGAAAGTTTCTTGGTTATAGCTCCTAGTTTATAAAGAAACTTCCCCATGTTTTCTTCATTTTACATCTAAATTGAAAAAAATTCTTAATGTTTATTTATTTTGGAGAGAGGAAGAGAGAGCACAAGCAGGGGAGGGGCAGAGAGGGAGGGAGACACAGCATCCGAAGCAGGCTCCGGGCTCCGAGCTGTCAGCACAGAGCCCGATGTGGGGCTTGAACCCACGAAGCGAAGCGTGAGATGACCTGAGCAGAAGTCGGTCGCTCAACCGACTGAGCCACCCCAGCGCCCTTCATTTTATATGTAAATCTGTGATCCATTTGGAATATATTTTGGTGTATGGTGCAAGACCAGGCTCAATTATATATTTTTTCCATGTTCTTCTGGTATCTCAACAACACACATTAAATTCTTCCACTGGTTTGAGATGCCATCTTAATCCATGCTACATGTCTATATTCTATTGGGTCTATTTCTAGATTTTCTATTCAGTTTTTCTATATATATATGCTCATACTGACACCATATTGTTTTCATCACAGAGGCTCTGTAATGTGCTTTCATATGTGGATATGCTGGTCAAACTGCCAACATTGCATTTCTTTTCCTGGCTTTTCTTTGCTTGTTTATTCCTTTTCACGACATTATAATCAACAGCTCCAGAAACCAACATGATGATATTCTCACTGGGATTGTGCCACAAATCAACTTACAGAGAATTACATATTCTATTTCCCCTCTAGTCAGTTTTGACAAGTTATATACTTTTCCAGGAATTTGCCCATTTAATCTCAATATTCTTCTTCAATGGCATGAAGTTTTTATAATACTTTCTTTCCATAGTTTACTTTTATTTTTTCAGTTTATTTATTTATTTTGAGAGAGAGAGAGAGAGAGAGAGGCACAGAGAGAGAGAATCCCAAGCAAACTCCATGCTATCAATGTCCAGCCTGCCTTGGGGCTCGAACTCATGAACCGTGAGATCACCTGAGCTGAAATCGAGTCAGACGCTTAACCAACTGAGCCACCCAGGTGCCCCTGTTTTACATTTCTGCTGATCTGTTATTTTTTTCCATCCTTCATGTTGTTTACTTTTTCCTTTATCTTTTTTTTTTCCCTGTGAGCAAACTTTCCAGTGGGTGGGTTGTTGATTTTCTTTGAATTTTCAAAAGGCAAACTTTTGTCCTGTCTTGTATGTCTGTCTCTTATTTTTCAGTGGGCATTTCACTCATTCTTTTTCATCTTTTCATATTTACTGTGACAGGTGTTAGTTGTTATAACTTTACTCTGAGTTTTAGCTCTCTGTCACAGACACTTTGATATGTTGAGTTTTCTCCGTAGTTATTTTCAAGACATCCTGTGATTTCATTTCATGCTTCTTCATTGACTTGAGTTATTAGAAGTGTTTACATTTCCAGGTGAGAGGTCCTTTCATTTTTTTATTGGCCATTAATTTCTACTTTTATTGTGTTCAGGTCATTTCACAAATGAGGCTCCGAGAGGTTAAGTGACTTGCCCAAGGTCACATAGTTAGTAAAAGGTGGGGCTGGAATGGAAGCTCAAAGTCCATCTCTCCTCCACTGCCCTTCCCTGCCCCTATGGCTCACGGGTAGATATGCTATTTAATCATTACCAGTACAACTCCAGCAGGTGTCATTATGAGACAGTGAAGCTTAATTGATAAGGCTGTAATGGACTATTACAGTTTAATGTCTGTGGGCAGGAAATTAAAATGCTGTCAGCAGTAATAATTCAATGTGTGTGGGGTTTTTTTCTTGATATAAACTCAAGATACTCTTGATCCGGGTTCCCTCAAAAGCAAAGCCCGAGAAATGTTTACTTGGGAGTGTAAGCCCAGGAAGCAGAGGTGAGGGTCAGGGAAGCAGACATAAAAGGGAGGGAAGCCAATTCAAGGATGTGTTACTGAGTTGGTCAGGTGGTTCCATTTGGTGGGACCCTCTGGGGAGACTTATGAGACCAGTCTCGGAACTTCCCTCCTGGGGAAACATGGGGGAGGAAGGCACCCACCAGTTCCTGCCCACCGTTAGTCAGGGGTAGACCACAGCTCTGTCTCCCCACACCTCTGGGCTGGACGGGGGTCAGTGCTAATAGCCTCCCCCCCTGCCTCACCTGCTACCAGACACCCCACGTGGGCTTAAGACCGGGCTGCCCGGCCCCCGACCCACAAAGCTGATAGGACTCAGCTCAGAACCAAACAGCTAGAGTAGGAGGGGAGGTGGAGAGGATCTGAAATGAAGCCAGAAGGGCCTGATACAAGTAGACCCTTAAAAAAAAAAACATACTTTGATGCAAATCTTCAAAATTGTCCACCTAGTGGAAAGTACAGATCCCTATTTTGAAAGGAATGACCATTGTCATAATGGATACGGGGAGCTTAGAATGCCTTACGACCGGGGAATATGTCATGTTGAACTAAGTTTTGTTTTGGCTTCTGAGTGTGTGTCTCTCAGGGGTGAGCAGTTCGGACTACCGGCAAAGACTTGATCATAAATGAAGACTCGATACAATGAAAGGAATACAATCCATCTTGGTGGTGCCCGTCTTGAAAAGTAGGAGCTAAGCCATCACTGTTTCTATAAACATGCTCATTTCCCCTAAACTACTTTATCCTGTTAACCACATGTAAAGACTCCCCTAAACAGCAGACTCAGCGACATCTACGTCTAAAACAGAATCTCTTATTCTATACATTTATCCAAAGGCTAATTACTCCAACTTTCAAATTCTAAGTTAATGTTTAAAAATCTACCCATATCTCTGCGGTATTTATGACTCATTTGTACTGTCAATGCAGGCAAGGAAATAAATAATGTCCGGCAAATAGCTTAATCCACACTCCATTGACACACATTTTCCGTTCTCTCCTCGGAGACTTGATGCAATCTGCCTGGTTCTTCCCAAGAAATAAACACCTAGGGGTCATTTAATCCATAGTAAAATGGGGAAAGTTATTTTTTTCCCCCTGACCCAGCTCTCTCTCTCCGGTGCTCTCAATGTTGAGATGCTGCTACTATATGTGCTCGTCAGCAAATGGCCCACGGAGAATAAGGGGAAGCTGGGAGCTTGGTAAGACCCGTGGGTTACCCGCCCAGGGGCCCCCGGTGTACCAGCTTCTCTGGGGCTCGCAGAGGATCATTGTCCCTCTTGGCTGACACTTTGACGGTTTGCGTCCTACCATATTGCACAAGACAACGTTCTTGCTGTTCTGAGCCTTTCGAGGAAGAACTCCCACCTACACAGCACGGGCTTGAATTCAGGAGCATACGTGGACTCCGGAATACATTTAATAGCAGGTGGGAATTTTCCTTCTCCCTGACTAGTGTCCCCGTGGAAAATCACAGAAGCCCCGACTGGGAACATCACTTGGAGGAAAAATGTCATCACTGTTATTATTATTGTAATGATCACTTCTCAAGAACTCAGTCTCTCATGGAAACCGGATGAGTAAATGAGATGCTCACAGGGGAAAGTGAAAATCTTCGGGCTGCATTGAGCCTGCAGCTTTTGGACTTGGTGAGGTCAGAGAGGAGAGCAACCTATGGAAGAACCCGTTGCCTCCCCCTTCCTTAAGCAGTTACCTTCATCCGGAGATGGTCAAAACAGCACAACCAACCTCAAAACACCCCTGGAAGTGACCATCCTAGAACAGAAAGGGCACCAGTGCCTCATTAAGTCTCTGGGTGACACTTGCTCATTGACTCATGTGTGTCATAGTTCATACGAATAAGATTTTCCTGGATTAACTCAGTTATAACTCAATTGCCTGGCGAGGAGGAGCAGTTTTCATTTACAGAAAACTATTAGGGCCCATAAAACTCTTTCCCCGTGACGCTCACCAATTACCGGTGACCCAGGACAGGCAGTCACATCCTTCCTGTGTGTATTGCTCATCTCTCAACAACTTTCTGAACGCAACGAAGACTGTCTCTTTTTGTCACACTAACGGATGATGCCTGTCGTTCGGAAGATGTGTGCATCCGTTTCAAGGGTCTGAGTAATAACAAACGGAAGGTTAACTTTCTGGAAGTGTTGATTCTCACTGGTCCTGTTGCCTAGGTCTAGGATTGCAAAAACAGCGTGCTTTTCTGTGCTGCGTTCTAGAAGACTCATTAAAATGAGTATGCGATCATTTGAATGAAGGCGTCCTCATTTCTTTCCTCCATGTGAACTTGGACCGGAGAAGCCCCATTATCTGCTTTCTGGAAACCTGTACCTGATTTGCCTAGCACCCCTGTCGGAGAAATCCCCCAGCCACCAAGATTGGGGTTCCACTCATCAATTTCACCTACACTCTCTGTTCTGCCAAGCGATCGCACCAAGTTCACCTGGTCGGCCCTCCCAGCAAGGACTATTTCTGTCTCCCTGTCTCTCAAACACCCAGCCGCCCTCCTTCCCACTCAATTGTAGCAGGAGACTTGGTTTCCTATTTTACACAGAAAATGGCAGCCAGCATGCTCTCTGCACCAGCCATCAATCCCGCAAACCCCTTTGTGTTTTCTCTTATCCTTCCCTCCTTTCTTTTTTTTTTTTTTTTCTTTTTACCATTTACCCTTTCCATGGTCCTATCCAAGGCCGATTTCTCCATCTGTGCACTGACCTGTGTCCCCTCCTTCTTCGAGCTCTCCCTCTCTTATCATCCCCTTTCCTTGTACCATCAACATCTCTCTCTACTGCCCCTGTGGGACTGGGTGGGACTCAGTACCCCCCCCCCCCCAGCTACATCCCAATCTCTTTCCTTCACAGCCTGACTGCCTGCCACAGCTGTCTATACAGCAGTGATTTCTACTGGCTCCTTATTGTCAATTTCCAGGTTTTCTTTTGGAAATAAGCCTCCCCTCCCAGGCTGGACTGGCCGCAGGCTGGTGACCCTATGGCCAGTCTCTCCCTCTAGCAGAGGTGGCCACGCCACTGAGTTCCAGCCTGTGGGTCTGAAGGGGGGGGGTGTAGGCAGCTCCCAGGGTGTGCCTCTCAAGGAAGTGGCTTGGCCTGGGCCTCCCCTCTCTCCTTCTTGAAGACTGGAAGTAGGATATGAGGGTATGACCTGACTTTGGTTAGATGGACATAAACAATACCCCGGGGACGGCAGAGCAACTTGTAAGAGGAGCTTGGTCAGAGGATGGCCTCGTGGAAAAGAGTCACCCACCTAACCCGCACTAGGCTTCCCACGGGGGAGAATTACACCTCCTGTCTGCTTAGAGCCACTGCGATCCATATGCAAAAGCCCAACCTATATCTTGACTAAGATATTGTCTACCCTCACTTCCGGACCTCTCAGCCCATGGCAAGCAAGCGTTGCCCGCTGTCATCTACTGAAACCATCAGTAAAGGCAGTGGGCACATATCAGTCCTTGGCCTTCCAGCGGGTTCTGACCCCGTCGCCCAGAGTCTCCCACTGGCCGTCGTCCCTCCCTTGGCTCCATCCTGGACCCTCCGCATCTTCTTCCAGCCTCCGGGCTGTCCCTCGCCGCTCCCTGTTCCTGTCTCCCCTGCTTCTCTCCTGTCCTCACCGCACATCCTCCCAGGGAGCGAGTGCTACTGCAGAGACAATGGCTCTGGCCAGTTTACGTTACGACGGGATTTATTAGAAGGATACGGAGGAGCTCACAGGATCAAAATGAGAGGCGCAGAACAGACTCAGAACAAGAGAGGAACAAAGTGACCATTTCATCGGGCTGTTCCCTCTGGGATAACACAGCTCTGGCCATTTGTAGCTTTGGCGTAATTCTGCTAAGGATTCCAGTTTCAGGGAGAGATCATTTGACTGATCTGACTTATGTCATGCACCCAGCCCTTGGCAGGGGAAGGAGGAACATTTCACTTGACGGTTCTTTTCAAGAATGTATCCGATAGGAGAGGGCTAAGTTCCCAACCAATACTGGCGTGCTGTTTCGGCAGGGGGAGGAATGGAGGTCAGGACAGCAGCGATGACAGATAAGCCTTCCAGTCCCCTCCCTGACTGCTCAACACCCAAACATTCTGCTTTATGTACAAATAATTCCAGACGCGCCTGGAATAGAACACAGCTACCAGATACGCAAATGGAAAGCATCCACAGCACCCAATAACTCAAACACAAACGCCTCCAGCTTCAGACTCAGGGTCTGGAGGGAAGTCCTGCTCTTCCTCTGGTTCTACAACGATCTCACGTGGGTATAATGCAAACTGTAAAAGGCCACTAAAACACATACCGCATGTAATCGTGAAGCAGAGAGAAAAAGAGGTCAGCTAATTACAGACCAGCACACGCTCACATATGTGCACATCTACACTCCTGTTCTTCCTTTCACGGGCACCTTTCGCTGGATCCCCGGTCCGAGACGGGTGAGGTGACTCAGACCTTCCCGGTGGCAGATCTGATCCTGCGGTCATGTCGTCCTTCTAGATGGACCAAGGTATTTCTTCCACTAGGCCCTCCAGGCACACAACGCTTTGAGCCTACAAACCTTCCAAGCGTCTTTGGACGTGATTGAGATTCGAAAGGAATATTGGTCACAAAAAGAGACAGAGGCGGCGGGACATCAAATGAATGATGATGCCAAAAACGACATGGTGAAACGCTCTTCAGAAACGTAATAGTGAGTATACGTGATGCGGGATGGGTGCCTGTTGATGTGATGTGATGGTGGGAGGCAGCGGGGCCTCCGGTGGCAGGAGTGTGGGGGCTGTCCTCTGCAGGGCTGCGGGCGCCCCCCGCCCCCCCATCAGCCTTTGCCTCTGGCAGGGCAGGACTAGGAGGCCCCTCAGCTTTGGCAGACTCAGGGCCACATGTCCCACCATGCAACAGCAACCTGTTTCCCCTCAGGAGGATCGATCATTTCAGCCAATATTAGGACCTGTCCCCCTCGGGACGGGGGAAATCTGTTCATCGGATGTCAGATATAACCTGGGGGCGCCTGGGTGGCTCAGTTGGTTGAGCGTCTGATTTCCGCTCAGGTCACGATCCCACGGTTCGTGAGTTCGAGCCCCGCATCGGGCTCTGTGCTGATGGCTCGGAGCCTGGAGCCTGCTTGGGATTCGGTGTCTCCCT
The DNA here is from genome assembly GCF_007474595.2 of Lynx canadensis. Lineage (NCBI taxonomy): Eukaryota > Metazoa > Chordata > Mammalia > Carnivora > Felidae > Lynx > Lynx canadensis. Next base: position 5,579,614 of record NC_044310.1, on the reverse strand, counting down.
CTCTCTCTCTGCCCCTCCGGGGCTTGCACGCTCTCTGAAAAATGAATCAACATTAAAAAAAAAAGATACCAAAAATAACGTGGCAGAGTCTCAGGGGAGAACCGTTACTGTGTCTGGAAGCTAAAACCCCTGAATCAGCAGAGCCACGGCTCCAGAGGGGACAGGAAGAAAACTCTGGGTGCCATCAGACGAGGCACGACTTCCCACCATCCACCTCGGGTCCCTGGACATGCATATTTCAGCCACAAGGAGAAAAGCATCAGGCGTGAACATCTGGATGAGGGTTGGACGCCTTGCCCGCTGAAGGACAGAGAGCCCCCCCTTCGTAAGCCCTTGACCCTCACCTCACCAAGCCTCAGCTTCACAGGATCATTCTTGCACCTGTATTAGTCACAACCTCCAGAGACAGAACCAATACATGTATAGCCTCTGCCCCCCTCCCCCATCCATCTCATCTGATTACAAGGCGTTGGCTCATGTGACTATGGAGGCTGCGAAGTCCCAAGATGTCAGCTGGCAAGCAAGAGACCCAGGAAAAGCCAATGCGTCAGCTTGGGTGCAAAGGCAGGAAAAAGACCTATGTCTTCGGTCAAGGTCGTCAGGCAGGAGAAGCGTCCCCTTCTTACTCATGAGACTCAGCCTTTCTGTTCCCTTCAGACCTTCAAGTGATTAGACAGGACCCACCCATGCCGGGGAGGGCACTCTTCTTCACTCAGTCTGCTGATTTCGGTGCTAGTCTCATCCGGACACACCCAGAATAATGTTTCACCAAATATCTAGGCACACCATGGCCCATTCAAGTTGACACATAAAATTAGCCGTCACAGCATCCTAGAAGCGAGTGCTTCCTGGGACTGGTGTGCATGGTAAGACCAGAGACTTCCAATGGTATGAGGCTAGGCCATGAGCTCTGAGGGTCAGAGCCACTGAACTGTCTATAGCCTGTCCCTGCTGAACTGCCTTCTCTCGTTCCCCAAGCTGGTGGCTTTTTGAATCACTCAGTAAATCAGCAAGAACAGGTCATCCAAATGTGCCACAGGTGACTTCTAAAACCCAAGCATGTGGGGCGCCTAGGTGGCTCAGTCTGTTAAGCGTCCGACTTTGGCTCAGGTCACGACCTCACAGTTTGTGGGTTCGAGCCCCGCGCCGGGCTCTGTTCTGACAGCTCAGAGCCTGGATCCTGCTTCGGATTCTGTGTCTCCCTCTCTCTCTCTGCCCCTCCCCTGCTCACGCTCTCTCTCTCTCAAAACCGAATAAACGGTAAAAAAAAAAAAAAAAAAAATTAAAACCCACGCATGTGCCTCTTTTATACCGGATAGCAGGGGACCCAAAGTGCAACAGCTGTCCCTTCACTTTGTGGAAGGGGGGGCGGCATACCCCACCCAGACCACCAGACGCCCAGAAATTTCAAAGAGGTGGGGACCCTCGCACTTTCATGGGGTTTAACCTTCTACCTACAGACACCCACGCTTCTCAGCAGGTTACCTGTGACACCTGCTACCTCCTACGGTCTAAACTGGGAAAGTTGGGGTTACAGCTGTTTGCCTTCCGACCCCCCCCACCCCATCAATGAGTTCAAGATAAATAGTACTTTGTAACATAGGATCCGAGGACTGTATTACAAGGCACACTTATCATAAGAGGAAAACTGGAAACGCGCTGTGAACAAGAAGAAAAATCAGCTGCATTCTTTTATAGCTGTAGATTTAAAATATGTATGCCTCACGTTTATGGGGCTTTTGAGAAGGCTTTTGTTCTGTCCCATTGACTTGAGTTAATGAGGGTAATGAACTTGGGAAATGAAAAGAATTACTGCCTGGGCAGCTCTTCCAGATTCCCCACGTTTCTTTTCATGTGGTCTATTTCCTGGTGGCACTGACATTTGTTTACCTTGAAAATGCGAGAAGACACTTTTATGGCGGAACGTCTCCATGGTGCCCCTCGATCCTCGCTCGTGAAGCCCCACACACCCCCTCTCTGTGAGGAGCCCGGGGAGCGCAGTGAAAGCAGCCGCGTCCAACAGAAGCAACATTCAGTCGCTGAAAAGGAAAAGGGATAGATTTATTCCTGTCCCACTTGCCCTCCAGAATGCAAAGGGTAATAATAGTCCCAGGGGAGACGTTTCTACTGCACTGAATATTTTGTCTGGGTTTTGAGGTTAGGAGTCTGGGAACATTGGCTCCTGTTTTGTGATTCTGACAGTCCCTACACCTGCATTTGTAACATTTCTAATGTTTGATCTCTGAATATTCCCCCTCTTCCTTGAAATAAGCCAAGTATTTGTGAACGATCGTATGTCAAACGTTTTCCAATCGCCGCTCTTCAGACCCTGTGAAAAAAACAAAAAATGTTCTCAAGGGAGAGTGGGAATCAAAATTTCAAATGCAGGCTCTGTGTTGATGTCATTGTACCGACACCACACGACTGTCACCTGCCCAGCCGTCCCCAGAGAAACACATATATCATCACGGGTACCTTCAATCTGCACTTGCCCAGGGCAAGTAGTAACTGTCTTGTTTGATTCCTGGGAAGAGTTTTAAAATGTTAATTTTGGTGATAAGTATATTTTTAGAGATTGTCATAAGGACCAATCAATCTGTTAAATTTCCTGCTTGTATCTTTTTAAAGAGGGTTGTCCTAGAAGCATCCAAGCTCCTTTAGGAGTCCGAAGGGCTCTGGCTTCTAAAATAGCTTCCATCTGAGACAATAGATAAAGTTTCCGGGGAACACATCAGAGGACCCAGTGGATGTAAATCTTGAGCAGTACTGAGCAGCGGATAATGTTTGTTCAAAGAGAGACAGGCTGCCTTTTTTTTTTTAAAGAATAAAGTGGAAAATCCCTCCCTTGTGACTAGAAAAGCCAGCACATAGACCTTCCCCGTTTTGTGTGGCGACACACTATAATTCTTCCCATTTTTCTCTTCTTCCTCATGTTGAAAAAAAGAGTTAAGGAAGTCCAGAAAGGATAGAAAGGAAAATTGATGTCTTTTCTCTGATTAGCTGGGGGCAATTCGAGAAGAATATTCTCACTAGAGAAGAAAAGTTACTGGCAGATTAAAGAGGTGGGCAAAGCCAGCGCGTAGCAACGGAACCCCCAAAAAGCATCCTTGGGGGGAGGGCACAGAACAGAAACACTCTGACCACGATTCAGTGAGATCGGCCGATGGGAACTAAACGTGAACGTAGAGAAAGCACAGTGCCCATTTGTTGTAAGATCTGTGGAAACAGTTGGGAAATGTTTTATTATGAAAATTTTCAAGCACATATAAAAATAAGCGTCAGGATCCCCACGTGCCCATCATGCAACCTCAACAATGCTCAATCCTTTCCCTGCCTTTGTGTGATGCAACCCCTGGGTGTTATGTCAACAGTGAATTTTTCAGGGTGTACGTCTAAAGGATAAAGACCTTTTTTTTTTTTTAGAAGAAAATTACTGCATTATCACACCAAATAATTAACCAGAATCCCTGATTATCAGGGCTCAAATTTTACCATTGGTTCCTTTGAAACGGGGTCTTTCTTTCTTTTTGATTCTTAATGATTATTTACTTTTGAGAGAGAAAGAGAGAGACAGAGCATGAATGCGGGAGGGGCAGAGAGAGAGGGAGACGCAGAATCCGAAGCAGGCTCCGGGCTCCGAGCTGTCAGCACAGAGCCCGACGTGGGTCCTGAACCCACGAACCGTGAGATCATGACCCGAGTCAACGTTGGATGCTTTAACTGACTGAGCCATCCAGGTGCCCAAAGCAGGTTTCTCAAAATAAGATCCATACACTGCAATTGATCTCTTAAAAATCAGCAAGCTTTTTGGGAGTGGGTTGAGGTTGCTTGTACGAAACACTCTACGCGGGCACGATGACACATTATTGCAAGGGCTTGGGTCTCTGCATAGATTCTTGGGTGAATGGGTCAGAGGTTACATGCTCGTGGGCTCAGGGAAGGTGGCTTTAGCTGAATTGCTAGGGTCCCAGGTCTCCCCTGGCCGAAATGGAATAGTGGTGAATACTGGCTACTGGCAGCCACCTTTGGGGCAAGGACAGAGACGATGACCCTCCTTCCGGAACGTGGATCAGATACACCAGCACGCCGCGATGCCCTGTGCCCTGCCACCTTTCAGGGAGCAGCATGACACCTGCTTATCTTGTTGCCTAGTGACACTTCTTCCCAGGGATGATGGGGAACCCGCCTAGAACGAGGGTGCCACTCACGGCAGTGAACCGGCATGATCACTGTATGCCAAAGGCCACAAATGTCTTGTCCCTGCCTCGCTGGCCAGCCCAGTTCTCCTTGCCAGGCATGGTCCTCAGAACCTTGTCCTGGAGCGATGGCCCCAGAAGCAGTCAATGACCTTAGACTCCCGAACGGGCAGGAGAAGAGACAATCTCCTGCATGCCCTTGGTCTCCACGCACTTGACCAGGGGAGGACCGAACGAGCTGGTGCAGCTGAAGTGACTGGTTACTCATTGGACAGAAGTGGCTGGTGTTGAAACCAGCTCGTCACCTGCCCAGGTGTGGCCTGGTCCCCCACCCCCTGCCTGCTGCTGGCAGCACACCCGCTTACTTTCTGGAAACTTACCAAGCTCCTGCTTTTCCTCTAAACCTGATCATCCTCCCCTATCAGATGTCAACACTCCATAATCTAGGTTACCTTCCGTTCCCCTCTTCCTCCTCTTGGCTTTGTCCACACAGCGGCCTCCCAGCTGCTCCCCTGCCTCCAATCTTTCCCTCAGCAGGTGCCCCTTCCTCTTTGTGGCCATTCTCTCCATCGGTGCCCTGTCCTCATCCGCACCGGTCCCTCTGTCATGGCTCCTACCTTCCTGATCTGAGAGTATCTTGTCCGGTTTGTGTTTCCCCCTTGAAATACTGACGTGCACGCACGTGCTGTGTCTCAGCTGCCTGAGAGCTCTCTGCAGGCGAGGGGTCCAGGTGATACAGAGAAGTTCCCTGCTCGTGAAGAAGGTATTCTCTAGGGGAGGCAGGACATGGGCGTGGGTGCTCATTTACAAACACGGAAATGAGGAAGGTCATTGTCAGGCGATTCGTGCGTGCTACAGAGGCCGAAAGAATCTGGATGGTGGGATAGAGCGGCAGGGGAAGCTGGGAGACCGTTCCCACGATGTCTTGCATTTCTGCGCACCTTGGGAACGGGCGGGGGTGGGGGGGCACTGGCGGCCTGTGCCTTGGATTCTCTTTTCAAAGATGTTTGTTTAGTCAACAGTCTCAGAGGATAGAGGCAGAGCCTCCCTCCGGAGCAAAGGGCAGGGCAGCTGACTGTCCAGCAAAGAAAGATGATGTCCCATTCGGGGCAGAAGGAGGACACCAGGTGCCCGTGTGTCCGTTAGAACAGATCCGGGCTCCCTGAACTCAGGTTTCCTCACCTGTGACGCACGCCCACCGAGGGGGCAGCATCTGCCTGGATGGCTGGGTGCCACCGACTTGCGGTTTGGGGAGCAATGGAAACCCATGCAAATGTGAAGCCTGGGCTGCGGGCTGTGCTGGGGGCACTAACGTCCTGGTCTCTGGCCCAGAGAGGCCCACGTCTTCTGCCGGCATCCATGAGATGTGGCGGGCTAACCTGTTAGCCCAGGGAAAAATCTGGTAAGTGAGGAGACCCATTCATTCATTCATTCATTCACGTGTATTTATTGCACTCCTGCCACTTACCAGGCACTTTTTTAAGTACTTGCATAGAATAAACCCCTCAAATATTCCGGTCCTATGAAGCTTATACTTTATTGCAAGGGAAGACCAACAATAAACTACCTAAAGAATATAATATATAGAAAGATACAAAGTCTAATATTATATAGCATCATATAGTGCATAATGTGATAAATAACATGGAAAGATAGATCAAGGAAGGGCTGGGCTGGGGTAGGGGAGAAGGTTTATCATTTTAAATGGATATGAAACAGAAGTGGTCCAGATTTTTTAGTTTTATTGGTGAAGGGAGGGCAGTTAGCATATTCTCGGTGGAGGGGGAACCACTGACGGGTATGAGCAGGGGAATGATGACTTCCGATTTGCTGTTTTAAGGATCGCCTTGGCTGCAGGGCAGGGAGGGGGTGATGGTGGGGAGAGCAAGGGAGCAGAGGCTGTCAGCTGCCCAGGAGGGAGGCCGGATGTGGGCAGTGGGACGGAGATGGAGAGAAGTGTCATATTCCGAAGAAGGGAAGGGAGGGGAATATATTTTGGAAGTAGAAATGACAGAGGTTTTCGACAGATTGGTTGTGGAGTGTGAGAAAGACAAGAATCCAAGATGACACTTGGGTTTCGGACTTGAACCACTGGGTAAAATGGAGGTGCCCCTGACAGGGTGGTGGAGGGGAGGCTGGGGGTGGAACAAGTCTCCATGGAGACTGACCACGTTGTCTGTGATTTATAGATTTCATCTCAACACACACCTCTGTGCTCAGAAGTGAGAGCCACGTTTCATGACAATCTGCCGGAATGTGGAAGCCTTCCCGATCTCTGGCGTTTCTCTCTGCGTTGTCTCTGGTTCTCACATCCATGAATGTGTGTATCTGTGTGTGTTGATGCAGGAGGCATATCAAAAGATTTGGCAATGTCATAGTAATAGAAACGTATAATAACAGGGGCGCCTGGGTGGCTCAGCCGGTTAAGCGGTCACGATCAGGTCACAATCTCGCGGTCCGTGAGTTCGAGCCCCACGTTGGGCTCTGTGCTGACAGCTCAGAGCCTGGAGCCTGTTTCAGATTCTGTGTCTCCCTCTCTCTCTCTGTCCCTCCCCTGTTCATGCTCTGTCTCTCCCTGTCTCAAAAATAAATAAACGTTAAAAAAAATTTAAAAAAAGAAACGTATAATAAATAACATGTTAATAATATATATACAAATAATAATAGAAATACATAAGTACACAAATCACAATATAAAACTCATATATTATAGTATATATATTATATATAACACCTGATGGATATATAGTAACATTTAAAATGTGCCTTTTAAATCTCAAATATATATATTTTTATAGAATGATCACAAAGTGATAAGTTGTAACATACATCATTCATCCATTCGGTCCAGTAATCTCTAAAGCATTGGTTGACATTTGGAAATTGTAGATGTAATTTTTGTTTGTTTCTTAGGTGTGGCTGTCACTAGCCATATGACACCACCAGCAGGTCTGAGCTGTCATCAGACATGGGGATGGCATTGTCAGGAAAAGTGGTGAGAAATCTGAAAAGGGGAAGAAGAGAACACTGGGTATCTCCAGTCCTTCTGGCTTATATGCACTTTGGGTTTTTTTTAATTTTTTAATTTTTTGTTTTTAAATTTACATCCAAGTTACTTATCATGTAGTGCAATAATGATTTCAGGAGTAGATTCCAGTGATTCATCCCCCACATATAACACCCAGTGCTCCTCCCCACAAGTGTCTTCCTTAATGCCCTTTGCCCATTTAGCCCATCCTCCTACCCACAACCCCTCCAGTTTGTTCTCTGTATTTAAGAGTCTCTTCTGTTTTGTCCCCCTCCCTGTTTTTATATTATTTTTGCTTTCCTTCCCTTATGTTCATCTGTTTTGAATCTTAAAGTCCTCATATGAGTGAAGTCATCTGATGTTTGTCTTTCTCTGACTAATGTCGCTTAGCATAATACCCTCTAGTTCCATCCACGTAGTTGCAAATGGCAAGGTGTCACTCTTTTTGATTGCTGAGTAGTACTCCATCGTATAGATATACCACCTCTTCTTTATCCATTCATCTGTCGATGGACATTGTATGCACCCTTGGTTTTGAGCTACTTCACAGCTCTGGGTGTTACAGAAACTGGCAGTGGTATAATTGATCTTTGTCCACAGAAATGCAAATTAATATTATCCACTGGAGATATGATAGACTATCCCCCTGGGGATATGGACCTGTTTTGGATCAACTTGCATATTTATTTCAGCATTCTTGATTTTCTCTATAGTGTATTCTCTGAATTCTCCTTTGCGTGGATTGTAACATCCTACCGGCTTCTTCATCAGTTAATGAGTTATATCTTTGACACACATTCATCTAATAGTTGTCCGAGTTAAGCTGATTTTACCATTTAAAAATTATTTTTAACAACATCAAATGTTTCCAAAGATCATCTATTAAGTGGGTAGTTATTAGGTTATCCAAGATCCCCATAACTAGAGATTTTCTCTTAACGCCAATGACATCGGTCAAGATGCTGAACCCTCTCTTAACTTCTATTGACCTAACAGCAATAACATTACAATCTTTTCTAACTGCTTTTATACTGCCTGATACTTTTTAAAAATTTAACATCTTTATTATCAAATAAGTCACAGACAATGTCTTGAAATGTCATTTTAATTAATTGCCTTAATTTGTTATGTTTTTTCTTCATCTGCAATCCAGAAGTTCTGTAAACCTTGTTGGCCAAGTTTCAGGATTCGGTAAATTGGAATAACTCAAAAGTTTTCAAAATTTTTCATATGTTGCTCTTAAATACATTCACATACAATTTTGTAAACAGGCTAATATATTCAATCTTGAAATTGATACAGTCTTCCCAAATTGTTGTAGATCATTTTCTTATTTCTGTCACGTCTTTTTCTTCATTTTTGCAGATTTATCTACAAGTTCAAGCACTTTATCATTCACTGCATTCATGTTGGCTTTAATAGCTGAAACCTTTCTTTCTTTTTAAGCAATCTTTACACCCAATGTGGGGCTCGAACTTACAACCCTGAGATCAAGAGTTGTATGTTCCACCAACTGAGCCAGCCAAGCACCAGGAACACGTCTTTCTTATAAAGCTAAGAAAAGCACTGAGTTCTTTTTATGACATCATTTATCAAGGTCACATATCTGCATGATGTTTTGTTTTCCATACTGTTTATTTCCATTTCACAGTTTATTACCATTCAAGGCTGGCTATGATCTCCAGCTGGCTCTTGGAGGTCTAGTAGATCCAAATATTCTTCCAGTTTTCATTTTTTCGGTTCCTTCCTTTTCAGACACATTATTTGATTTTCTTTGATAGTCAGTCAATACATGGTAGAAAATATTTAAAGTTACTTGCTATGAATCTTTCATTACATTGACCCCAAATAATTGAACGACATCTATGACACAAGAGTTTCTTTGTGTGTTTAAAATTTTTTTTAACTTTTTTTCATGTTTATTTGTTTATTTTGAGAGTGAGAGACGGGGGAAGGGCAGAGAGAGAGAGGGAGAGGGAGAATCCCAAGCAGGCTCCGTGCTGTCAGCACAGACCCCAATGTGGGGCTCGACCTGAGCCAAAATCAAGGGCCAGATGCTTAACCAACTGAGCCACCCAGGCATCCCACTTTGTGTGTTTAAAAATGGATTGTAGGGGTGCCTGCGTGGCTCAGTAGGTTGAGTGTCCAACTTCGGCTCAGGTCATGATCTCACGGTTCATGAGTTTGAGCCCTGTGTTGGGCTCTCTGCTGTCAGCACGGAGCCCGCTTCAAATCCTCTGTCCCCCCTCCCTCTCTGCCCCTCCCTCACTCATTCTCTCTCTCTCTCTCTCTCTCTCTCTCAAAAATAAACATTTAAAAAAATAATAAGGGCGAAAAAATAAACAATAAAGAAATAAACATATGGTAGGGGGGACATAGTTTTACAAAATCCCATTAAGGAGAACACGAGCAAACGTGTGGAAGCCCACAGTAGTACACTATTCTACGTAAGGATATTTTATAATTTATTTACCTTTTTACCTGTCGATGGGTGTCCAGGTTCTTTGCTGTCATAAACAATGATGCAATGAACATCTGTGTGTTCACAATCCCCTGAGCAGACGTTTCTCCAGATTTATGCTGTAAGTAGGATTTCAGGGTGAAAGAAATGGGCATTTTTTAACTTTACTTGGTATTTTCATCTGCTCCCCAAAGTGGATGACCTGACTTACGACCCCACCACAGTGTCTCCGCGCCCCTGATTCTCCACGTCCTTGAAGACACTCGGCCCCATCAGACCTCTTCATCTTTGCACATCTGGTAGGTCTGGAGTGATGCTTGCTTCCTCACTGGTCTTCTTCTGATTACCAGGCACTGTGCCAGGCCGCCAGAGAGGGACATGGTCCTGTCTTAGAGGTCCCTGCTGAGTGAAGGGGAGCAAGTCCAGAATAACTTTCAGGGACACCGACCCGTGTTGGGCTCTTTATATGTTCCCCTCTCTGGTTCCAAGAGTCTTCCCCAGGGCAGGTGTATGGGGCAGAAATTCCCCGGAAGCCATCCCCTCCTTGTGTTCTGAATTCACTGGGAAGATAGATCTTGGAGGTCCTTGGTTGGGAACAGTCCCTGAGACTGCTCCGGGGATGGAGAGACTCCTCCTGGGGGCGGCTTGGGCACCAGGGCTCCAGTCTGGGCTGGGATGCCAGTGTCCGGGTACGGCCAAGAGTGGAGTGGGTGGGGCAAGGGCGTCCGGAGTTACGGTGTCCCTCTGATGGGACTGCCTGTAATATTTCACTCTGGTTAGGGCACTGGACCAGGACGGGAAGCATCAGGAGGCCTGAGAATGAAAGTCATGAACTTTCCTGCTTCCCTGGGTACGATGGAGGCTTGGAGTCCAATTTGATTGAGGAGGAAGAGGGAGACAGATGCTCCATTGCACCTGCGTGTGTGGGTAAGCCACGCGGTAAACAGGCCATCTCGATGCATCGTGAAACACGTGGCTCTACAGGGCAACGGCGTGCGTGGGCACCGCATGGGCACTCAGCTCAGTCCCAAGGTCGGGGGACCTTGGAGGGGGGGAGTGTCCCTCAAGGGAGAGGAGGAATCAGACCAGAGCGTCAAGTGTTAAGGAAATTGGGTTTCTCTTTGGAATAATAAATGGAGGAATATCAAAGAGAGGAATAAATCTGCATTTGTGAAAGATGATCCTGCCTGCAGTGTAGACAATGGATCAGGGGTCAGGAGACTGGAGTGAGCAGGGGAGACTTGGCAGGCAATGATGCAGGTGACACTAGGTGGTCACAATGGCTGTGACCAGAAACATGACCCCGGGGGCCCTGATGCTGCTCTGGTGGGAGGGGCTGGGAAGGCAGCGACAGGCCCTGAGGAGCCCAGGAAGAGCGGGTGTGGGTGGGTGGGTGTGAAGGCGAGGGTTCTGTCAGGGCCCGTTCCATTTGGCAGCCTGGGGACCTAACAGGAAGTGAGGACCTCGTCAGAAGCTCACGAGCAGGACCGGGGACCAGTCATTCAGTTTAAGTGTCACTTAGTTTAAGTAAAGATACAGGGGTGATGACATCACCCAGGGAGGGCGAGAAGGCGGAGAAGGAGAGAGGGTCTGGGACAGGAATGGCTATTGCATAGTTTCAAGATACAATCAAGTTCCATTGTGACCTGGCTGCCTCTACCTTTTTTTTTTTTTTTTAATTTTTGTTAATGTTTCTTTTTGAGAGAGAGAGAGAGACAGGGAGAGAGAGACAGAGCATGAGCAGAGGAGGGGCAGAGAGAGAGGGAGGCACAGAATCCGAAGCAGGCTCCAGGCTCCGAGCTGTCAGCACAGAGCCCGACGTGGGGCTCGAACTCACAAACCGTGAGATGGTGACCTGAGCTGAAGCCGGACGCCTAACCGACTGAGCCCCCCAGGCACCCCTGCCTCTGTCTTTTTGTTGCCATCCTCGACGTGAATTTATAATCGTTTCCCCCAGCCTTACCTTACAGAGCATTTCATATAAAAATGAACCACTGCCTCTATTATCCTGAATACTAGAAAAACCGCGTCACAAGCTACAAGGGCCACATGCGCTGCTGTGAGTTGCCTTCCTGGCTGCACGTTGTTTTAGTCGTGAGACTCTTAGCTCACGGGTAGCTCATAAAGTTCCTAATTAAATGAGAGTGGGAAAATACGTTTATTATTTATTTATTAGCAAACAGCCTTTGATAATGAACCTGAGCACTTTGACGACATGTACCGACAGGATCTTTTCGAATCTGGGCTCATCGGGGAAGGCTATAGAGAAGGGGGTGGGCTCTTTTTTACAACCACACCAGAACTACTCAAAAGGTGTTTTCCTCTTCGAAGCGGGAGATTTAGTCAAGCGATTACGCCCTTTGAGAGGACACGATTGAAATGCTTTTGGGGGGCAAGACTCTCTCCTAAATACCTGCCTCAGGGGCTCAAGCCATCTCTTTGGAGGAAGATGAGGGGGCTTGACTTTTAGGATCAGCCAAGTCGTTGGGAGCCAAGTGTGATGAATAAGAGGAAAGACTGAGCCAAGTAATAACAGATCAGCAAACTTGCGGTATCCCCTCCCCCGTTCGGGCCTCCCCCTCCCCTATTCTCACCCACTCACGAAGGGCATTGCCATCCACCAGCCTGAAAAACAACTTCATTAGAGCATTTGTTTATAATTTAAATTATAATTCACCCCTCCTTAGTCAGTTTTGTGTTTTCTCTAACACACATTCCAGAACATTCCGTTCCGGTAAAACACAGGCACAGAGAACGTGTTCAAAAAAATTCTAGGGGTGCCTGGGTGGCTCAGTCGGTTGAGCATCCGACTTCAGCTCAGGTCATGATATGTTTCTTGAGTTCGACGCACACATGGGCGTCCCTCCCCCACTCTCTCTCTCTCTCTCTCTCACTCTCTCTCAAAATAAATAAAACATTTAAAAAATTATTAATTGAACTTCAAAATGAGCTGCAAGCCAGAGGAAGTAGCAGTGGGCCGGCAATGGACGACCTAAGGTAACAAGACGGTACCCTACTGTTTTCTTCGGTGATTTCAAAGCTATTAGTTCATGTAATTCGCATCCGGCCACCCAGAAAGATGGGCCAGGCAAGTCCCAATATCCCTATTTTACAGAAAAGGGCGCAAAAACCAAGCTTATAAGGGAAGGAAATGCCGTGATCCAGACGGGACAGCTGATCATTAGAACTGGAGGGAATCTGGTCAGATATCGAGCCTGAGTTCACTTTACGAGTGAGAAAACAGGGGCTGGAGAAGTGAAGTGATTCATCTGCCACATCTTAGCTGCTTGCTAGGAGAGCCAACGTTAGATTCCAAGTTCTTCAGTTTCTAATCAAATTCCAAGAGGGTGATTCCAAACACGTCAGCGAACGGCAGGATCACCGCAGCGAATACATGTGCGTCCTCCCCACAATGACGCAGGACGGCAACACTCATCTGGGGTCTCCGGCACCAGACTGCCTGGGTGGGAACCCTGGTTCAGCCCCTTTGGGACTCAGTAAACTTGAGGGACCTCATAAATTGATTCACACCCAGGCATCCATGATTAATGTGATGTCTATCCCAGTCGAACCTACTTTTTGAAAGAGAATGCCTGGAAATCTTTAGCCCCCAGGCACCAATCTCCGCTGCTGGTGCCTCGCCTAATACCTGACACAGAGTCAGCACTCCATAAATAATGGAACTCAGGCGTAGTTGAACTTGAGTGTGGAGGTTCTGGAGCAAGAGGGACCGTGCTGAAATTCCTCAGTTCATCCTACAGACGTGACACGTTCCCTATTCCCCGAGGTTTTTGTGGCCCCGAAAACTTACTTTGGGATGGGCAAGTATAAGCTAATGAATTAGGGAAATCTGGCAAAATTATAATGATAAGGTAATAAGCTCTATTATATCAGTTTTCGGGGAGTTAGAGTGAACCATTTCAACGAAGACACTGGCTAATAGGTTGCTGTGGCCAAAAGCCCATAAAATACATCAAGGATTTCCGCAAAGCTGAGAATATGTTCCCACCGTTCTCAGAAGCGAGGGTACCAGAGACATCTTTAATTACAGCATGTCAAGAAAATATCTTGAGGAAGAACCATTAAAAAATAATCAGGAGAAGGAGAGAGAGGCTGATATTGCGGTTAGAATAAGAAGGTTAGGATTTTTTTTTTTTTTTTTTTGCCTAGAAAGACAATGGCTCTGAGGAAAAATAGAGAATAATTTCTTTTTTTTTTAACTTTTATTTATTTTTGAGACAGAGAGAGACAGAGCATGAATGGGGGAGGGTCAGAGAGAGGGAGACACAGAATCTGAAACAGGCTCCAGGCTCTGAGCTGTCAGCACAGAGCCCGACGCGGGGCTCGAACTCACGGACCGCGAGATCATGACCTGAGCTGAAGTCGACAGCTCAACCGACTGAGCCACCCAGACGCCCCAGAGAATAATTTCTTCACGGATTTTCTGTTTATTGGACAAATTTACCAAATGCCTACTTGCTCCAGGCACATTTAGGTGCTAGAATTCACCAACACACAAGACAGACCAATCCTTGTCCTTGTGTGTGTGGGGGGGGGGGGTGAGGGGGGTCACTGGATATTAATATAAATTTGTTTTTTCCAAATTTTGGAAAATTAGGTAGAAAGATTATCTTATGAAGCCTGAAAGGGGTATATTTGAACCAAGCATAAGAACCCCTGCACAATGCCCAGAACTAGAGCAGTGCCCTGTGGATAATTGGTGATTTTATCTAACAGAAGTGCTGTTGTTCTTAATATCCTTTATCTTTGCGACATTAAAACTCCAAGAAAACTCCAGAAAAAGTAGGCGAAGGACAGCAGGCAATTCAGAAAGAAGAGAAATGGCCAATCGAATTAAATGCAAATTCGAATATGTGCAAAATCAAATGCAAATGAGAATGCATGCAAATTTAAATGCAAATTAGAACACACGCAAAATTAAAGGCAAATTAAAACGTAACAGTGCAAGTCGCTAGAAACTTCAAGAGTTAGTAGCTACGCAGGTAGAAAAGGCTAACAGATTCTAATAAATCCACACAAGGTGTATAATGATTGATTAGTGAGAACTAGACATTGGGGGATATGAAAACCGACACTTGAACAATAGTTTGTTGTCAGAGGCTCCTAGCATAGCTCGTTGAGTTTAACCCGAGATTTCTGTTCTGCAGGCTCACGGACCCATTCCTGGGGACCACCATGGGGAGGCGGAAAAACGCTGAGTTGAATTTTTGGCACGCGGCCCAGCCGGGCTTTCTTATGTAACAATCGCCTGAGCTAGTTAGTATGAGAACTTTTGAAATAAAAGCTAAGAGTGGCCAAAACAAATATGTGGCCAGATTAAAGCCAGCTTGGCCAATGTTTCTCTAACATTCCTGCTTTATAAACATAGAAAACAGTAAGAAAAGAGAAGGTTGTGTTTTTGCCACAAATCATATTTGTGATCCTTGTTTGTCTGTCTCTGTTACGCCGTCTTCGCTGTCAAAAGCTTGAGCATTCCAGAGAGTCCACTGGGAGCTTTCGAAACACCAACCAAAACAAAGCAAAAGTCAGGGATGGAGAAACTAAGGTTCCCTGTTCTCTTGTGGGTGTCACCGAAGTTGTCGCTTTCATAACCGACGTCGGATCTCTCAAGCAAACGCCTAGAACTCTCCCCTCTCTGCAAACCAGGTATCTGTGGACCAGGTGATGTATTTGTTCAGCATATCCTGTGCCTTTATTCCCAGAAGAAAGGGAATGGGACAGAACACTCTGTCAAATAAACAATTGCCCAAGGTCTTGGGCAAGAGAAATTGGGACAGGAAGCAGACAGCGGACTCTTTGCCCTAGGTAACTGCCTGATAAGGTAAACACACCGTGTACAATGAGTTCCTGTCCTCCTGTGATAAATATTTATATGCTGAGCCCTGTGTTTGAAAGCACTAAACCATCCCTCAGTCTGAACATTGACCTTTCGATGCAGAACACAGGGCTAATTTTACAGGTGATGTAATTAATTTTTGTGGCTCCAAGCCGTACTGGGAACGAGAGAAATGGTTGTTTTGGTGATTGTTTAAGAGGGATTCGGCAGGCTGCGCACAGCGTTCGGGTAACAGTATCAGCACACGGTCGGCAGATTTCTTAGTCACACCTGGAATTCAAGGATCTTAGGAAGACGGTGGTGTAGGGAGCTTATCACAAACAAACTCAGGTTCTCCGGATGTTAGAGGAGGTGATGAACTCGACCCTGTGTTCAGGCACGGCCTTGCACTAATGTTCGGAGCATGCCGAGGGCTTTATTTTTAGCAAATGGCTTTAGCATGGACCCAAGTTTCTGTGACCGGGATGTACTTCACTTTAACGTTAATAAAATGTACAGGCAGACCACTATTTCACGGTGAGCTGAACTGACCCCGTCCCCCAAAACGTAAAAGGCCGATGATGGATGAGGAAAGATACCTGCCACGAAACAGCACCATCCCGTGGCCCAAGCTGGAAACCAGGGTCCGTCCGCACCCCTCTCTCTCGCCCCTGTGTTCAGCGCATCTGAAGACCTTGTTCCACCCCTGAAATACCTCAAATGCACACACTGCCCCCATCACACTTTGCCAATTCTCTGCCTCTTCCAACTTACCCTTTGCACAGGTGTCCCCGGGCACTAACTCACAGCAGTGCCCTCTGCGCTTCCGTTTCTCATTAACCGGCACGTTCTCCGGTTCTGCATCTTGGGTCCCCCTCCCGTGACCCACCCTCTGCCAGGTCTTGTGGATCGGCCTTCTGGAACCCCTTGGAGCCATCCACCCACATCACTGGAGGTTCACCGCCTCTACCCTTTCTCACGTGGGCCCTCACGTCCCACTTGGACGGCAGAAATGACCTCCATGACCTCTGGGGCCCATTCAGCAGCTCCGGCCTCAACGTCCCCAGCAAAGCCAGAGGGACCTTTCCCAACCACAAGCCTGATGAGGCCACTTCTGGGCTGAAAACCGGTTCGGACTTCCCTCCGCCCTGAGGATGAAGACAAAGCTCCCATCCCACTTTCAGGGGCTGTGTCACCACCCTAGTGCCACCCCCAGGGTGGGCTGCTCAGCCACGCCAGCTCCCAGCACCGAGCCCAGGGGACTTCCTCCCTTTTCGCTCGTTCATTCACTTCCAAAAACTCATCCGCGTCTGAGATCACCTTACTTACTCGCCTGCACATCACGGGTGCTCAGTGCATATCTGTGGAACAAATGAATGGATGAAAGAACCAACCAAGGAAACCTCCGTCCCAGGGTGATAAACGGTGAATGCATCCGAGAAAATGGCAGACCTTAAAGAAGACCATATGCTAGGAGTCCAGGCCCTGGGTGGCCATCTTATCCAGAGCTGTGGACAAAGAGTCTAGAAAGGAAAATGAACAGTTGCTGGCCGACTGTCTGACCGCCTCACCTTGATCTGGCGCTCTCTAATCTCTGTGCCCACCCCCCAGTCCCCGGCACTGGTCTTCCTTCACATTCCAGCTCAAAACACATTCCTTCACGTCGCTGGACACGCCCGCCTGCCCGCTCCTTTGGGCCTCAGGGCCTTGCACCTGCTACTATCTCTCCAGCCCCTCCCCCTCCCACCGCAAGTGGTTATTTCCTACTCCTTCATCGAACTGCAACTCCGATGTCACTTCCTGAGAGGAACCTTCCGGAGCCCTAGGCCAGATCAGATCCCCTCACAGCATGTCAGTCCTTGCCCAAACACCAATCGACCCATTTTGCAATTACGGGTTTGGGTAACTCTCGCTACCATCTACCTTCTTGCCCCGTGAAGGCGGGGATTGTGGGGTGTTCCTCACCTCTTCAGGCAGACCTCCATCCAACACAGCAGCTTGTCTAAAGCGGTGCCCAACTAATATTTGGTGATTGTTAAGGAAGCACGGGGAGTGTTGATACTCTAATATGCTTTACGTATGTGACCCTCAGACTCCAGGAGAACGAGTGGGCAAAGGAAGTAGCAAGCAATCCAAACGATACAAACGGTCCAGCAACCTTAGTAGCAATGAGGGAAACGCACGTTAGAACATAACAAAAGATCGCTTCGACATGATAAGTGGCAAACTCTCCGAAAAGCAACCGTAACATCTGCACGTCCGACGCAATCTCTATCAAAATCCTAACAATCTGTTTTTGCAGAAATAGAAAATCCCTCCCAAAAATTCACATGCAGTTGCAAGGGACTGTGAACAGCCGGAACCATGCTGGACAAAAACAAAGTAGGAAATCTCACGCTGCCTGATTTCAAAACTTCCTACAAAGCTACAGTAATCAAAACGGGGTGGTCCTGCCACACAGACAAGACTTCTAGACCAATAGAATAATCTAGAACAGGAAAGTGAAATAGATATCCCAGAAAGAAATCCTCACCTAACTGGTCAAATGATTTTCTTTTTTTTTTAATTTTTTTTTCAACGTTTATTTATTTTTGGGACAGAGAGAGACAGAGCATGAACGGGGGAGGGGCAGAGAGAGAGGGAGACACAGAATCGGAAACAGGCTCCAGGCTCCGAGCCATCAGCCCAGAGCCCGACGCGGGGCTCGAACTCACGGACCGCGAGATCGTGACCTGGCTGAAGTCGGACGCTTCACCAACTGCGCCACCCAGGCGCCCCTCAAATGATTTTCAACAAGGGTCCCAAGACCATTCCATGGAGGAAAGGACGGTCTTTTCCCAACGGTGCTGGGAAAACTGGACATCCGCATGCACAAGAACAAAACTGGACTCTTACCTAACACGATATGCCTGCTCAAGTGGGCAAGGGGCAGAGAGAGAGCAGGAAGAGAGAGGATCCCAAGCAGGCTCCTCACTGTCAGTGCAAAGCCCGACGTGGGGTTCGGACCCAGGAACTATGAGGTCATGATCCAAGCCCAAATCAAAGGTCAGTTGCTTAACCAACTGAGCCACTCAAGCACCCCTGCAATTGCACTTCTAATTGTATCTGGATGGTCTTCTAGAAGACGCGGGAACAACAACTTCAAAGGCCACAGGTGTCCCTTCAGCGGCGGGTCTTAGATGTGATGCTGTGGAGGTCACTTGCCGTCCTAGGGGGCTCAGGGGTTTTAGCTGTTTGGGCGTCTGATAAAGGACTGATCACCACTCCCGGGTACCCGGCCTTCCTCTTTGTTACCAGAACTGGGCTTTTACTTCTGAATGTTATGAACCAAGCTATTTGAAACTTTCAAGAAAGTGTCTACACAGTCCAAATCATAAAAGAAGCCAGACACCTGCAGAGGAGGCGGGCAGGTATGAGGGTGGTACCCCAGCGGTGATGTCTGCTTCCCCCACAGCCCAGGCGGGGCCCTGTGCTGGTGTCACGCTTTCAGGGGCCCCACTTTGGTCCTGCCGCACATTCCCTCAGGAGTCCCGTCCCCACTTCCAGGCTGTACTCTGGTTTTCTGGGACCCCGGGATCCCCTGCCCCAAGGGTCCCCAGCCAACTTGTAGGGTCTGCCCTTCTGTCAGCGGGCCAGGCTATGGTGTGTGTCCCTCTAGGCAAGAAGGCCAGGGGAGGGACAACAGGCCTCATCCAGGGCCATACTCTCGTGACCGCTGTGCCCAATCGCAGGCCACTGTACCACTGCAACCTGCATTAAAAAGAAAAACAAAATAGGTGGGGGGCCTGGGTGGCTCAGTTGCTTAAGCATCCGACTCTTGATTTCTGCTCGGGTCATGATCTCATGGTTCATGAGTTTGAGTCCCACATTGGGCTTTGTACTGACAGCTTGGAGCCTGCTTGGGATTCTGTCTCCCTCTCTCTCTACCTCTCCCCTGCTGGCGCTCTCTCTCTCTCTCTCTCTCTCTCAGAATGAATAAATAAACTTTAAAAATGTTTAAAAAACACAGCAGGGGCGCCTGGGGGGCTCAGTCGGTTGAGCATCCGACTTCGGCTCAGGTCATGATCTCGCGGTCCGTGAGTTCGAGCCCCGCGTCGGGCTCTGTGCTGACAGCTCGCAGCCTGGAGCCTGCTTCGGATTCTGTGTCTCCCTCTCTCTCTGTCCCTCCCCTGCTCGTGCTCTGTCTCTCTCTCTCAAAAATAAATAAACATTAAAAAAAAATTTTTTAATAGAGCAAGATAGAAAATACAGCAGGCATATATAAGTATTTTGGTAAAATATTGGTTTCTGTTATGTAGTCTGGGCTTAATGTCAAACGCATCTCCTCCTGTGCGTCTCGGCCCGGAGAGTTTGACAAAGCAGGTAGGACACACAGGTGGGCGTGCCCATGGCCCCTTCGGTGGAGAGAGACGCAGGGAGGCCCTGTGTCCACAGACCCCCGAGACCACCTGCACCAGGCGGCTCTAACCTGCGCCTGCGACGAGGCCAGAACCCTTGTCCCGCTCTCCATCCTCCACCACGATCACCCTCGGAACCGCTGTTGACTCGCCCAGACACCTGCAGGGGCCTCCTCCCTGGTTTCCCGGTCCACGTCTCCTCCGACCCTCTCCCCTCCCCCATCCATTCTGCTCATCTGTCACTCCGTCCCTCACAAGCCCTCGGGGCCT
The DNA here is from genome assembly GCF_007474595.2 of Lynx canadensis. Classification (NCBI taxonomy): domain Eukaryota; kingdom Metazoa; phylum Chordata; class Mammalia; order Carnivora; family Felidae; genus Lynx; species Lynx canadensis. The sequence goes on along the minus strand of NC_044310.1, from coordinate 5,559,426 downwards.
CCTGTCCAACACCCCAGCCCTGTCCCAAATGAGCCTCACTCACTGGCCTCTGGCCCTGGCTTCTCCTTCCGGCATGAGTACTTTCTGTCCGGTTCTCCTGGCTGCTCCCATGTCTTCCAGGTCTCAGCTCAGATGTCCTCTCCTCGGAGGCGCCTTCCCGAGCCCCTCCGGCCCTGTCACAGCCCTGAGAGGCTCTTTTGCACACTTGCCTGCTTGCCGCCCGTGCCCCTAACCTTCCCGCCAGAGGTCAGCTCCAGGACAGCATGCCTGGCGCACAGCAGGTGCTCAATAAACACATCCTGGGTGAATAAGGAAGTTATCAGAGTGACCTTCTAATGCAGGACAGTGCGGGTGACCCAAAGGGGCAGATCGGCGAACGGCTTGAGGCTGGTGTGGAAGTGACGTTAAGGTTCTACTCGCGCGGAAGGCCGGGGAGTGAACGTGCAAAGATTTCTCCCAGCGTCTTGGGTCTAGACTCTTGGACGTCTGCAAGTCTGCGCATAATCATTAACTTTTATTGGGGACGTATCGAGCTGTACCGCAGAAATAATGTAATTGTTTCCTAGCTGCTAGCCGGCTCTCACTGGTTGAGGCAGGAGGATCTATGTGGAGCACTCCTAGATTTCCCACAGAGACCTGCCTCGGGCACTTTCCAGTTATTACACCCCGGGAAAAGGCCATAAGACCGATATTAGGCCCCAAATGACTTTTACAGCTGGAGACAACCAAAGCTCCTGTATTTTCATCCCAGGACTACGACTCAGTCACGAAACGTCCCAGCATCCCTCTTGCCAGCAGCATTTTCATTTTAGTTCATTTTCGGGTGGCCGTGACAGCCACGAGGGGCGGGATTTGATTTTCTCTACCTGCGGTTTGTAGAGGAGGACTTTCGTGCACTTTGACTAATGGGACCTTCACTCCCTGGCCCCCTTTATTACACTGCCTGCGGGACCCCGGGATCCCTTTTCCTCTCTCCAACATCGGCAATCTGTGTGATGGGAGAGGCCGTCTGGGGAGAGGCAGAAGTTGGTCGCCAGCCTCCAGTTTTACTAATAAGCTCTCCCCAACTTCTCTAAAGAGCCAACCGAGCTTGGGGATTCGGGTCAGCTGGGACCCCGGTTTGTGGTTCACTGCTGCTGTGGGGTGAATACTCTCAGGATGAATAGAGGGTCACCGAACATTTCTCTTTTTGGAAAACGGAGCCTTTTACTTTTCACGGCTTTATGGAGACGCAGCTCGCGTCCCCTCCAGTTCACCCACTTGAGGTGCACGACGCTGGGGCTTTTAGCGCGTTCACAGACCCGTGCACTTAACCCTGCAATTCTAGAACATCTTCGTCACCCCAGAGAGAAACCGACACCGATTAGCCATCACCCCTCCGGTCCTCCCTTTCCCCCAGCTCCTGGCAACCACGGATCTACTTTCTGTCTCTGTGGATTGGCTTCTTCCACACGTCTCATCTAAGTGGAAGCCTACCACATGTGGTCCTCTGTGTCTGGCTTTCACGCAGCATGGTGTTTTCAAGGTTTATCCCCATCATAGCTTTTCTGCAGGTGTCTGCGTTTTTATTGCCAAACAATAGCCCTCAGTGTGGGTGTGTCACTTCATCCATTCATGGATTGAAAAGTTATTGACCTTTGGTGCTGGAAGGGACATGGCAGGTCCTCCAATGCAGCCCTCAATTTCACAAAGGAGAAAAAGGAGGCACAGAGAGGGGAAGTGACTTATCCAGGGTGGCACAGCCAGCCTGGGAGACCTGATACTGACTGGAGCTTTGGCCTTATAAATCATGAAATATTTCATGCTTACTGGAAAGTTAGAAAAAAATACAGTGAACTCTCTTTCTCTGTTCACAGCCTTTACCCATTTCTCTTCGGGGTTTCCTTTTCTTTAATTACTTGTAGGAGTTCTTAGTAAATTCTAAAGGCAAATCATTTGTTGTTTACAAACCGTACCCAGCTTTTCCCAGTCTGTGGCTTGTATTGTCCTTTGGTTTCTGGTGTTGATGAGGTTTGGTGGACAGAACTTTCTAATTTTAGTGAATTGTCTGTCTTGTTATTTATGGTTTGTGCCTTCTGAGTCTCGGTTAAGAAATCCTTTGTTAGGGGAGCCTGGGTGGCTCAGTTGGTTTATCATCTGACTCATATATGTGTGTGTGTGTGTGTGTGTGTGTGTGTGTGTATTTAATGTTTATTTTATTTTTGAGAGAGAGAGAGAGAGAGCATGAGCAGAGGAGGGGCAGAGAGAGAGGGAGACACAGAATCTGAAGCAGGCTCCAGGCTCTGAGCTGTCAGCACAGAGCCCAACACAGGGCTGGAACCCATGAACTGTGAGATCGTGACCTGAGTCGAAGTCAGACACTTAACCAACTGAGCCACTCAGGTGCCCAAAGCATCTGATTCTTGATATTGGCCCAGGTCATGATGCAGCGTTCTGGGATCAAATCCCGTGTCAGGCTCTGCCCTAAGTGTGGAGCCTGCTTAAGATTCCCCACCTGCCCCCTTTCTCTCTCTCTCTCCTTCTCCCTCTGCTCCCTCCCCCATTCGTGTGCTCTTTCTCTGTCTCTAAATAAAAATTTTTTTAAAAATTAAAAAAAGAGAAATCCATTGTTAGTATTCTCCCAGCTTTTCCTCTAAATGTTTTCAAATTTTGCTTTTCACATTTAATTCATCTGGAATGTACTTTCTTTCTAGGTTCTTGGCAGAGGCTCTGTAGCAAAGACAGATTAACAAAAACACCCTTTTTTTCTTAATGTTTATGAATTTTAAAGAGAGAGAGCGCACACAGTGAGGGAGGGGCAGAGAGAGGGAGACATAGAATCCAAAGCAGGCTCCAGGCTCTGAGCTGTCAGCATAGTCTGACGTGGGGCTCGAACTCACAAGCTGCGAGATCATGACCTGAGCCAAAGTCGGGTGCTTAACCCACTGAGCCACCCAGGCCCACCCAAACGCATACACTTTTATTTCTGATAAATTCTACATGACACAGGAGCCTTCACAAGGAAATGAAGACTCGAAGAGTAGTTAAAGCTGAGTGCTTTTTTTTTTTTTTAATCTGAATGCTTTTATACTGGGTTCGATGAGGAGTAGAAAGTCATGGGAAAGCATGATAGGACATTGGGGTAGGAGCCAAGAAGAGTAAATTGAAGGAAACTTAGTGAGGTCTATTCATTCAGATTTCTCTTGGCATCCCCCTCATCTTTGGAGATGAGGATATTCCTTTCCTCCAGGTATAGAGAGAGCACCTGTCGCATGAGGGTCTATGATCTACTTCAGGAGAAGGTCAGAGACTCCTTCCGGCAACTACTGCTGCTCAGATTCCTTCCACGTAGGTCAGTCAACATGCCAAAGTGTCATATTTGGGGGGAGCGTGTCTCCCACCCTGTCAAGACAGTGCTTCCTTTACCACATAAATCATACCCATATACCTGTGGGTTTAATTTGGGGGCTCTGTTCCTTTAGTCTTTTTGTCTACTTCTGTGCCAATACCGTATGTCTCAATTCCCATAAGCTCATAATAAGTCCTAATATTTAGAAGGGCAAGCACGAGCCCCACCAACTCTCACCTTGCCCTCTTTCTTCAAAATAACCTTTGTTTTAAGTTTGTTTATTTGACTTGAGAGAGAGAGAGAGAGAGGAGAGGGAGAAGGAGTGTGTGTGCATGTGCGTGTGAGCAGGGGAGGGGCAGAGAGAGAAGGAGGGAAAAAGAAAATTCCAAGCAGGCTCCTTACTGTCAGCTCAGAGCCATGAGATCATGACCTGAGCCAAAACCAAGAGTCAGACACGCAACTGACTAAGCCACCCAGATGCCCCTAAAATAGTCTTAACTTTTTGTCTTAACTTGTTTGCTTTTCCATCTAAGCTCCAAGATAAGCTTGCCCATTCCTCAAAACTCCTTTTGGGGCTTTGATTGGTATTGCATTGAATTTACATGTTAATATGAAGTGTACTAACGTCTTTATGAGACATTGACTATTCCTATCCATGAAGATGGTATATAGCTCTCCTTTTTTAAATGTTTCAATACATAGATTTTAAACAATTTTATAAATTGTATGATTTATGTTATAAATTTTACCATCATAGTTTTCCAATTTACAGAAATCATACACATCTTTTGTTACATTTATTCCTTGGTTATATAATTTTTCTTGCTATTGTAAATGGCGGTTTACAAACTATATTGTTGCCAGCATCTAGGAATACACATGAGATTAAATATTAATCTGAGATTCAGCAGCCATGATAAATTCTCGGAGTTCCCAAAAATGTATTGAGTTTTTATGCAGATGATCACATTATCTGTGACCTATGACAGTTTTGTTTTTTTCCGTTCGAACTTACACCTTTTATTAACTTTTTTGTTCTTCATGCACAGGTTAGGACCCGAATCCTTCATTCGGCTGAGTGGAAGTGGAGACAGTGGTCACTGCTCCTCATACCTGACATTAAAGGAATGTTTCTCATTTAATCTTTAAGGGTGATGTTTGCTGTAGGTTTTGCCAAATGTCCTCTATCCAGTTCTAGAAGATCCCTTCTGTTTCTAGTGACTCATGAATCCTTCCTCTGGTTTTAAAAATGGTTGTTATTAATTCATATTTGCGTTAGAGAAGTAACATATGCTCATAGAAACAGAAATCAAATAGGATGAAAGTAGAAACACTCCATCCCAGCCCCAGCCCTTCTCTTCAGACAAAACCGCTGTTAACATTTTGTCATTCCTTCTAAAAATTTTCAATGCACACGCAAGCATATACTGGTATGCCCCTATTTTTCCACACAAAAAGATTACATTGCAGTCCTGTTCTATAATTTTATTTTTTTCGATAAAGCATCTTGGGCATTACTCTACGTTGGGACACGTGGGTCTACGTCATTCTTTTTATTTTTATTTTTTTTTAATTTTTTAATGTTTTTATTTATTTTTGAGGCAGAGAGAGACAGAGCATGAGCAGGGGAGGGGCAGAAAGAGAGGGAGACGCAGAATCCGAAGAAGGTTCCAGGCTCTGAGCTGACAGCACAAAGCCCGATGTGGGGCTTGAACCCACAAACTGCGAGATCACGACCTGAGCTGAAGTCGGACGCTCAACCGACTGAGCCACCCAGGCGCCCCTACGTCATTCTTTGTAATGGCGGCACCATACTCCACCGTATGGATGCCCATGGCGGTTTAACCAATTCCCTTCCAATGTACATTTAGGCTGTATCCGTATTTGTTTACTAGTCTGTTTGCTGGCTGTTACACATAATGCCTTAATGCACATGCTTGGGCATAATCTTTGTGCCCTTGTGTGGGTACATGTGCAGGATGAAGAGGGAAAGTTCCTAGTTGTGAATCTCATTGTGTGACTCCCAACCCCCTTTCCCTGAATCACCCTGCTCCTCACTAAAGGAGACCCAGGAGGACTTTGCTTGCCTCAGTCAAGACCCTCCCAAAACACACGGGTCTTCTCTCCCTGACAAGAAGTCAGGCCAGGGACACAGAGGGCAGGCAGCCCGCCTTCCTCTGCTGTTCCCAGGGACCCATCGGTTCCTCTTGGCTTGTCTCAGCCACTGCAGACTTTGGAAGGTAGGTCCGCTCGCCACGACGCTGCCAACGCCTGCTGCCGCTGCAGACTTTGGACCTGATTGTTTATTTAGACTCACAGTGTCTCCCGCTCCTTCCTCGCCCATGCCCTGCCTACCCGGGTGCCTGGTACCTGCGGGCTCCGCCCCCCTCTCAGGAGCACCCTGTGGCTGCGTGCTGTCTGCTTGTTCTTCTTGACACGACTCCTGCGTCTGTGGCATTTGCTTTGTCCCTCTTGGAGAAACGCACTTGCCACGCCAACCCCTTGCCTGTCTGGGTCCCATGCCTTCAAAGGGGGCCAGATACGCCATCCCAAAATATGCTCCTGTGGCAGGGGGACTATGTTGGGCTGAAGGCAACTGAGAGAACGCGAACACAGGAAGGCCTCTCTGCTCTCCTGTTATCTGCCTGAAACCAGGGCATGGCCTCCCCTTGTGAAGGTGTCCCAGGCTTCTCCTGTACCACGATGGGGAGAACAACCCTTATCATCAGAGATAGAGACTCTGCAAGGTGTACCAAGGTGACTCTTTACGTACCAAGGTGACTCCGCATAAGCAAATCTCTAAATCACCCTATCTGCCCTTAGTTCCCCCGCATATCTACCTTCCCGCAATTTACTGCCCCCTAGAAGCCCCCTTTTCTTTGTCTAAGCCCTTCTTTATGATATAAAGCCTTTTGTTAAAATGGTGCATAAACTGCCAAGCCTAGCCACTTTTTTTGGGTTTTTGCTTCTTTTCTGGGGAAGTCCCCTGCATGTAAAATCAAAAATAACATTTAGGGGCACCGAGGTGGCTCAGCTGGTTAAGCGTCTGACTCTTGGTTTCTGCTCAGGTCATGATCTCACGGTTTGTGAGTTCCAGCCCTGCACTGGGCTCTGTGCTGGCAGTGCGGAGCCTGCTTGGGATTCTTTCTCTCTCCCTCTCTCCCTGCCTCTCCCCTGTGCATGTACACACTAGCTCTCTCTCTCAAAATAAATAAATAAACCATAAAAAAAAATCTGTATGCTTTTTCTCTTATTAGTCCGTCTTTTGTCAGCTTAATTTGCACATCCCAGTCACACACCTAAGAGTGTTGAGGAAGTCTGTCCTCCCCTGCGTGATCCATACTCCATTCTCAGCCACAACCCTATGCTGACCAAGGGCCCCCAAGGAGTGCTCACTCCACCGAGTGCCCTCTGTCACATACTGACTACCCTCCAGCCAGGTGATCTTTCCAAATGAACACCATATCGCCTCACTTTCTCTTTTAGGATCTTTTTTTTCAGCATCTCAACGCAATTAGAGAAAACCCAACCACCACTTAATGACCTGCCTCTCACTCCCCCTTACAACCCCTGCAGCCGCAGGGACCACAAGGTGCCCCCTTCCTCAGTTCTTGGCCCTTCCTCACTTCTGCGCTTTGGGTGCGCTGCTCTCTCTGCTGGACGCGTCCACCACCATCTCTTTGCAAGGGTCAGCTTCCTCCCCGCTACAAGCAGGGATCATTCTTGATCACAGCAGCTCCTGTCTTCCATTGCAACTCACCATGTTTCCCCCACCGGAAGGAAGCTGATTTTCCTTGGAAGAATTACCGTCCCCCATTCTATGGTGTCAAGCAACATGCCCCACCTTCCCAAAGGATGTGGCAAAAACCCGGCCAATCCGGACGCTCCCTCTGGAATTTGATCCCTGACAGTTGGGCATTTGAATTTTCAACAACAGCAAAACAGTTGGAACAGATTTATCTCAAAAGAGAACGCCCCTTAGCTGTCGTCCTTCTGACAGTCTTTCCCCCCCGCTGCTCTCTCCCCTTGTTCTGCCCATCTCCCTCCTTTCTTTACACCCCCTCCTACTCCTTCTATTTGGAGAGTTTTCCCTTCCCTCCCCCAGCCTCCCCTCCTCATCAGTCCCTGTTCTTTGCGCTCAAAGAACCCGCCTGAGACTCTCCACCACCCTTCTCCTCCGGGCCCCCTCCTCCTCCCATTTATCCAGTGCTCAATATAAATATTTGATGAACGACTAACAAAGGCTAATAATGAATGTGTGGCACTTTCCAAGGCGGGGGGGGGGACACCCTGCAAGCAACAGGAGTGAGGTCTCTCGAGAAAGGCACAAACAGCATAATTAGTAAGTGCATCATATACTTTTGGCTTTGTTTGTGCTGCCTCCTTGGGCATAGACATGTGGCTTCCGGGAGAGGCTGGGAGGGACGAGTGAAACTCCGTACCGTGAATTCCTCGGCGCTGAAACACCCCGCCTGGCCACCTTCACCACGGAGGGGGACACCAGTGGCAAAAATATGGGATGGTGTTGTCTTTTGATGAGAGGGAAGGTACTCCAGGGAGCGTAAGAGCAACACATCTATTCAACTTTCTGATGACTTTCTAAATGCTGAGACTTGACCTCATGCGTTGTTAAACTGATGCTTTGCTGCACTCCAGTGACCAACAGGAAGTGACCAAAGACCCTCACTTGCCCGGCAGGAGGGACACAGGTGCATCCACAGGAAATGAAGATGTCTGTCCCCAGACCCTGTGAGGGCCACCAAGTCCCAGTGCCTGGTATGCTGCAGGAGCTCAATAAATATGTGCCCCGTGGCTGGACCTAGTTTCTGATGTTTAAAACAATTTTTTTAATTTAAAAATAAATTTATTGATTTTGAGAGAAAGAGAGAGAGAGAGAGAGCAGGGGAAGGGCAGAGAGAAGGAGAGAGAGAATCGCAACACGGGGCTCTATCTCACGAACGGTGAGGTCGCGGCCTGAGCCAAAATCAAGAGTCAGAGGCTTAAACACCTGAGCCACCCAGGCGCCCCTAGTTACTGACCTCTTGTTAAAAGGCTTACGTTGCTAAAGCAAATTCTTCTTTTTCCCTTGTTTCAGACATAAACCGGACGGATGGAATCTGGATCTGGAAGATTATCTCCGGCAAGCACCCCTCTGATGATGAAATCCCCTCTAGATCCTGTTGGCTATTTCTGTACCTCTCTGGATTTGGGAAGTTTTTCCTTATGTTAAGCCAAAGACCCTATTGCAAGTGTAGACAAAACGAGTCTACACTCTCCCACGTGGTCACTCCCCAAATACGTGGAGACATTCTGTCCTTTTCTCTGGGACCCCGACCTTCATCCCCCCCCCTCCCCCCAGCTTGTAGCCTAAAAAAACCTCACCCCCACTGACTGTTTTAACTACCACTCTGGCCCCTTCGCCCAAGACCCCTCCATCTATTCTCCAAAACTGGGGTCCCCAGGGCTGGGTCCTGGCCATACTTCGTGGACCGCTCTAAGGGCTCTCCAGTGTCACTCATGCCCAGGACTTGAAGCACCTTCAGTCAGCTCATGTTTTCCAGATTTATACCTGCGGCCCTGACGCCCGGTCCCCCATGCCAGACCCGCATCCCCAGTCAGCTGTTTGGGCCCTCCCTCGGATGTCCCACCACCTCCCCCTGCACCTGCTCCCACCTGGACCCTCTCTCAGTGGGCAGCACCCCCTCGGCCAGCCGCTCAGACACAAACCTGGGAGTCCTGCTGCTTTCTTCCTGCTCCCGCCTTGCCTCAACTCCAGTGAATCACAAGGCTTATTGACGGTATCTCCAAGGCTTGTGAGATCCCTCCCACTCTCCACCCCCACAGCGCGGTTACGGGAGCCTCCCCTCACTCCTTTTGAAAAACTCATTGATGAGTTCCCATGGGACCCAGAATAATATCAAAATATGAGCCACGATCCCTGACTCTCCATCTTTATTCTCTACTCTGTGATCCCGACTGTCTGCCACTCTGGGCTTATTTGGGCTCCCTGGGAAAAGCAACCTCTTTCTACCACAGGGCCTTGGCATATGCTGTCTGGGTCCCCTCCTCTCGGCATGGTTGTCTCCTGCTTCCCCGAGCCCCCTGGTGCTTTCTCACAGCACCTAGAATAATTTATCTAATGAGAAATTTACATGTATATGTATATGTATATATGAGTATTTACGTATACGTATTTTTGTGGTATGCCTGTCCCCACGACTAGAGTCTCAAGTCCATGCAGGCAGGGGTCTGGTCGGTTATCTTTCTCCCATGTCGTTCCTGACACCAAGAAAGCTCTTGGCACGTAGGAGGTGGTTGGTGAGTATCTGCTCGGTGACCACGCTGATGATTCAAGGGCACATTTCCCGCCAATCTCTCCCCTGGTGGCCCATGGGGCCAGGCAGCTCTAACTATTCAAAACCCACACCTCATTGTCTCTCTCCGCAATCTGTTTCTCCTTGTGTAACCTGGGTCTCAGCGAGCAGCCCCACGACCCTGGGGGCCGCCATCACCCCCATATCCAAAGAGTCCGGCCAAGTCTCGTCCATTCCGTCTCCTTAATAACTCGCATTTCTGCGCCGAACTTCCTGCCCTTATGACTCTGAAGGTTTTGTTCAACCCTCAGGCCTCACACCCAGTTGCCTTTGTAGCCTCTGATCCTCCGCGCGTCCCCCTTCCAGCAGTGCCAGCAAAGCACCCTTCCTAACTTCCCCGTGACAGCGTCGCTCCTTTCTTTGCCGCTGGTGGGAGCGCCATCTGACTGCCCCATTCACCCCTCCCCCCCCACCAGTGTGTTGGGGAGAAGGGACCAAGCCCCCCTCCAAGCCGGCGACGCCCTGCTCCTTGGTGCCTCGGCTTTCTCGCTTCGGGGAGAATTGGCAGGTCCGCTTGGCTGGGAAATCAGCAAGGCCACACGCTGTGTTCGTTCTTCGTTCGGGGATAAAAATGACGCTTTGGTCTCCACCTGCCCACTCCTGTCCCAAGCACCCCTTCCTAGCGTCTACCCCCCCCCCCCCAACGGTGAACGTTAAGTGAGAAGCACTTCGGAAAGCGTCTGGCACAGAAGTGCTTCAGAAACGCTACGAAACATTAACTTGATGGGGAAGGGGATTGTCGTCAGCCCCCGCCACCCCCAAGCTGGGGGAGGCGCTCATCCAAAGCAAAGCTGCGCCCCCCCCCCCCCCCCGCACGCCTGGGAGGGAGAGAGCGGGTCTCCATGAGCAAGCCCCAGACCAGATCCCTCCAACCAGAGGGGCGCTGCTGAGGACCCGGTGCCCAGGCTCTGCGTGGGCTGTTTTCCTTTCCTGCACCCTGCAACCCACTTAATCTGCACTGAGGGCCAAAGCTCGCTTGCTGGGGCTGTGACTCAAAGCCCCGTCATCTTCCGATTAACTTCTCCTTCCTCCCCTTCCCCCTCCTCCCCCCTCCTCCCCCCTCCTCCTCTTTTCTTCTCCTTCCCCTCCTCCTCCCCCCTCCTTTCTTCTCCTTCCTTCCCCTCCCCCCTCCCCCTCCTCCTCTTTTCTTCTCCTTCCCCCTCCTCCTCCCCCCTCCTTTCTTCTCCTTCCTTCCCCTCCCCACCTCCTCCTTTCTTCTCATTCTCTTTCCTCCTCCTCCCCCTCCTCCTCCTTTCTTCTCCTTCCTCCTCCTCCTTCCCCCTGTCCCCCTTCCCCTCCTCCCTTTCTCTTCTTCCTCCTCCTCTCCCCCTCCTCCACCCTTCCCTTCGTCTTCTTCCTCTTCCACCTTCTCCCCACTCCTCCTCTCCCCCTCCCCTCATCTTCTCCCCCTACCTTCCCCTGCTCGTCCTTCTTTCTCCCCCCTCCTCCCAACCAAATGCCAGACCTGCCAGGTCTGCCTCTGAATGTTTCCTCAACTGTCCCCTCCACCCACTGCTCCTGCCCGTAGGTCTCTGGACGATTTATTACCAGCCCCCAGTCCCAGGGCTCCCAGCCGCCCCTCCCCCACTCGCAGCCAGAGGCCTCCTTGCTGTCGTCATCCCCAACTTGGAAACCCCTGACAGCTTCCACTGCTCACAGGACGAAGTCCATACATCCCTCCCCAGCTCCGGGGCAGCCTCTTCTCTGCCTCCCTTGAGCCCCCCCAAGCACGAGGGGGGCGGGGGTGGGGGGGACACACGAGCCTTCTTTCTGGCTGTGCCCTCGCCAGACTTCTACTGTCCTATCACCCTTTCAAAGGACCGGTCCACATTCTTAGTTAGAAACGGCAAAACGGACCCGGGGTTATTTAGGCAGAAGGACAATTTTGGAAGGGTATTGAACTGAGCAGCGGCCAGTAAGAAGGCTCAGAACCAGACCTGCGAACAGCCAGGAAGAGGCCCACACACACTGTGCCATTTTCCCGGTCCCGGGGTCATGCTGTGGTCGCGTGAGACCCGACCACAGCGGGGGAAGGGGACCCGGGACCTCTCTACAGTCCCTGTGACTAGCTGTGGCTCTATACGTATTTCGAAGCAAAAAGTTTTAAAGAAAGAAAGACAAGCCGGGCAGGGACAGGGCAGGGCAGGGTAAGGACGCTGTTGCTGCTGCCTGGGCAAACCTGGCAAAATCTCTCAACGGTCCCTGCTTCCACGCGAGCCATTCAAGAGCATCCCATGGGCCACATCCAGGTGTCAGATCCCTGGCCACCGGGGAGGAGAGAGTCCCCTCCCCTCACGCTTCTGTCTAGGCAAGTGAGGTCTGTTCCCCACCTCCCCACCCAGGCTCCGAACTGGGCAGCGGAGAAGGGCAAAGTCCTCGTCAGGGAAAGTCTTCGGGCCCCCAAGCCCCAAGCCTGGATCGTTTGCATATCTTTATCACAGCGGCCCTATGACACCTGTGTAATCATTCATTCAACAAACATTAACGAGCGCCTCCCTGGGGCCAGATGGGGGGGGGGTACCGCAGCCAGCAAGGTGCAGGCACGAATCCGCCCCCCCCCCCAGTCCTGCCCTCACCATTTTTCATCTTGCCTTTCCTTTTCTCAGGGAGGACCATCCCTGCGATTGCTCTGAGAGGTCCCTACCAGCCTTGGATTTGTCCACGGCTCGTCACTGTCTTTTCTTTTTAGGTACCTGCTCCTAAAAACCTCAGCTCCCTCCCCGCCCGAAGCCGTCTGCGACTCTGAGCCCATCTCCCCTTTTGAGATGCACGTCTTAGAATCACGAGCCTCTTCGACACCTTTTGAAATCTCCCATGCTGAAGATTAGAAACTACGCCTGACTCTGTTGTCCTTCTCAGATACCGTAAATGCTAAGGCTCCACAGTTGGCTACTTCCAGATTTCTAGCCTGTCTACCTGGCCAACAGTCCCTCCATATGGTGGGCCATTCCTGGGAGTAGTTCCTTTGAGACGTGAAATTGTTAAGTCGGGAATTTGTCAGAAGCCTCACGATCTAGTTTCCACATAGCAGCAAAAATGACTTTCTTGAACCACGAAGCGGATCATGTCACCCCCCACCCTTGTTGAACCCCCGGAAGCCCCTGCCCTCCTCACCAGACCCAACCTGTACCACTCCTACTGTATTCTTCCCACTCTTTGAATATCCCCAAGACTTTCCTGACCCAGGACCTTTGCACCTGCGGTGTCTGCTCTCCTTTGCTTAACTAGCTCCTTCTCTTCCTTCACGTCTCAGGGTGATTTCACATGCTCCAGGAGGTTTTCTCTGATTACCCTTCCCTCCTTAGGTCCCTCTCAGTTATTTTCCATCTCAGCCCCTTGTATTGAGTGCCTTGTATTGAGTGCCTAGGTTAACTTGCATTATATTTATATTTATATTTATATTTATATTTATACTTATATTTATATATTTATATTTGTTGGGTGTTGGTTTTTGCTTGCTTACTGCCATTGGAAGGCCAGGTTTAGGAGGGCAGGTACTATGACGTCCTGTCTCATTCACCATTGTGTCCCCAGCACCTCTATCCCAGTGCCTGGCCAATGGCTAATGCTCAGTAAACTTTGGGGGGCGGGGTTGCCAACGGTGAAAGGATCTGATTTTTGTCAAGTGGCTTCCCGTAGATGTCTCACTCCTAGATTCGGCTCTCTGCCCATTTGCAGAGGTCTGTTGGAAACCGGATGGAATTTCCCCTGGGTCCAGGTGGCCCGCGGCATGCCGTGACAGCAGCTAATGTCTGTCTCCCTCTGATCTTTACAGGGAGTTCCTCTTCATCCCACGACCCTCGGACTTACAGCCAGGTCTCTCTGTTGTGGATGGGGCACTCCTTACTTCATTCCGCGAGACCCTGCCTCCTTCTGGGCCACGAGTATCATTTCTGCCGTCCTCACGGTTCCCCAGGCACTTCCTGTCTCCTGTTCTTTCTCCATCACCCCGCTGTCCTCCACAGCAACCCAAATCACAGATTCTTGGGAGTTTTTCCCTCGCCTCCGCAATATTCAGCGTAAAGCTTGCTTGGCGTGCAGCCCGTCTTCGGGCAAACACCTTCTGCCCCCGGCCCGTGCCTTCCGCTTCTAGCTGGGAGCCTCTGTGTTCTGGGATCTTAAGACATATATATGCAAGTCCCAGGAAGTCAAAATTCAAGCAGCCAACCATTCACCTGCCTCAGTTTCTTCTTCAACCATTCCACGGCAGAGGCTGGGAAACCTCTCTTCTGCTTCCTTTAGTGGGGGGCCAGGGACCCCAGTCTCCTGAGGGAGCCACGCTGGGTAACACTCGACCACGCATCTCCCGTGGCCACGTCAGGTCCGGTGGACCCCACCACTCCCCTTCGCTGAGAGTACCCCACCCCGGTGACTCATCCCGCTCTCCCAGAGAACTTGCCTGCTTCTCCGGAAGACATGGTTTCTCCCCGGGGCCTCCTGATCTCCTTCCTCTATGGGGCTTTCCCACCCGCACCCTTGACTTGGGTGTTGACTCCTTGAACGGCCCTGTGGTTCCGTGAGCACGTGTGGGCCACCGCTGCTCCCCGCGGAAGGCCCAGGCTCGCCACACCGGGCCGGCTCTTGGCCGGCTCTCCGCGGAGCCCCAGGCAGCACAGCTAGGCTTTCTTCCGTCTTCCGTGCTGCAATCTCCTGCTTTCTTTGATCTTGGCCTGGGTTTTACAGGGATCGACTGCTTGCTTCCTCGGTTCCTACTGGACTGCAGGTTCCACTTAGAAGCCAAAGCTTGAGGTCGGGACCACCTCTGCCCCATGCGCCTTCCTAACCCCAAGCCCCAGGCATACTCCCCACGCAGTGCGGGCGCTCTGATCTTTTTGAAGGAAGGAAGAGACTACATCCGGGAGCCCTTCATCTTGCCGGGGACACCAGACTCCTCCTGAACAGCGTTGTTTTCCTCTAGACCTGCTAACCAGCTTGCACCTGCTGCTGCTGTCACCCAGAAAGGTGCACACGGCTCACCGCGCGTCCCTGGGACTGCCGTCTCTGTGTCTCGGATGGGAACGGAATCCCCACCATGGCTGTGATCGCCCGTGGCTGTGAGATGATGTGTGTTAAGCCTCCGTTTCGGCGCTGGGCATGGCAAATACAGGCAGGTACCATGACTACACAGTGGGGAGGAGGAGGAGGAGGAGGAGGAGGAGGAGGAGGAAGAGGACAAAGGCATCAGTGATGACCAAGGTGGTGATGAGGATCCTCCCTGGCTGACTACGGAACTGAACCACGTCTCTTCCCCAGGCTGTAGTTCATCCCCACCCCATCCTGAGGAAGCTTTAAGCCACTTCCTTCGCACACATATATTTTCTCCCACCCAGGATCAGGAATAAAGGCTTGGCGACTCTCAGCAAATGATGACCCATCAGCACAGCCAGGAGAGCAGGCGGGCAGTGAATCACCTGGCAAATGGGAGGAAAACCCTCCAGGGAAAAAAAAAAAAAAAAAATTCACATTTCTTTTGTTTCAAATTTGCAAATCTCTGCAGTCCCCGGGAGCTCTTATCTTGTTTGTCTCCAAACTCAGGAAGTGGATATTCTTGGGATTCTGGGATGGATGCAAATAGGTCTGGAGAGAATCTTCAAAGAGTTCCATGCAACGGTGATCCATTGCATGTTTCTTTTCCAAAATTATTTATCATATAATAAAATCTTTTTAAAACAAAAATGTTTAATGCTTATTCATTTTTTGAGAGAAAGAAAAGAGAGCCGGAGCACGAGTGGGGGAAGGGCAGACGGAGGAGACGCAGAATCTAAAGCAGGCTTCAGGCTCTGAGCTGTCTACACAGAGCCCGATGTGGGAACTGTGAAATCATGACCCGAGCTGAAGTCGGACGCTTAACTGACGGAGCCACCCAGGTGCCCCGATCATGTAATAAAATCTTATGGATCCGATTAAATGATAGAACCACCCATTTTAATTAATCTCAATAGAAAATACGGTAGGCGAGGAAAACACTTTCCTCTTCCCTCTTAGGTTCTATGCCTGAACTAAGCCGACAAAAGCCAGATCAACAGGAAATAGGCATACAAATTTTACTTGCCATCGATATTTTAATTTTCATGTGAGCAGAGGTCTTCATAGAAAAGAAAGAAAGACCCAGAGGAGCAGTTCAACTTGGGGAGCTTAGATACCATTTTAACAAAGAGGATAAATTATGGAGAACTGACAAGACAAAGGAAAAGGGATGTGGGAAGATAAATGTATGGGGGAAGCTAATGAAGACAAGGGGTACTGAGTAAAGTGTTGTTTACGCAGACTCAATCGCACCCTCCGCATCTCTGGCGATTTGCCTTCTTCCCTTCCTGGTATGAAGGAGGGGGAAACATCTTCAAAGGAAAACATAGGCTCTACTTGAGGCTAGATAATAGCACAGAATGCATTTCCTGAGTCCGTTTTTTTCTCGTTTGCCTTCAGCTCAAAATAACCCTCATGCCAAAGTATGCATTGCTTTTAATGTTCACTCATTTTTTGAGAGAAAGAAAGAGAGAGAGAGTGCAAATGGGGGAGGGGCAGAGAGAGAGGGGGAGACACAGAATCTGAAGCAGGTCCCAAGTTCTGAACTGTCAGCACAGAGCCTGACGCGGGGCCCAAACTCACGGACCCCGAAACGGTGACCTGAGCCAAAGTCGGACGCTTAACCGACTGAGCCGCCCAAGAGCCCCATAATCCCCTTCAATATTTTAAAAGAAATTTAGTTATGTCACCCTCAAAACTTCTTAGAAACCCAAAAGAAAGGAAAATAGAATCTTGCCCCCTGGAGACACAGAAGATTTATTTAGGGAACAGAGAAGGATCATTTCAATCAGCATTAAGGTACTCACAGACAAAGGAGGGCTGCTAAAATCACTACAGGTATGTTTTTCTCTTACATAAATTAAATGTTTTCTCTCTGGGGGGCGCCTGGGTGGCTCAGTCGGTTAAGCGTCCCACTTCAGCTCAGGTCATGACCTCATGGTTTGTGAGTTTGTGTGGAGCCTGCTTGGGAGTCTCTCTCTCTCCCTCTCTCTCTCTCTCTCCCCTTCTCTCTCTGCCCCTCCTCCATCTGCTCTCTTTCTCTCTCCCAAAATAAATAAGTAAACTTAAAAAAATGTTTTCCCTCTGATTCTTCTTGTTCAGCAAAACATTTTTTTTTTTACATCCATGTAAATGATTATAGTCTTTAAACTAGTGAGGTTGAAATAGATTATGGTTGATGTCACTCATTATTTAGAAGAGGGTAAATCATTCAAGAGGAAGAGTATCTTATTTGTAGTTTTCCTAAAAAGCTTGGTCTTCGGACACCTGTGAATGGAGAGGACGGTTCCCGAAGCCCCCAGGCGCCCGCACCACAACGTGCCTCTGCTCTGCCCCAGGGTAGGACGCCTGGGCTCTCGCCAGCTTGAGCCCGAATGCCCAGGCCTGCCTTTCTCTCTTGAATTGTGCATAACACTGAAGGCAGTTAGTGCTTTGGGCAGAGAGGATGAACTTTGGATCTGGCCACTTTCTGCAGTCGTTCATAAATTTCAGTGGAAGCTAAGACTGACACTCGTCCCCATCCAGGATCAGGGGGAGCCATCCTATTTAGAATGTTTCCTCCCAAAAGCCCACTGTTCCACAAAATTACATTTTGTTTTATTTTACTTATTTGAGAGAGAGCGAGAAAAGGAGGGGCAGAGGGAGAGGGAGAGAGAGAAACTTAAGCAGGGTCCATGCCCAACTCGGAGCCCAACTGGGGACTTGATCTCACGACTATGAGATCATAACCTGAGCTGAAATCAAGAGTCGGATGCTTTACCGACTGAGCCACCCAGGCGCGCCCCAAATTACATTTTAAACATACTCTTCCCATCTCCTGAAGTATAAAGCTAAGAAAATGGAATCAATTTCGTTATACATGGGCAACATCACAGAAGACCGTAGAGTTAAAGTCAAGAGTTACATTTACGATAACATCAAAAGTAATTTTTTGCTCTTAGAAGCTTTATAATTTTCCTAACCAGTAAATAACGCTTAAATGTTTTTTAAGTTTATGTCTTTATTTTGAGACAGAGACAGAGAGAGCAAGCGAGAGAGGGGCAGAGAGAGAAGGGAAGAGAGAGAATTCCAAGCAGACTCCGCAGGGTCAGCGTGGAGCCCGATGCGGGGCTCGAACTCACAAACTGTGAGATCACGAGCTGAGCCGAAACCAAGAGTCGGACGCTTCACTGACTGAGCCACCCAGGCGCCCCAATAAATAACTCTTTAAATTAAGAAAGCATCAAGGAGCGACACCAAGAGAAGAAAGCATTGTTTTAAATAACCCAACGTTCAAGTCAGATTTTAGAATGGGTGTTGCCTACGCTCTTGAGGATGGGTCGCTATCTCTGATCGTGACCAGGAGCCCCCAGAGAGGAAGCTTCTAGTAAGTAACCAGCTGACTGAGGCAGCCATTCTCCTTCAGGGTAGAAATTAAGAAGGGAAGAGTAAACCCCCAAAGCTAGCAATCTGCGAGCTCCAGGGGTCGCCCAGGAGGACGCTGGGAAGGTCTAGAATCAGAAGGTGTTGAAGATGTTCAGCCTGAGGGTGGTCCTAGTGGGAGCCCTCTTGACCCCTGCAGTGTAGACAGTCTTTTCTGCCTCAAGTCTCTCTTTTAAGATTCTTGCCCTTTGCCAATCATCCCTCTCCCCGAAAATAGAACACACAGAGGGCGCCCTCCCTGCCCCCCTCCCCTGCGACTGCTCAGCCAGAAACAGGGGTCCCAGCCGTCCCCAGGAGCCGCAGAATCTCCGCCTGGGACCATGAGCCTGTAAACCCTCCACTCCCACCACAGACCCATTTTCTGGAGAGTAAGAGCAAAATCAAACAAAAGGACATCATACTCTGATCCTTTCTTTTTGAACTCAACTGCTAGGCAAATGGGGGTTTTACAGCTTAGAGCTGAATGAGGGTGACTTCAGCCAAATCCGGCTTGTTTCGGAATAAATGTAAAATAAATTCAAATGACCCTGGCTCAGAGATAATGGACCGGCTAGCCGCTCCGGGCAAACGTAAGAGAACCAAGATGGGATTTATTCAGCTCTGAGTTGTGCCTCAAGCCCCAGAGCTCCAAAAATTACCATGAAAGTGTCCATCAGGCCCAAGCAGGCCGGTTACATGGTTGGAGGCATCTGAGCGCTCAGATTCGAGTCCAGAGGTGTTTTTTGTTTTTTTTTTTTTTTTTTGCCAGAACCGTCTTCCGGGACTCCAGGCCCTCTCTGGGCAACTCCCCCCCCCCCCCCAGGAAAATTTCTGTAAGTCACTGTGATGACTACACGGAGAGGGCCAGCCAGTGGTGGCTCTGAAACCCATTCTTATGTCACACCTTGGTTTGTTTGTTTTTTTCTGTTTCTAAAGTGGCTTCTTCCGGGGCGGACAGCGAGGCCCCTCCAACGTCAGGGGCAGAAGGAGCAGCTCCTTGTGGGGCCCCGTCCCAGCATCCCACCTTACTGGGGGTTACCTGGGTGCCACTTAGCAAACGGCTCGACTCTGTCTCTGTCAAGTGGGGATCCCTGTCGTCGCCCTGAGCCCCCCCAAAACAGGACAAGTTTAGTGGATGCGAAAGTCTGAGCCTGAGGGTGACTCAAAAGCGAAATCTTTCCCGGAGTCGAATATTGCTGTGACCTCACGGGGGTACATCACCTAAGGGCGGATGAAGGTGGGCGTGCTCCGCACCCGAGTGGGGGCCCAGGGGGAGGACGCCTTGTAGAAATTAAGTGCCAGCCACGACATCGCTCGTCGCCCGCCCCCCTCCACCAAGCCCAGGATTGAACTCGGGTCGGTGTTTCTTTCCGGGCCCCCAGGGACACCCCCCCCCGCCCCCCCCTTCCCCAGGTCACAGACACTGCTGGAAGGTCAACCAAACCCTGTCACCGGGTCAGGTGGCAAGAAAGCCAGGGTTCACTCCCGATCTGCGAGCACTTCACAGGAGGCTCAAGTTCGGGCGCGGAGTGAAAATAAACACCCGCTATAAATAAGCCGCTGAATTTCTTCAAGGCCCAAGCGCGACGAGGAGAAGGTGCCACGGCACAAGTGCTCACTTGAAAAATTCTCAACGCGTAAAAATAACTTTGATAACCGCGCGAAGACGCCTGGCTCAGGGGAAAGGAATGGGCCCGCCGCGGGCCCCCAGCCGTGCGCTGCAGGGAGGGGAGAGGCGGGGCAGGGGAGGGGGGCGCTGCTGGGGGAGGGGGGGTGGATGGGCCGATGGGGGGGCGCTCAATGGGGTGCAGCCGGGGAAGTGGTGCGGGGGTGGAGCGGAGGGGGGGAAGGGGGACTTGGGGGGGGGCATGACTCACCGCGGGGCTGCGACTTAAAAGGGCCCTGGCTTCTTCCGGGAGTGGGGAGGGCACGGTCAAGGGGGCAGACTCTCTCCCAAGAGTGGCCCCACTCCACCCCAAGGCTGACCTCCAGGCCTGATCCAAATTTTCACGGGGTTTGGGCCCCTGCCCCCTTTGGCCCCTCTCCCCCTTCCCTCCTTCTTCATCCACCCCTCCCCCTCCTCCCCTCTCCCCTTCCCCTCCCTGCCCCCACTCTGCCCCTCCCCCTGTCGTCCCCCTCCCTTCCATCCCAGCCCTCGCCTTCTGTGTCCAGACAGTTGTTTCAGCCATAAAATATGCTCAAACACCTACTCCTTCTCCCCCTCCCCATCTTTCGCAAAGTCCCACCCTCCAGGGGTGGGCCGCCCCCCTTTTCCTCCCCCTCCTGGGTACACTCTCTGAAGCTCGGTCCGCTTGCGCCCTGCTCTCTCCTCAACGTGTTCTTTTTAAAACAAGGAGATCTTTATATCATTTTAAACTTAAAGAAGCCTCAAGAATATTACAAAGAACCCCCCCAGCCCTTCGACCAGATTCCCCTCTCCTGACCATGTGGTAGCATTTCCTTCATCTGTCTCTATAGATGTTTTTTTCCAAACCATTTGCAAGTAAATTGCAGACATCGTGTCTCCCTCTCCCTAAATACTTGGCTGTGTTTTCACCAAGGCCAAAGACATTAAAGGCAGAGCTAACAAAAGAAAGACTTTTGGGGGATGCCCAGTGACCTCACAGGAGATGCCCAGTCCGGTGGCCTGGCAGGGTTCATTGGGCTTGACCTTTCTGCCTCTTGGTCTCTGCCTCTGTCTCTCTGTCTCTCACTTCTCAGAGGTGGGTCTCTCCAGGGTCCAGCTCTCTGTGTCATTTTGCAGACTACCTCTGGAGGAGGCCATGGGCTCCCAGGAAGTCAGCTGTCACCGAATCTTCAGCCTGGGTCCCCCTTCTACCAGAATGTCCACGGCTTTCCAGGAAGTGATGCCCGAATACCGTTCTCCCACTCACTGCTGTGCACTAGACAAGTCATGAAACCGGAGTCATGGCCTCTGTCCCACGCCCTCTCCCACCTCCCTCCGCTGGGCGCTCCAACAGAATCCCCCTCACCTTTGCATTCTGTGGCCTCCCCCCACCCCCTCCCTCCTCCCTTCCCGCAGACTCCACTTCCCAGCGCCCCTCACCTACCCATTGTCTCAGCACCGATGTGGACAAGGCTGTTGTAACAAACAGGCCTCCGATGCACGGGCTTAACTGACAGACGGATCTCTCAGCCTTTCCTCCAACAGCCAGGCCGAGTGGCTGGCAAGGAAGCTCAGCTCCCCTGTCTCACTCTTTGCCTTCCTGTCCCGTTCCAGGACATTGGACTCATCACTGGTTGCAGCTGGGTCCCTGACAAGCTTGTCGGCCCAGAGAAGGGGAAGGGGAGGTGAGGGGCCACGCCGGTGTTTTAAGGCCCTACCAGTAAGTGCATATCTGACCCCAGCTGACACTGGCAGGAGCTTGGTCAGACAGCCCCACCGGCTGCCGGGCAGGCTGGGAAATGTAGTTTTGAGCCAGGTAGGCCCGTGCCCTCCTCCCCCATAGTCACCTGCTCTGTGAGAGACCCGAGGCAAACATTTATTGGGCACTTAGTGTGTGCCAGGCTCTATGATGGCCATTGTCCCAACATCAATCCTTTTAATCTGCACAGGTGTCTCAGCAACATGGAGACGGCTAGGAAGGGGCTTAGGTAGAATGGAGACCTTCTAAGGAATGTTCTACCAAAGTCCTCACACTTGGGGCCCGGACTTAGATTATTTTCTTTGCGTGTCTGTCCCTCCCCTCCGCGATCTCCCAAGTACGGGCTTGATCAGTGTTACGCTAAGTGGTCAGGCAGAGTGGGAGTTTTAAGGGAGCTCGTGAAAATGACATAATGTCACCTCATTGGCAGTGCTCGGTTATCCCCCTGGGTCCACTGTGTGATAAGTAGCTCTCACGCCCTGTAAGAGGTCAGGCAGAGTTTGGATGCCCACCTCAGGAAGATTACATGGGATCAGATGAGTCCTGAAACCCTGGCAACCCTAACATGCTGTATTTCTCTGCCACTCAATCCCGATAATTCAGAGTGTGTTTGTGTTTCCAGGCGGCAAACCTGTTCCCTTGTTCAGGTACCGAGCACATCGGCATGTCCTAAGAGGGCTCTTGCAACGTGCGTCCTGGGAGGAAGAGACGGGTAGGAAACACATCAACACGCAAGTCAACAACAGCGCAGACCGAGACGAAAGCTAGGAACGGCATGAAATAAATAGGACGAGCGCATGCCTGAGGACCAGGGAAAGCCTCTCTGAGCAGGTGACCATTCAGTGGAGACCTCTACAAGGGAAGGGGCAGCCCGGAAGACCGAGCCCAGGGCTGGAGTGTCTGAGGTTCCCAAAAGCAGCCAGGGAGGCGGAGCGGCTGGGGCTGGAGAGAGGGAGGAAGGCAAGTCAAGGCAGGCGACATAGCCAGGGGCTGGGGCCCATTCCAACGGGCAGATAGATAGGTCTCACTCTGCTATGAGTGGGGCAGTGATGCAATTCTACTTAGATTGTGAGACGATTGTTCCAGCCGCTGCATAGGAGGTGGGTTTGGTAGAGCCAGAGTGGAAACGAGGCACATGATGAGAAGATCTTTGAACGGTCTTCCTCCGGAGAGCTGACAGGGGCCTCGAGCGGGGTGATGGTCACGGAGCCAGAAGTGGTGGGTCTGTGTTTCGTGGGTGGCCCACAGGCCTTGCTGAGAGTGCTTCTCTGTGGGTAGCTGCCCTCTCCTTTTCTCTTACGTATCAATACTCAGTCGTTACACCCCTGGAATAGAGGAATCACAACACAAGACCTGTCTGGTGATCAGTGTGACCTCCTACCTCCCAGGTGCTCTAAAGCTACGTCTTGTCTTTGGCTTTGCAGATAACGCTCATGGTGGGGCTCATCACGTTGGCCTTCATCACTCTTTGGGTAATAATAATTCCCGGAGAGAATCATGGACACTGGCCCTGCTTCCTTCACACCCAGTCCCATTGGAGAGACCGACAGTGAACAAGTAAATACACAAGTCTGACATGGCACGTATGTGGAGAGGTACACAGTACCAGGAAGACCCACAAGGGGGGCTTTGACCCACCGGGAGCAGTAAAGGAAGGCTTTGAGGAAGGGACTACAGGAACTGAAACTGGAAGGAAGGAAGGGGTGGGGGTGGAGAGCACATGGACAGAGTCAGTAGCATGTGCAAAAGCTCTGGGGCATGAGGGTCAGAGTTCCTTCCAAGAACCTTTACTGAGCAGATGACAAGGCAAGTAGGAGGGGACAAGAGTGTTTGTATCCGAAGTCGGAGACATTCCTTTACCATCTCTGGGTCATCTGTGCGGATGAGGAAGCGGGTCAGAGACTTGGAAAACAGAAAGGAGTTGACAAAGGCGTTCGAGCAACATTCCCAGACTATTCCTGATTTGAGGGCAACTTGTATTGCTAAAAATGCCTATTTAACTTAGAGATGGTGAGTCCTATTAGAAGCCAGTGGTTTATACGAATGACCCAAGTTCTTTTGGAATCTCTCCGCTAGCCCAAAATTAAGAGAGCATATAGGATCAGTCTAGCATTTATAAGCACCCATGGCACTGACATCCTTGGATAAGATTCCTGAGTAATGCTAATCAATCCCACAAAAGGAGAGGAAACCAGTTATTCAGCGATTGTTTTATCCTTGTGCAAATTCCAGGGCAGTCCAAAGGCTGCCCCAAACTATTCAAGGGAGAACTTCCGTATCTCCAGATCCAGAGACCTTGCCTACTAAATTTTTCTTTATGAAAAAAAGAAAGAAAGAAAGAAAGAAAGAAAGAAAGAAAGAAAGAAAAAATGGATGGGGCGCCTGCGTGGCTCAGTCGGTTAAGCGTCTGACTTCAGCTCACGTCATGATCCTGCGGTTGTGAGTTCCAGCCCCTTGTCAGGCTCTGTGCTGACAGCTCGGAGCCTGGAGCCTGCTTTGGATTCTGTGACTCCTCTCTCTCTCTCTCTTTCTGTCCCTCCCCCGCTTGCATTGTCTCTGTCTCTGTCTCTCTCTCAAGAATAAATAAACCTTAAAAAAGAAAGAAAGAAAGAAAGAAAGAAAGAAAGAAAGAAAGAAAATAGCTCATTAGGACTGACGAGAATGAAGTGCCCACCACAACACAGATGGCCTTCTCTTCATTTTTTTTTTCTTTTACTATCACCTTGGAGCACCTGGAAGAAAGCAGGCCCAACTTCCCACCCACTCCTGCCCTGCTTTTTAAAAGAGCTCCCTGGGGAGAAGTTGCCACATGACAGAAGTCGTGAGATGCCTGCCAGTTAGAAAAAAGTTCTTATAACCCGAAGCAGTGTGTGTGTAAAAGCAAAACCAAAACACAAACAAAGAAAGGGGGGAGGAAGGGGCCTCGACACATACTGCTTTAAAACCAAAATAATTTGTCTCGATAAAAAGATCACTGGGACCCGATTTAAAAGAGAAGAAAAAATCCAAGCAGAGTCATGGCACAAAAATTAAGTTTTTTTTAAAAAAGACACGTAAGATGGAGACCAAAAGGGGGGGCGGGCAGGTGGGAGGTGTGTTCGTGTTCAGTTTCAGATGTGTGAAAGTGTTGATAGATACCAATATCCCATAGCCTTCAACCCTGGGAATTTATCTCTAGGAAATAATCTGAATGATTAAAGTGAGTCGTATCGACACAGATGTTCACTGTCTTATTATTTGCGATATTTTAAAGAAGGAAGACTTTTTTTCTGGGGAGAATGGGAATGGGGTGTTATGTGTCAGTCAAATGGTCCAAAGGCATTCAGAGTCTGTGAAGGTGTGGAGGGCGGGTTAAGAGTGGGAGGACCAGGGGTAAGGTGGTGGTGAGCTGGTCTAGATAAGAGATGAGGAAGGCCTAAGGCTGTAGCCTCGAGGTTAGAGAGGAGAGATTAGCCAAAGAGATATTTAAAGGGTCATCTAAATGTGCACCGAGAGAGGAAGGGAAGATTCTGGAATGCTACTCAGTGGATGAGGGTGGATGGTGACGTAACCAAGGAGGATGGAGAAAACAGGTGAATGGGTCTGGTGTCTGTCTGTCTGATCAGGGGCTGGGGGGGCTGGAGTGAAGGGGTGGAGCTCTGTTTGGGGTATGCTAAGCTTGAACTAGCCAAGGAATAGCAAGGCAATGATGTTCAGGAGGAGGCCATGGAAAATGTGGGTCTGGGCTGAGAGACAAGGGTGGCTGGAGATAAACGGTGATAAATAAACGTTTCCCCAAAGAAAGGCGAGGTCATCGGTGGCTTCCTCCTTTCTTTCTCTTGGTCTTCATCCTGTTGGGTCTTTCAGAGTAGCCGATGCAGTTGACTGTCTTCTGGAAGGTCTCTCTTCCGTGAGTCCTTGAACACACACATTCCTTCCTTTTTCTTACTTTCACACTTGCTTCTTTCCTTTTCATTTTAAAAATTATTGAAAAGTAAATATTTCTCCCCCAAGTAACCTAGGACGCACAGCTAATTAAAAAGAAAAATTAGGGGCGCCTGGGGGGCTCAGTCGGCTGGGCGTCCGACTTCAGCTCAGGTCACGATCTCACAGTCTGTGAGTTCGAGCCCCACGTCGGGCTCTGTGCTGACAGCTCGGAGCCTGGAGCCTGCTTCAATTTTGTGTCTCTCTCTCTGTTTGCCCCTACCCTGCTCGCACTCTTGGTCTCTCATAAATAAATACATGTTAAAAAAATTTAAAAAAAGAAAAATTAAAATCACAAAGCATTTTGCTGTGTATTCTTACTTACCCCGCAAGTGCTAATTGGTCGGGTCTCTTCCCCATCACACACACTGAGCACACACTCTTCCAGTGATCGCTCATCACAATTAAAATGGAATAATTCTTTGGATTGTCCCTTCTCTAAAAAGCTGAGTAGTTAATGAATGTACTCACATAAACGCGTTTTTACCGAAAGGAGATCAGTTGGTAGGTAATGTTGTGCAGTGTATTTTCCATGTGCACGGATGCGTCATGAATAGTCTTCGCAGGTTCCTGTCAATCTGCAAGAGCCCTTTTGCTGCTACCTGGTGTTGAATTTAGCTGTATGGCTGAGCCCAAATTTATCTCAATCCCTTGTTATGGGACAGTTGAAGTATTTCCAGTTTTTCTCTAATCTCCTGCTTTCGACATCTTTATATATAAGTCTCTGCCTGCTTCTTTGATGGTCTTTTTAAAAAAATTTTTAAGGTTATTTATTTTGAGAGAGAGACAGAGAGAGAGAGAATTCCAAGCAGGTTCGACACAGTCAGTGCAGAATCCGATGCCAACCTCGAACTCAGAAACCGCGAGGTCGTGACCTGAGGCAAAATCGAGAGTCGGATGCTTCACCGATGGAGCCACCCAGGCAACCCCAGTGTCGGGTTTTCATTGGGTCCCAACCAAACTAGTCACAAGTTCCTCCGCCCACTAAATCCTGAATTGTTCTAAGCCGGTTTCCACTGTCCCGTGTCTGTTTGCAGCCTGGGCAAACCCTGCCTGCACCCCACCCCAGCCTGGCTTCCAGCGCCCGCCTCTGGGTCCACCTTCCGTCTGTCTGTCCTCTCCCTTGCCCACTTCTCTGCGGTGGCCCCACCGCTGGGACAGACACTGGTCCCCAGCGTCCCCAGCCTGGCTCAAACGTGCCTCCTGGAATCAGTCTCCTCTGACCCACTCCTGGAACATTCTACTCCCCTCCCCTGAGCCCCACACGTGGTGTGCCCTCCACTTCATGACGTGGACGGTGCAGTCCACCCCAACGCTGGGCCCTTTGGGACAACAGATGCCCTTCTCTGCTCACCTCTGGGCCCCCCACCCCTGTCCCCCCCCCGCCCGGCTCCCGCCACAAACCCGCAATATTTGTTTGTTAACGGCACTGTTCATAAATAACATTCCTCTGGGATTTGGATGTACACAAGTTCACCCACGGGCCAAAGGTGATCATTTACCTGTCCTGTGACTTATTCTGAAAAGGACGGAGCCTGGAACCGGCTGCCATGCCCCTCACCAGGGCTGATGTGTCCCTAGATGCTCCGCACACGTGTAGCGACTGTGCTGTGACCAGTGCCTGTGACCGTGCGCGCGGTGGGCACGGGGTGCACATCGTGTGCGTCTTTCTCACCCAGGCGAAGGCGGGACGGCGGAGGCGACAGTGCTTGCCCACCCTTCCTCTGGGGCAGGGTAACCGAGCGGCCCCACAAAGGGAGGGGTGGGGCCGGGCCGGGCTCTCCTGCCTTTCTTTCCCAGAGGCATGTAAGTTTCAAGGAACTCTGTTTCGTCCTGTTCGGAAAGATGAGGCAACCCGTCTAGAAAGGAAGCGGGGAGTTGCCTTCCTGCTACAAGCTAAGGAATGTCACGTCGCTTCAGTGTTCTTCACATTCCCAGAAATCCGTCTTGGTTGAAAAGGAGGCAGATGACTCAGCGTGTTCGTTCCCCTGGCTGTCGACAGATTAACCGCCGAGCCCGAGTGGTGCTCCTGGGGACGGGCTGGTGGGAAGTGATTGCCGAGAGGACGCGTCCCTGCATGGGGGTGGGGGGGGGGGGGGGCTGCTGTGGCCCCCGGCTGTGTGGGGACGAACCCAGTAAACACCGTATAGTTTTCTCAAAGCCGGAATGGGGGGCCCTGGGTCCACATCGCGTTCCTGTGAGCTCTGAGCTCTCTGGATGTGCCTGACCAAACCCCCGTGAATTCGGTCATGGTTCTGATTATTTGCTTTGCAGAACTGGGGGTTTGGGTATGTGTGTGTGTGGGGGGGCGGGGGGGAGTCTGTCCTTAGAACGGGTTCCTGTAAATGATCCCTCTCCTTTTTTTTTTTTTTTTTTTTTTTGGAAAACGTGAAGGTTTATTCTCACTTGGTTCCTCCCTCCTTCATTCTCCAGATTAAGCCTTTTTCTAGCAGAGAGACCTAGAAAATTATTTCAAGGGCAAGAATTTGGCAACTGTCCCTGAAAACGAAGCACATGCTTTGCAGGGGTTTTATGACCTTCCAGAAGGGCAGCCACCTGTTCCTTCCCACCCACCTCCGGGCGCCTGGCTACGGGGCTAATGAGCCATGAGACGGGACCAGTTGCCAGCCTTTCCTGCACAGGCTCTGAGTTTTTCAGGGGCCTCCTCTGACCCGCAGTCCACAGGCGCCCCACCCGCATCCTGCCAGCCCGTCGGTAGTCACTGGTCCGAGGCCAATAGCCAAAAGCAATGCTGAGCCGTGGACACCTCCCACGGTATTTCGCTTTGCAAACTTATATGTCCAAACATATATTTACTCACCTGGAAGAGAGAAAACTCGGATTTCCCAAGGTTGCAGATAAGAACCTCACACCCACCAAGGCAGCACTGGCTCCAAAGAATCCTTAAGATTCCACCGAACAAAACCTGGTTAGTGATGCGGATCCGGGGAGGGGGCAGGTGGGTGCCACCCTGTGCCCCCAGCGTATCCCAACGTCTCCTAAGCTGACGATCACAGAAACTCTCCCTGCTCCGGGACGCCACGATTCTTGCCCACGCGGCCCTTCTGGATCACCCACCCTCGTGGTGGGGGCCTTAAAGCCCCTTGGATATGAATACGAGGCAGTGGCGTGGAGGCCAGAGGCCAAGGGCTTGGGGCTAGACAGACCAAGGATGGCTGAGACAGAGTCCACCCCAAATCTGTCATGGCCCAGGTTGTGATGGACAGGAGCTGGAGGTCCTCCAGGAAAAGCTGTAGCCAAAGGCTTTCGGGAAGAAAGGCAGACACTCAAGGCATCCCCACCTGACCTGAGCCTGTCACCCCCCAGGGCCATTGCACGTCTGGCCACGTCCTGCTTCCTGGTCATGTGGCAGTGAAACACACAGGGCCCTGTGCTCAGAGGGGACCTGTGATGGGGTTTACTGCTCCGTGATCATGATCTTGAACTTTTTTTTAAGTTTATTTATTTATTTTGAGAGAAAGAGAGAGAAAGCAAGCGGGGGAAAGGCGGGGGGGGGGGGAGAGAGAGAGAGAGAGAGAGAGAATCCCAAGCAGGCTCTGCACTGTCAGCAGGGAGCCCGACATGGTGCTTGAACTCACGAACCTCGAGATCATGACCCGAGTGGAAACCGAGAGTTGGGCGCTTAACCAACGGAGCCACCCAGGCGCCCCTGGGCTTGAACTTCTTAATAATTTTCTTCCTGACCTTGCGATAGATAATGCAGGATCCCTACTGTCCTGGCCACGGAGATCTTTTTAAATAATTCTCGGTGGTGGAAAAACAATGGAAAAGGACTTAGGTTTGACGTGCCATTCCATGATTCAGCTTTACCGTGTGAGAAATTTCACGGCATCTCGGATCCTGGGCTTGGTGGGCGGTGAAGGCAAAGTCAAATCAGAAACATAAAAATTAGGGGCGCCTGGGTGGCTCAGTCGGTTAAGTATCCGACTTCGGCTCAGGTCATGATCTCACGGTTCGTGAGTTCGAGCCCCGCGTCGGGCTCTGTGCTGACAGCTCAGAGCCTGGAGCCTGTTTCAGATTCTGTGTCTCCCTCTCTCTGACCCTCCTCCGTTCATGCTCTGTCTCTCCCTGTCTCAAAAATAAATAAATATTTTTAAAAAATTAAAAAAAAAAACATAAAAATTACTGAGACCCTCTCTGTGACAACGTGCCATAACTGTTGCTCTCTTTAGAAAGCTTTCTCGTGGAGAGGTGGATCGAAACATAAAGCTTCACGTGCCATCGTATCCCAAATGAGCCAACATCGTGTTGACCCCAGAGCCTACCGTGGGCTGCTGATGCACAGCTACACCAGGGGTGCACGGCGGAGCCTACATAGTTACCGTTCTCCAAAATACCACAGAAGTACGTCTAGAAAGGGCATAAGGAGGTTCTGGATCGGTGGCTGACGTGTCCTCCTCCAGATCAGCACGTAAATACACAGTCACCTGGGAGAGGCGTGTCCCAGACGTAAAAATCTCCACCAAGGAGTTCTTGGGAACACTAACTACATCCCCACCGCCGTCCGGGCAAAACCTCTTCCGGGCTGCAGATGAGGAACTCGGTCCGTCCAAACGTCAGGGACCTTTTCCCTCTACCCAAATCTGTGGCAGACAGTTTTCCACCCATAAGAAGGAGACTCATACTCAAAATTCCCTGCCTTACTTTTACTTCTCCCTAAAGCGGGACGCGGGTTCTAAGAAACCGTGGTATCGCCTTACTGCACGTGCCGATACATTTTACAGTTTGGGACAGAAAGTTAGTGTCCACACGGGGATCCGCGGTGTTGGCTCGCGAGATTTCCACGTTGTGACAAATATGTTTCTGCACTTGAGACTTTTCGTTTGGAGGGCTAGAAAGGGGTTTTGAGGAAGTTGAGGATCTCGCCGTTTCTATCTGGCGCCCTCCAAGTTGATGAATTACCCTCGGCTGTGAGAGAGTCGTAGCTCTTCGCCTTGTTACCTGGCACGGGCCGGTGTTTTAAAACAACTCGCCGGGCCCCAGTGAGCAAAGTCGTCTTTGGCGACGGAGCGCAGTTGGGATTTCAGAAATCCTGTTACTTTAGGGTGTCGGGCTGGCCCAGGAAAAGGGCCAGACAGCTGTGGGGAAAGTATATGAGCGGGAGGTAATCGTCAGGAAAATTAACAAAAGGCTTCACGGATTGTGTCATAACAGATGCTGAAAACAGTTAAAATCGCACATGTTGTTATTCCTTCTGGTTCGGGCTCAGACAGTGAAGTTAGCGATGAAGGAATTTCCTCCTTGACTCCGAACAAAGCTGGGATACAGGTCCAGGCTGTCTTGAAAGAAAAGAAGACAGAGGCTTCCCGTCTGGCCTTCATTAACCTGTAATCTCATAGCAGGTACAGCAGTCTGGGGCAAATACTTGACGGAAAGCAAGAGGCGACTCTCTTCTCCTCAAAGGTGCGAGTGGTAGAGACCCCAAGGTCTACTTAGCCAGGATCTAGCCAGTTCCAGGCCCAAGCTGCTCTCCCTATTGACACATTCTGGAAAAGCAACTAAACCTTCTGGTCCACGAGTTTTCCCAGGCGCAAAGTCA
Source organism: Lynx canadensis (assembly GCF_007474595.2). NCBI lineage: Eukaryota > Metazoa > Chordata > Mammalia > Carnivora > Felidae > Lynx > Lynx canadensis. Next base: position 5,528,388 of record NC_044310.1, on the reverse strand, counting down.
GAAGAAAAGATCTCGACCTGTTTCATAGAACTATTGCAAGGAAAGCACAACCGTGGGTATCATTCGAGAAAGATTTCACTCGTAGCTAATTGTTACGTAAATGCCTAAGACTGCCAGGCCCCTGGGGCAAAGTTGCAGCCTCTAGGCCAGTTCACCTGTTTGGAATCTCTTGTCGGGCATTAGCAAATGTCCCTTGTGGGAGCCTTCGAGACATAAAAGTATATGCGAACTAGAACGTGCACTGTGATTGCTAGAGACTGAACTTTCCGCAATTTGGGGCTGAATAAGGAAGCAAGTACTTCTGTGTGCTTCCTTGGCCCATTATCAAGTCTTTTTGGTTTTTTACAGACACATTTCATCTGCAAATGGCCCGATGGGCCGGGTACAGTTATCACCTAGTATTTCCTCCACCTTACAGATGAGGAAAATGAGACACCCAGAGGCTTTCCTCTTTCCCTCGATCATGGATCAGAATGTTTTACAGCTAGAAGAAGTTTCGGGGATGTTCTAGGTGTTCCTCGTTTTACAAACAGCGGGTCCCCGAGCTGAGCGGTGCCACGTTTTCCGACTCGGAGCACTGTTCATAGGAACCGCTTAGCTCGACCCATCTACAACCCGGTGCGTCAGCCCTGGTCACTATTCCCACCACGGGGCAAATGAAAGAACATTCTTCTTCGGACTTGGCTGCGATGTGTCTTTTTGCAGAAGGCACCCGTACCGGCGGAATGCCAGAGGGCCACGCGCGGGGTGGGACCCTCGGTCTGCGGGTGAGAAAGTCGGCCAACCGTCGTCTGTGATTTCCCGAGTTAGCATTTTGTGACCTGCACCGCAATCTCATGAAACAGGCATCTACAGAAAATGCAGAAAATGCAAACAACTTCTCCCAAGGGTGGCCATTCCCCAAGATTCTCCCAACCCCGGGTTCCAAGGCTCGCCTTCTTGCCGCTGTCCCTAAGGCATTGTCCTGGGCTGGTGACCAAGGCAAAGCCTTGAGAGTCTGGAATGGACTCCTGAAACTGGAGGGTAGGCTAGAAGGAACAAGCAAGGAGCCAGTTCGGAGACGGGGGCGGGCCCAAGGGAGGCAGATCCAAGTGGAGGCCAAGGCTGGGAACCTGGGCGCCGGAGCGACACGTTCCCCTGGCCCTCTGTCCTGAGCAAACCCAGCGCCCGTTACTTGTTGACTGATGGGGCCTTGACTCTGCGATCTAGCGGCCCTCCTGACTTCTACCAGAATGTTTTAGGCTGACTCAACCGCCTCGCAAGCTCCTTTTAGCACACAACAGCTGGTCACTGAGCCGGGGCACGTAACCCCCTGGACATCTGAAAGACTCGTGCCCGCCTGGCTCTGAGGCCGCCTCCCTCACTTCCCAGCCACATCCACTTGGGCAGGTCCCGGAGCCTCTGGGTGTCTCATTTTCCTCGTCTGTAAGTGGAGGAAGTACTAGGTGATAGCTGTACCCGTCCCATCGGGCCATTTGCAGATGAAACGAGTCCGTCCACATGGAAGCACCTGGCACAGAGCTGGCGCATAGTAGGTGCTCAGGTGCCCACAGCGGGTGGTTGTCACTGGCTCCTGCACACATCCCTCCCAGCCCCGGGCGGCGCTCCCCTGAAGGGACCTCACCAGGACCTCATCCAGGCTGAGGACACGCTGCCTTCTGAGTCAGGCCATTCCATTTTTGGACTGCTCTGACTAAGAACATTCTTCCTTATGTTCAGCCCCGCCCACCTCCCTGCAACTCCCACTCACTGGTCCCGGCTGTGCCAGAAGGCAAATGTCAAAAAAATATTCTTGAAAGAGAGGACATAGAATGTAAATAATAATGGAAGAATCGGGTTGGGCATTACAGCCACCGCCCCCCCCTCCCCCAGCCATTCCCACAGCTAAGCACAGACGGGGGGTGGGGGGGTCGGGGGAGTCAGACCTTCCAGTTGAATTTGAAAACCGGCAAAAAGTGCCTCGCTCCTCTGTGCTTCCTTTAGAAATGCACGAAAACAACCTCCTCCTCCATTTTTTTTTTTCAGACCCAGAATGTGCTGTCAGACTGCCGTGAGACCGAATGTGCAAAGATGATAATCACAAGGGCTGCTGCGGAGACGTGACCTGACCTCACTTAATACGTGCCGTCCACCCCGTAATCACTGTGCGTCCAAGGGGGTGTGCCCCAGGAGCAGGTGACTCGTGGCAGACCTCCTGTTTGCAGAGCCTTTCTGGCGTCAGTTGTACGATCACGACCCGCGTGTCCCTTTCCTGCCTTCGTGGCATGTGCCAGGAGGGCAGACGAACGCAGACATCTTTTCCTCTGCAGATTTGACAGCTCAGCTCTCCAGCGACTGAATGATTCAAACCATTTCAAATGATTTGAAATAGAGCTTTTTAGTATTGCAGGATGCGAATGTTCCGGAGACCTGTTGCACAAGCCCGTGAGTACACCGAACGCTTACCGAACCACAGACTTAGGAATGACTCAGATGGTAAGTCCAAGGCTACGTGCTTTCCACCACAAGAAAAAGGTGTATTCAGGGTGAAATATACAGATGAAATCATATGACAAGGTGGCTTCAAAACGGTACCAGAGGAGGCAAAAGTTCATCACGCTGTAGATGTACGACTTGTGCACTTTTCTGTAACATTAGACCTCGTTGGAAAGTGTACGTACACGGGGCCCCTGGGGGGCTCAGTCGGTGGAGCGTCTGACTTCGGCTCAGGTCATGATGTCGCGGTTCGTGAGTTCGAGCCCCGCGTCGGGCTCTGCGCTGACAGCTCAGAGCCTGGAGCCTGCTTCGGATTCTGTGTGTGTGTGTGTGTGTGTGTCTTAAAAATAAACAAACATTGAAAAACTTGGAAAAGCGTCCATACAAGAAATAATAACAGAGGAGAAGGATGCAAAGGGGCCATAGTGGGAACAAGTTCATCCATAGGCTGGCACCTGCAGAAGTTGGGTGGGCACCGGGTCTATGCCTGTGTGTTTGTAGTTTTTCATAGAAAGAAAGAAAGAAAGAAACGCACAGAACATTTAAAATGCTAGAAAAAAATGACTTGAGCGTTTCAAGCATAAATCAGTGAAAACTCAGGGCACGGGCTGGGACTCCCCGTGGGTGACTTGGGTCCACAGCTCTTGGTAGAACCGTCACATTCTGTCTCGAAACCAAACGTCATCTGGCCGGGCAGGTGTCAGTGGGAGTACCACTCCCAGAGCCCGCCAGGTCCCCGTGCATGTGGGAGCCTCCTGCCACCTCGCGCTGTCCCTTGGGCTGAGCCCCCTTCCCTCACCGTGGGACCATCCAATTCGTCTCCCTCCTCGAGCCTAAAACAAAAAAGCTTCTTAGCCCCACCCTCCCCAGGGTGGAGGCTGGATGAGGCTCAGACCTCTCAAGATCAACCAGGAGTTTGGGAAGGAAACGGTCGGCCTTTCTCTGCGGTGCCGCCAGGATGGAGCCCGGGTAGGCAAACACCCAGGCGGTGGGTCTGGACTGAATCCTCACCAGGTCACAGCAGCTAAGACCCTCAGGGCTCAGGAGGCCACGTGCTCACTCCCTCTCCGGGTCTCCAGGGACGGCCCAGAGTACGCCTCCCGGGCAGGCCGGCTCCCAGCGGTGCCCCACGGAGTCAGGCCTGGGGTGGGAGTCGGGCCCGGGCCTGGCGGGCAGGGCCCCCCGCCCCCCGCCTGGATTCTTCAGGGCTCAGAAAGAAAACCTTGTGTTTTCAGACAACCGTGTGTTTTCAATGTGAGCCGGCCCCGATGCCTCCCTCTAGGTGGGTCCTACATCCCTTGCAATCAGGCAACCCAAAAAGCGGGGTCCCTGAGGCCTCCTGACATGGCTCCGGGGGCCACTGCCTCTAGAGCCGACCTCCCGAGGCTTCTGGAGGACAGCAGCGTCCGGCTCACCTGCTGCTGCCTTCCTCCCTGCACCTGGCGGAGGGGCCAAAGGTTCTGGCCTTGAACCTCTGTGCTCTGCCCTTCCAGGGTCACAGCTGCTAGTTTAACAAGGGCACGAACTCCTTCCTGAATCACCAAGGGACACTGACTGACTCAGCGTCCAGACGGCCGTCCCGGACCCTCCCTCCACCCGGAGCCCTGGCTCCGCCATCTCGCTGCCCGTGTTGGCCCCGGGGTCCCCTCCTCACTCACCCAGCTCCCGGCTCCTAAGTCACGGGAGCCCCAGGGGGACGCAGGGCTGTCTGCCCCTCCAAGTCATTCTTTTACCCACCTGTCACTTTCTTGCGCGAGAAACCTGCAGCTCCCACGACCAGAGCCTTTTACGCGGGCCCCCAGCGCCTCTCCCCACCTGCTGTCAGAAAACACTGGCAGGGAAGTCGAACCCACGGGGGGACTCCCCTCGAGGGTGCCGCGCACCCCTAACTGTGGGACTGCAGAACCCAGGGGCTTGGCTTGGTGCCAGGTCACCTCCAAACGCTCTCTGGGGAGCCTTCCCTTTTCTCTGGGTGCTTCCACCACCTGGGCCACTACCCGGCGTTGTTTCCCCAGCCTGGACTCAGTCTCCAGCAAGTATTTTATTGACCACCTGCTATGTGCCGGGTGCCGGGCTAGACGGCGGTCACCCTGGTGGCGCTGAAATAGAAAGGGGACGGAGGTCACCGAGCTCCCCCTTGGGTGCCACGCAGCGTGCAGATTTGGACTCATCTGATCCTCAACACAGACCCGGCTGGTCCTCAGAAAACCCCGTGAAATGGGTGCCTGCATCATCGGGTTTCCCAGATGAACAGATGAACAGAAGTGCCCGAGGTCGCCAGCCTCCAGCCCGTGTCCCTGCAGAGCACGTCTAGCAGAGGGCAGGGCGGTGAAGGGGGTTGTGGACAAACAGGTGGCCCTATGGGGTTACAGAAGGAAGCGTGTGAGAAGGGCCCCCGGCCCAGCGCAGGAGGGGCGGTGGGGAGGTGACCGCCGGACAGAAGTAGGCCAGGCGAGCAAGGTGTGCAAGAGCCGTGAGCGAGAGGACCCAGGGCTGTCCTCCGTCCTCGGTTCGGTCCCGGACACAGGAAGCTACAAGGGACGATATGGGGACAATGGATGAAATTCGAATACGGACTGTGGATTGGATACTAGCTTTCTGTGTATGTCAAGTTTCTTGATTTTGATCATCGTGCTGTGGTTGTGTGCGAGAATGCTTTAGTTATTAGGAAACACACACTCAAGTATACGGGGCACAGTGCCTCCCACCGACTCTCAAAGGGTTCAGAGACAATATGCACCTGTGCGCCTGTGTGTGAGTATATACGCGTGTATGTGTGGCTGTGTGAGTGGAGAGAGCTGGAAAGAGAGACAGACGATGGTACGGCAAACAGGCAAAGTGTGAACGAGTGAATCTGGGTAAAGGGTATATGAGAGTTCCTTGTACTCTTCTTGTAACTTTTCAGCAAATTTGAAATTATTCAAAAATTCAAAGTTACCAAGAACATATGAACGTAAACAGCAGTACAGCAAACTATAAAAACCAAACAATCCCCATCAAATACGTTAGAGGGATTGCCTGCAGGAAGGAGGGGGTGCAGGGGGAAAAAGGATGAGAATGGAGGGCACCAAATGAAAGAAAGGAGTAGAGAGAGGGATGGAGGGAGAGAGAGGGGGAAGGACAGAGGAAAGGAAGAAAAGAGGAGGAGGGAGGAAGGGAGAGAGGGAAGAAGGGGGAGGGAGGGAGGGAGGGAAGGAAGGAAGGAAGGAAAAGAAGGGAGCAAGGAAGGAGGGAGAGAGAGGGAAGGACAGAGGAAAGGAAGAAAGGAGGCAGAGGATCGAGGTAGGGATGGAGGGAAGAGGGAGAGAGGGAGAGAGGAAGGAAGGACGGAAAGGAGGAAGGAGGGAAGGGAGGAAGGAAGGATGGAAAGAAGGAAGGAAGGAAGGAAGGAAGGAAGGAAGGAAGGAAGGAAGCAGGGAAGGAGGGAAGGGAGGGATGAAGGGAGGAAGGGAGGAAGGAAGGAAAGAAGAAGGAAGGAGGAAGGGAAGGAGAATCAGAGAGAAGAAGGGGAAAGCCTGGGTCCTTGGAGCTCCTTCCTTCTCCAGACTTCCTCTTTTCGTCTCCAGAGGATGGCTCCCAAGTCCTCCTCTCTGCCCAGGTCAAGCATGCCAGTGCTGCAGGCAGAATTGCTTGGCACAGGACACTCCCACTGTTAACTACGATGCCCAGCCCCAGTCGCCCCTCCCCCTCCTTCCCAGTGGCCCTACTTCCCCGGGGGGGGGGGGTGGGCAGCATGGCTCCCCCAGGCTTCAGCTCCCTCTCTTCTTCCCTTCATCCAAGCTGCAGCCAGGTCTCCGTCTGTCTTCCTTTGACCTGTTCCTCTCCATCTCCTCTTCTGTTCCAGCGCTCAGAACCTCACCGGGTGGCCTCCTGCCTGGGCTCAGCCCCCCACCCCCAGTCTGTGCCCCTGCTGTTCAGAGACATTTGCGGCCCGCCCCGCGTCCCTGTAACATGGCCACTCTCCCGCATGTAATCCAAGAATACACTCTACCTCAATCCACTCTCTCCCGTCTCTGATGTGTTCACAAGTACTTGTCTCAACCTCCAGCTTTATCAAAAGTCCTTGGAAGCAGGCGCCTGTCCTACCTGGACATCGATTTTCCCCCTTGTGGTGCCTCGCGTGTGACTGGATGCCTGGCAGGGGAATATAATAGACACCTAGTCCATTAATGGGTTTTTCCTCATTTCTGAGTAATTCAGTTATTCCAAAAGACATTCTGATGCTCGTCTCCCGTATTTGGAATAACAGCAGAAGACGAGAAAGGACATGATCGGGACCCTAGGGCAGTTTGGGGTCCCTCCTCCGGGTGCCCCAATGTCAGAGGCAAAGGCCCTCAGGATCTCTCCTAAGGCTCTGCTAAAAACCTGCCCCTCTGGGGAACTAGAGTCCGGTTCTGAACAGCTCTGTATTTCCATGTTCCTGATGGAAAGGGTCGAAAAACTTACGGTGTGGCTTTTAGAATATACATTTATTTTTGTGACTGTTCCAAAGCTTACCCCAACTTAAAACACACTCCCAAATCGGGTGCTGCCTCTGAGACGCCTCGTTTCCCAGCCCAAGACCTATGTTTTTTGGTATGGCCACAAACAGCAATGGATTCTGTTTCTGGTTTGCTTCAAAAACAACTCTAATGGCCCAGTCACTGTCCAAACAAGGAAGGGGCCGGGGGGGTAAGCCCGCTTCTGTCATCATCGGAAGTCAAGTCACTAGCTAAATGTCTCACCAACCCCAGTCCATATATTTAATTCCTTGTTTCTTGATATTTCATAATTTCAGCTCCTAAAAGAGACCATGATGTCATGCCTAATAAATGCCAGAGTAACCTTTTCGAGAAGCGACACCAGGCAGGGTGCCTAAGCCAAGTTTGTTCAGGCAAGGGTTCAGGTATCTGTCGTCATGTTTCATCGGAGAGGCGGCTTCACAAACAGGGTTCGAAGAGGTTTTGATCTATCTGGACTTCAAAGCCTGGTGGTTTGACCCCACACAAGATGGGCTCGCTAGGATGTCTATGTCACTGGGGGAACAGGTACCAAAACATGTACGTCCTCCCAGGGCCAATGATATCAAGGACCACTTCCTGTGAATGGATTGTTTTTTTTTTTTTTTTGACTATAATGTAAACTTCCTGTTGCGATTTTCACTAATTTCCTCTCGTCCAGTTCTCAGGGGAGCCGGGCTACCGGTTCGTCATAATTCTCTGCACAACGTTTTGGCTTTTCCATATGAGCATAGCGTGATGGGTCTTGGCTCTCCGTGGACCATCTGCTCTGAGTTGTTTGTCGAGGTGTGATGCGTTTTTCTCCCTAATTCCCAACCAAGTTCTCTGTTTTCTTTTGAAATTAGAACACATCCTGGCTATTCACAGATCCAGAGGGAAGAGCCGTGCCTTGGCCATAGAAGGGTGTTCGAACTGTGATTTAGGCCCGTCAGATGCTATATTCAAAACAACCGGCGGGGTGAACCCCGTGCTGCCTCTCTTCCAAGATAGTAATCACAGGAGGAAGAAACCTCAGGGATTCTCAGGTCCAGCCATCCGCTGCGTGGGCTTCCGTGGAGGCCCTAGTCATCCACAGTGATGGTTTTTAAGGACACAGGTGAGAGGCACATCCAGAATTACCCACCTATGACTCCCCCTCCTCCTGACTTTCTGCTGAAATAATCCAACAAATGTTTCTGGGGCGATGCTAGACCCCTCTAAACCCCCACGCAGCCCTGGAGTCCCCTGGCACGGAAGCTGTCCAGGATGCAGGTGACTAGCAGAGAAGGGCCACTCGGGGCCTTTCGGGGAGTCAGACGGGCTCAGCAGAAGGGGCATCCACTGTGGCTGCGGGAAGCAGGGTCGGGTCCCAGGTGGCTTCAGTCTTCCTGGAGAGATTGCTTCCACCCCTCGCACCCCCTCTCCCATCATCCCCTTGGACTGCTAAAGAAAAATGACAATGCAGCTTTAAAATATCCCCTGCCCCCATTTTTGACTGGATCTAAATTAAATGCCCAGTAACCCAACCTTGTGGCTTTGAAACTTTGTTCAAGATTCCATTCACTTGAGGGCCCAGTATGTCCTGGGCTCTGTCCTGGGAGTAGGGACAAGGTACCTGCTCTCATGAGCCCAGTCCAGGAGGGACCGGACTGCCAGATAAAATACTGCAAAGAATATTCTTCTACTAAGGAATTATCCAGAGTTTATCTGAGATCCACATTTAACTGGGTGTCCTGCTTTTCCATGTGTTAAATTTGGCCACCCTAAGCAGGGAAGGTAGACACGATTAGGGGGAGAGAAAAGCCCGGAGGAGAGCCCCCAGCCCAAGGCTAAGTTGTGGGATCCTGGGAAAGCAGTCTCCCTTACAATGGGTAAATCTTTTTGTTTTTAACATTCTTTTAACAATCTTTTGTTTTTAACATTCTCCCCTCACTTTTAAATATGTGCAAATGTGGGGCGCCTGGGTGGCGCAGTCGGTTAAGCGTCCGACTTCAGCCAGGTCACGATCTCACGGTCTGTGAGTTCGAGCCCCGCGTCGGGCTCTGGGCTGATGGCTCGGAGCCTGGAGCCTGTTTCCGATTCTGTGTCTCCCTCTCTCTCTGCCCCTCCCCCGTTCATGCTCTGTCTCTGTCTGTCCCAAAAATAAATAAAAACGTTGAAAAAAAAAATTTAAAAAATAAATAAATAAATAAATAAATATGTGCAAATGGCCTGACATTGCAAGACTGGTCCTGTGTCCTTTGCCTCTAAGGCTCCGTCTCCCCGGTTCCCCATCCTGCTGATCCTTTGCCCTCTGGCTTCTGTTGGGTTTGGCCAGAGGGCAGTATGTGCAGGAGACGAGTGACCAAAGGTTACAGCTCCTGCCTGGGGGCTTCTGGCTTCTCCGCACAGCTATTGTCTCTTTAGAGCCTGCGGTGGCCTCAGCCAGCCCTCCCCTCCCACCACCCTGCTTCAGCACCTAGCCCCGGTGCACGTCCCCAAGGCAAACAAATCCTGCTGAAATTTCCCGCTTTAGTTGAGGGACCCACTTCCTGCACAGAACCGGACTACACTAATAACAGCTGTCGTTTCTTGCGCAAATTAGCCTACAAACACGACACAAGTAACCCAAAGTCCCATTAGGATTTCTTGTTTTGTTTTGTTTTTAAAAATTGATGAAACGATTATAAAACTTGTTTGGAGCAAAAGTAGGAAGAATAGCCAAAACTTTTTTAATTTTTATCTTATGGAAAGTAATATTAAGAGGGAATTTGTCCTCTTAATTTTTAAAGCTTGGGGTTTTAAAACCTGGGGTTAAGCCACAGTAAATAACAGGTAACACAGAAGAGAAGGCTCAGAAGCAGACCCAAGTAAACATGGGAAGTGAGTAGACGAGAAAAGATAGCATGCTAAATCTGCTTAAAAATATTATTCAATCAATAGTTTTGAGACGCCTTGTTCATGATTCAGAAAAAGAGGAGAGGAAAAAAAAAGCTAGATCCCTACCTCATATTTTACACACACACACACACACACACACACACACACACAGTAAAAGGATAAAAGAGTTAATGTTTAAAAATATAATATTTGATGAATGCATAAGTAAATATTGTCATCATATCAGCATGAGAAAGAGATTTTTTTAAATTTTTTAATGTTTTTATTTATTTTTGAGACAGAGAGAGACAGAGCATGAGCAGGGGAGGGGCAGAGAGAGGGGGGAGGCACAGAATCTGAAGCAGGTTCCACGTTCCGAGCTGTCAGCACAGAACCCGACGCGGGGCTCGAACTCATGGAGTGTGAGATCATGACCTGAGCTGAAGTCGGGTGCTCAACCGACTGAGCCACCCAGCCATCCCTAGAGAAAGAGCTTTCTATAGCATAGCAAGAACCATAATTTTTAAAATCTTGAGATTTGAAAAAAATAAATAAAATTTAAACATCCTGAGGCTTGCATATGTAAGTATTTATACTTCTGAATGCAAGAATGCCATAATCAAAGTTAAAAGACTGATAACAAGCATATTTTCTGCAAACATTAAAAAAAAAGTTACAGGTTAAATTATATAAAGAGGCCTTATAAATCAATAAAAAAAAGATGAATTCTCCAATAGAAAAACAGACAAAGACTGTGGCTAGGTAGCTTTCTAAAAATGACTGATAGGTTACCAAGATGTGTTTCATCACATTAATGATCAAAGATATTCAAATTAAAATAAGATTTTTTTTGGACAATCATATTTACAATGTTTAAATATAAGAGCTCTTGTGGATAAGGATATGGGAGGAAACACACTGGCAGGATATTTCTGGAAAGATACTTGACAATATTTATCAAAGATCTTAGAAAGAGAGGGGGGCAACTGGGTGGCTCTTCGGGTCTAACTCCTGATTTTGGCTCAGGTCATGATCTCATGGCTTGTGGGTTCAATCCTTGCATCGGGCTTTGCGCTGATGGTGAGGACAAGAATCTTCTTTGTGTTCTCACCAAGTGTTATGTCCACTTGCCCATGTGCCCCCAGTCCCTAACACAGTGTCTGACAAATAATCTAAACTCACTATCTTCAGATTAATCGATTTCTGGAGGCTTTGAACCTTCAAAACTTCCTTAAGAGGCATACTTTTATTAATTAATTTATTTATTTTGAGAGAGAGAGAGCAGGGGTAGCAGCAGAGAGAGAGGGAGTGAGCCAGCATGAAGCCTGATGTGGGGCTCGAACTCACGAACCATGAGATAATGACCTGAGCCAAAATCAAGGTTGGAATGCTTAACTGACTGAGCCACCCAGGCGCCCCAAGAAGCATAATTTTATTCAAAAGTCTTTCTTCTTTTTCAGACCTCCATAGATATGGAGGTCATATGTTTGCCTTCTTCCATTAAAAACCCTTCACATTCTTGATAAAGTAATCAAGATGCCTCTTAGTCAACTGTTTTATTAATGAAACAACTCTGGTTTGCTTAACTACTCACAAAAAAAAAAAAAAAAAAAGAAAGAAAAAAGAAAAAAAATCTATGGTCAATCTACACCCTGTCCAGTGTCTATATGTCATTGTCAACTCTCACTGGGTATCACATTTCATAAGTGTTTGACTGACGCAATACACGGGTAATACGATTACTCTCCAAATCATACTGGTTGTTATTGTTTGTAATGTCAACTGTTACTCATGTTGTGGTCATCCGTGGGCCCATGCTCTTTACCTTCTTACCTTGGATTTAGTTATTCCCTATTCGCTATTCTAATGAGTACATTTTCTTCTATAACTTTTGTCTTACAGTTCTCCACTAAGTTTTGTAATTTTTAAGATAATGTTAAATCTCATTCCTGTTTTACAGAAATGTTTGCTCCTAAAGGTTCAGTGAATACAATTTGGCCAGATCTTGAGGGTCCGGTCATTAAAACCAATATTTGACCTGGCATAAATAACTTCCATAAAATAAACTTCGAGGATATAACAGAATATCTGAAACTTTACTTCAAACATTCAAGAATGAGAACTTTTAAAATTTGATAGCCGTATTTTAAAGGTTTAACATTACAGTGTGGAAAAGTCTCTCAGGGATGCCAACGGTATCTCTCTCACAGGCACAGTTACAATATTAAAAAAAGGTGCCCACGGGTGCCTGGGTGGCTCAGTCGGTTGAGCCTCTGACTTTTGGTTTCAGCTCACGTCATGGTCCCGGGTTCACGGGATCAAGCCCCACACTGAGCTCTGCATTGGACGTGGAGCCTGGTTGGGATTCTCTCTTTCTCCTTCTGCAATTCTCCCCTGCTCATGTGTGTTCTCTCTCTCTCTCTCTCTGTCAAATATAAATAAATAAATAAATAAATAAATAAATAAAGTGCTCACCTCCCGTTGCCGATGGAATAGCACATAATGTTTCTCTTCTCTCCAACACTGTGTTCATTTATTCACACTTTTTATATTCTCAGCTATGCCTGGAGAGAAGATAAGTTATCATTAATATATTATACATGAGTTTAGAGACTTTTTCTCCTGGTGAAACTTGGCTGTTATGCTGGTAATTCACTCTACAAGACGTGGAGACTTCCCAAGTGGGGCTTCTCTTGAAAGGCTCATCACCTAGATGGATTTTACTGTAAATTATGGTCCTTAAATATTTTGCTTAATGTTATGAGTGCAAGTCGCCAAAGCGATCCCACGATGAGAATCGCAAAACAATCTAATCTCTCTTGCTCTGTTTTGTACAGTTATTTACGTTTTTATAGACCTTGTTGCCACAACGCTCTTTTTAAAGTTATCTAGCCAACACACGTCCCCTGTTCACGTTCAGTGTCGACCTACCTCCCTATTTTTTTATTTTTCGAGTGTCATCATTTTTGCACATAAAATTAACATCTCACGTCATCAATTACTACAGCATCTTTTTCTTGCAATAACCATTATGCATTGATGGTTCAGCTGACAGAATTTTAAGATAAAGAGCACCTAGAAGATATTTTCCCCAAGGAGCATCTAAAATACACATATTTTGGGGCACCTGGGTGGCTCAGTCGGTTAAGCATCCGACTTCGGTTCAGGTCATGATCTCACACTCCGTGAGTTCGAGCCCCGCGTTGGGCTCTGTGCTGACAGCTCAGAGCCTGGAGCCTGTTTTGGATTCTGTGTCTCCCTCTCTCTGACCCTCTCCTGTTCATGCTCTGTCTCTCCCTGTCTCAAAAATAAATAAAAAACGTTAAAAAAAATTTAAAAAAATACGCATATTTTGAAAGGGAGTGTATCAATACTAACACAGCATTCTAATTGTCTTGCTTATATTCCTGACATTAAGCTCATGGGTTACGGTGGCCACCTTTGTGATTACACACAAGGTCAGGGATGTCAGAAATGATGTGTGAAGGGCAGGTGTGTGGCTCCTCTGTCAAAGTCAAAGCCACAGTGCAGATTTGGGGCAAATACTAGAGCCAATGCTAAATTTTGGTGCAACCCTATATCGTCAAAGAGCGTGGACTGTGGAAACAGATGGCCTGGGTTTGCCTCCTGATTCTGCCACTTACCGGCAGTGTGGACTTGGATGAGTTCCTCTGTCTCCCCGTCCATAAAACGGGAATAATAGGTTGTGGTGCTTGAAAGAGTGCCTGTCATATAGTTAGTGTAAGCGTATAAGTATTCGCTGCTGCCGTTCTTATTACTAACTGGTATCAGTGAACCTTAACTCATGATTTGTTGCCTCTGGTAAACTATTCTCAAAAGGAAAGAAAAGAGAGAAATCAGGCAACAAGAAACAAGTGACTGGAGCACAGAGACCTTCCGTGTCATTTAGAAAATTTTGTAAGAGTATAAATAACAGAGTTCATCACAATTCTCTCTCATCCTTTACCCTATATAAGGGTTTTTAGTTAGCTGAACAAATGTTTAATAACTTAATTATGGGAACTGTCCAACCTACGCGAAGATAGATCAGTGTAAGGAACCACATGTGCCCACCCCCAACTTCCACGATGAACGACCCCCCGGCTTCCTGTTTCACTGGGCGCATTTGATCAGAGTCCCCAAATCCTTAGCATCACTGGTCGCGTGCCAGACAGGGCGGCGCGGAGCCAGCTGTTCCACAAAATCACACCGTCTAAGGTGTGATGGCTTTTAACTTATCTGAGAGATGGAAGGAAGGAGGGAGTAGGAATTTAGCCCCTGGTCCAAGTGTTTACGCTAAAGAATCATTTTTCACACTGTTGATTCACATTCTGTTCCAACTCTTGATAATAGAAGAGGCTCAAATCACTTCAGCTGATTTTGGTCTTAGGTGTGCTCACAAGTGTCAAATACTTCTGCGGCCCCCAGATCAAACAAACGCTCAAAACACTCCGATGTCAATGGACCAAACACAGACTCTTAATGGTGGCCTCATCTGGCTGCATCAATGCATTCATCTGCCAAGTCACCCACACCCTCCGGCCTAGAGAACCGGTCCCCATAGCGCCCTTCAGGCTTGGTCATATCCCGGCCTCCTTAGAAAATGTTTTAGGCACATTTAAGGGTGAGCAGGTGGGGATGCTGGCAGCCAGGTGCCCGGAGTCAACAGGTCTATCAGCCATGGGAAGCCTGGGTGCCTTGCATGACGGTTGGGAAGCTGTTTGCTGTAGTTAGTGCTTGATATATACTGACTTACTTAATCCTTACAATTCCCCTGCAAAGAAGGCACCATCATCCTCTATTCACAGTCAAAAACACTGAAGCACAGAGAGCTGAAGCCACTTACCCATGATCACACAGCCAGAAAGTGGCAGCCATTGCCGGCACAGGATCCTGGGCACTATCGGTCTCTCTAGGAAATCTTCCCTCGTTACCACGTTTCCAACTTAGCCCCACCATGACATGCACGAAAGCCCAAATGTATGGCCTCTTCCCCCACCTCATCTGTCCTCGGAGATTCCATATGATGTCCCAAACTGCTAACGCGCATGAGCCAAAAAGTGCTGACCACAAGTGATGCTCAGATGCCCTCTGGCCAAATGGCCAACCACCCAGAAACTATTTAACCCGTAACACCTACAGCTGCTCAAAGTATTTGGTGATGATAAAAAGGAGGCAAAAGAAGCAAGATAAGATCGGGGAGAGATGATTGAGAACCTGCTTTATCGTCTTGGATGGGTCAAAAAGCCCAGAAAGGAGAACACTTCTGAGTTCCTCATCGACACAAGATGCAGACTCTGAACGTTTTAGCGTTCTCGTGCTCTACTCTTATGCATTGGGAACTTCTTATTCGTTCTGGCACGATCTCAGATCTGTGTTTTCATCTCTGTGAATTCCTGAGAATGCAATCATATTACCTAAGTCACACTCGATCTGCCCTAAAACAAATACGCAAACAAAAACGTTTCAGAAAGCTCAGTGATTACCTGAAATTGATGCCAGTGCAGACAGACATCGTGACCGGCACAGAATAGGCTGCAGAAATGAAGCGCTCGTTGTTTTGCAAAGTTTTTGTTAGCCAGAACGGCACAAATCTTTCTTTTGGTTGAGATGAATCACCCAAATCAGGAAACAAAGTGATTTTAATAAGTAATAATCACAGTGACGCATCATATTTGTAATATTTACAAAACGTTCTTGACATCGTCAAGGCCGTGGGCCCGGAAGAGGGGAGGGAGGAAGAAAAAGTGCGAACATTCACCGAGCACCTGCCGTAAGCCAGGCTGTTCCATTTGCCTGGTAAATATCGTGGGGAGGCAGGTGTGGTTATTCTTGATTTCTAGATGAAGAAACAGACTCAGAGAGATTAAGGAATGCACCCCAGATCCCACAGCTAGAAAGTGGCAGAGCAAAGGTTAGGGGACGGTTCTGCCCAGCGCTAAAGCCCATGCATTCGCATAAGCATTCTGCTGCCCCTTAGAGTTTCCTGAGAGAAACTTTGAGACATTATGTGGCTTCATTCATTTCCCAAAGATTTGGTTTCAACCCTACACCTAAGCAGAAAATGACATTTTCTTAAGATGCACAACTTAATGGAAGCACCATGGAGGAAAAGCCAAAGACAGTCAACATGCCTGAGTTTCAGATCACTGGCTTTCATTACTGGCAAAGATATGTCATCTTGGGACTCATATTCTCCAGTGTTGCCTCATTAAGATTGTGGAAAGCTATATCACAATATTCATGATCCTCCCAAATATAAATGGATTGAATCTATCTGTTAAAAGGCAGACATTACCATATGGGGAGAAATCCTGTTTGGGATACACCTAAGCAAAAACACATGGAAAAAGATGTACCAGGAAAATATTAATCAGAGGAGAATCAGCATAACTGTATCACTATCACAAAAAAATACACTCTAAGACAGAAAATGTTACTATGTCATGATGTAATTTTCAGCTCACCAGGAAGACGTAAGAATTCCAGGTGTATATGTACCCAATAAAAGAGTCTCACTCCATATAAATAAAAAATTGATAGAAATATAGGGAGAAATTAACATATCTACCAACAGTTCTCTCGTGATTATTGCTAAGTCAAGCAGCAAAAAATGCTCAACAAATATATCTGGACAATTTTGATCTAATGGCCATATGTAACATCCTAAATGTAACCATTGGAGAATATCCATTTTCCTTAAACATACACGGAAGGGTTATAGAAATGAGTCACATACTAGATCATGAGTCCATCCCAACAAATTTCAAAAAATAAGTATCACATCCATCACATTCTTTAAACACAATATAATTAAATAGAAGTCAATAACAAAAAGATAGGAAGTTTTCATACATTGGAATTTAAAAAATAGAATTCTAGGTAATTGATGACTCCAAAAAGAAATTATTACGAAAATTTAGAAATACTTAGAACAATAATGAAAAACACACACTTGTGTGTCATGGCAAAAGCGCTGCTCAGAGGCAAATGCGTGGTCCTAAATACTTACACGGTAAAACCTTAGTTTGTGAGCATAATTCATTCCAGAAACATGCCTGTAATCCAGAGCACTTGTATATCAAAGCAAATTTCAAGAACCGTTGGCTCAGTTGTGATCATGTGACATTCCGCATCACGTACGACTCATCCTACAAGACATCGCTCGTTTATCAAGTTAAAATCTATTAGAAATGTTTGCTCGTCTTGCAGGACACTCTCAGAACAAGTTACTCGCAATCCAAGGTTTTACTGCATTTGCAAAGAATAGAGACTCGAGGGGCGCCTGGGTGGCTCAATCAGTTAAGCATTGACTTTGGCTCAGGTCATGATCTCACGGTTCGGGAGTTCAAGCCCCACATCAGGCTCTGTGCTGACAACTTGGAGCCTGGGGCCTGCTTCGGATTCTGTGTCTCCTTCCCTCTCTGCCCCTCCCCCATGCACGTTCTGTGCCTCCCTCCCTCTCTCTCTCTCTCTCTTAAAAATAAATAAACATTGGGGTGCCTGGGTGACTCAGTTGGTTAACCATCTAACTTAGGCTCAGGTCATGATCTCCCGGTTTGTGGGTTTGAGCCCCAAGTCAGGCTCTGTGCTGACAGCTCAGGGCCTGGAGCCTGCTTCAGATACTGTGTCTCCCTCCCTCTCTGCCCCTCCCCCACTCTCTCTCTCTCTCAAAAAATGAATAAACATTAATCAAATTTTTGTTTAATAAATAAACATTAAAAAATGTTTTAAAGAAAAGTGCAATTTCTCAATGCTGACTCAAGAAGAAATAGAAAGCTTGAATAGTCCTATAATTATTTTAATAATTGAAACAGTCTTAAAAGACCTGCCAAAGTAAAATACCAGGTTCGGATAGTTTCACAGGTAAGTGCCCCCACATTTTCATGGAACCTATCATTCCAATCCAACGAAGATTCTTCTTGGATTCACAAACAAAGACAACGCTCTCTAACTCATTCTAGGAGCTCAGTGTAATCTTAATTTACAAAAGCAGAGTAGGTCAGGAAGAGAGTGAAAATTATAATTATATAAATATTGGTGCAGAATTCTTTTAAAAATTAGTAAAATAGTCATTTTTTTTTGAGAGAGAGAGAGAGAGACAGAGAGAGAGAGAGAGAGAGAGAGAGCATCAGTGGGGGAGAGGGTTAGAGGGAGAGAGAGAGAGAATCCCAAGCAGACTCCACACTCAGCACAGAGTCCAACACAGGGCTTGATCCCATACCATGACCTGGGATCCCGATCTGAGCTGAAATCAAGACTCGGATGCTCAACCACCTGGGCCACCAGGTGCCCCAGATGTATTCATGTTCTTAAAAGATCATGTTATATTTCTCCAGGAGTGCAAGGTTGGGTTGACCTCAGGAGACCTATGAGTGGCATTGCCTCATGAAGAATTCACTTTATCCAAAGAGAGATCTGGCCTTTGTTCCAGCTCCTGGGAGGTATCCTCTAAATTCTTGAAATTTCCTGAGTAAGAGGAGCGTTTTTGTTATTCATGATGGGCCCCCTGGACCACCGTTAAGAGTTTATCCTGATAAGATGACTCAGGGTGGGGACTGCCCATGCCAGAAAGACCAGTTATGTGATTAGAGAGCTGGGGCTTTGGGCCACTTAAAATCAGCCTGTCTTGGGTGGGGTGGGGAGCAGGGGTGTTGCTGGAAACGGAAGTCAAATCCACATTGATTGAAAATAATTCAGTCAATCATACCTATGTAATGAAATCTTGAGCACAAGTCTGGACACCAAAGCTTCCTGGGTTGGCAAACTTTGCTTATTGCCACACTTTGATGCTGGGAAGGTAATGCCTCCCTGAGGACACAAAAGCTTTGTGTCTGAAACTCTCCCAGTTACAAATTCTGCCTTAGGTAACTCTTCCCTTGGCGGGCTCTGTTTTGTATCTTTTTGCTAAGATAAGACTGTAGTAATAAGTATAGCACTTTCTTGAGTGTGTGAATCATTGTAGTGAACCAAGGGAATCCAGACCCCCAACTGTGTAGCCAGCTGGTCTGGGAGACAGGGACGCGAGGACTCCTGAACTTGCACCTGGCATCATAAGTCTTGGGCAGACTTGACAGTCTGGAGGACTGTGCCCTTCACCTTGAGTTTGGACAACTCTGGGTTACCATCCTCCACAGTAACAGACTGAGTGAGAAAAAACTTGATAATTTCAATGGGTGCAAAAAAAAAACTGACAAAATTCCTCTTCGTTTCGATTAAAAAAAGAAACTGTTAGTAAACTAGGATTAGAATAAAATTTCCTTAACCTGACAAAGACTACAAACAAACAGTATAAATACAAAAATGTTTGAGATATTCCCTTAATTTTTTTAATGTTTATTTATTATTGGGAGACAGAGACAGAGCATGAGCAGGGGAGAGGCAGAGAGAGGGAGGCACAGAATCCGAAGCAGGCTCCAGTCTCCGAGCTGTCAGCACAGAGCCAGACGCGGGGCTCGAACTCACGAACCACAAGATCATGACCTGAGTCAAAGTCAGACACTTAACCAACTGAGCCACCCAGGCACCCCTAGAATGCCAAGTTTTGAATTGGGAAGCTCACAGAGGTAATACAGAGCAAGTTCTTTTCGAATGACTAGAGCACTTGATTATAGCCTATTTTACATTGTTCTAGCTTCTAGAACAGAGGTCTTATGTCACCAACAAGAAGAACTTCATTGAGCATATGGACCAGGTAATATATTATTTTTTAGCATCTCTCAAAGAGTCAGACATTTACATAGTAAGTAGTTGGTTAATAAATGTGTGTGGTATCTGACCAGAGTCTGCAATCGGTTAACAAAATGCTAAAAATTTAGGTACTTTCTTTCCCCGTTTTTTGTTTTAAGTTTATTTATTTATTTTTGGAGAGAGAGTGTGTGTGAGCAGGGGAGGGACAGAGAAAGAGTAAGAGAGAGGATCCCAAGCAGGCTCTGAATTGTCAGCACAGAGCCCCACGTGGGGCTCGATCCTACCAACCATGAGATAATGACGAGCCGGAATCAAGAATGAGTCAGATGCTTAGCCAACTGAGCCACCCAGGCGCCCCTCGGGTTATTAGTGAATTAAACTTACTTTGCCAAGTTGATGAGGTAACGTTTTCAGTGATGTTTGTGCGCACGTGCGTATGCTCGCGTGTCGTGCACACGGTATTGGCTCAAAGAATACTGCTTCTTTTGATGAGCACGTGGAATTACTGGAACTGTTGTGATTTGCTACAAAATAGTCAAGAACAGTAGAAATCCCAGAATCTAAAGTGAGTAGGACCTTCGATTGGTTGGCTCATTGAAAATTTGGGTCAAAGCAAGTGATCATGGAAAGTGAAATGGACCGGGGCGCCTGGTGGCTCAGTCAATTAAGCGTCGGACTTCGGCTCAGGTCACGATCCCGCGGTTCGTGAGTTCGAGCCCCGCGTCGGGCTCTGTGCTGACAGCTCGGAGCCTGGAGCCCGCTTCGGATGCTGCGTCTCCCTCTCTCTCTGCCCCTCCCCCACTCATGCTCTGTCTCTCTCTCTCTCTCTCTCAAAAATAAACAAACACTAAAAGAAAAAAACTATTAAAAAAAAAGAAAGAAAGAAAAGAAAAGTGAAACAGAGACCCCTACACGTGTTATTACCACGTAAACCGAGTGCTTTCGCACACAGGTCTGCTGACTGGAGGGGAGCTGGGTTTTGCGCGGGTCCCCAAGGCCACGTCGTCCACAGGGGTCCACGACAGCCATACATCTCCAGTGGCACTCAGCGTGTCTGGAAAGTCGCGTCACCTGGTTATCACATGTTTGCTTTCCTTCCCACCCTCTCCTTAGTCGTGAACACCCGGGCCTCTCCACACGGGAGCCCTGGAAAGCAGCCCAGCATCACCTGCGACCGTTCTAGAAACACACATCCTCAGGCCGCACCCCAGACCTGCTGATTCAGAAGGAGGTGGGGCCCAGCTGTGTAATTTAACACAATCTCCTCATGATCCTGACGCATGCTCGCGTTTGAGAACCACTGTTCTCCGCTCCGAACTCTCTGTCCCTTTCAGTTCCTCTTACTTCGCTGAAAAAAACAAAAAACAAAACCAGAAGTGAACCTTCCTTGCCGCGCCCGGAATCACTCCCAGGCACACTCAGCCTTCTTTCTGCTCCAATGTGCCACCCGCCTGGAAATCGTCCCTGATTCCTCTCCCTCCTTGATATCGAGTCCTGTCCCCGGAGTGTGACCGAGGCCAGCCACTGCTGTCCATCTCCTTGACCACGCCCCAGTCGGAGTCCCCAGGGTCTCATGACCGGATTCCACAGTAGCCCCCTCCCTGGTCTCACTGCCTCCACCCACAGCCACAGGCCACTCTCCCCCAGTACCCAGGGCGCTCTCTTCAAGCACAAATCGGATTCCACTGCTTCCCTGCTCCAACCCCTCATGAACCTGGAGGAAAAGTCAGACCCTCTACGCAGGGTTAAAAGCCCTGTCCGACCCGGCTCCTTTCAACCTCCCTCGCCACTCATCACATGGTTCCCAGAACGGCTGCTCCCCACACTCGGCCACGTTGACCTTCTTCCCCGAAATACACCAAGGTTTGTTTCCACCTCAGGCCCTTTGCACAAGCTGTTCCCGCCTGCCTAGAAGGCTCTCCTCAACTCTGCGGAGCTGGATTCTTTTGTCATTCCGATCACAGTTGAAACAACACAGAGAACCTTCTGCCAGTCTAATCTAAAGTAACGAGGGGGGCGCCTGGGTGGCTCAGTCGGTTGAGCGTCTGACTTAAGCTCAGGTCACGATCTCGCGGTCTGTGGGTTCGAGCCCCGCGTCGGGCTCTGTGCTGACAGCTTGGAGCCTGGAGCCTGCTTCTAATTCTGTGTCTCCCTCTCTCTCTGCCCCTCCCCTGCTCATGCTCTGTCTCTCTCTCTCTCTCTCTCTTTCTCTGTCAAAAATAAACATTAAAAAAATTTTTTTTTAATAAATAACGTAACTAGACCCGACACAATGTAGCTATGAGCTTTTCTGTCTGCCTCCCCCCACTAGAACCTCACGGGGCAGGGGCCACAGGGTCCTTTCCATCCTCCCTGCCTCGGGAGCGCAGCACGCAGTGGGGCCTCAAGTACCACTAGCCAATGATGAACACGCGTCGACAGGAAAGCCGCCTTAGAGGGGCCGGTCGCCGCTCCTGTCGCTGGAGCAACACATAGACGCGCCGCTCTCTTTCCCAGCTGATCAAAAAAGCCTTCCGGGTCCGGGATGCACACGTCTCTCGAAAGCCTGCGACGCCGGATTTGTGCGTCTGTTAGACGCATCGCTCGCCGAGGTGCACTTTATTTAGGATTTCCGGAGTCAAGGAAGCTGCCGCTGTCCACGGACGTTGGAGTGCAAAAAAGTCCTCTCGATTCTCACGCGTGGTGCTTAGGGTTAACGAGGGTCCTCTCCGCTCTGGGCTCAAACGCCCATGAGTCTATAAATTCCTAAATAGAATAAGCAGGCAAAACCCAGCGTCCTCTGTATGCTTCTTCACAGATCCTTGCACTATCCCCAACTCCCTTCAACCTCCCCACCCTCGCTCCCCAGGGTCCGTCTTGCCTGGTGCAAACCCTCCCCCCCCCCACCCTGCGCTGGTCCCTTTCCTTCCTTTTCTGCTGTGATCTGTGGCCCAGCAGCCCCTCCAGTGAGGCCGGGGTGTCCTGGGGAAGGAGCCCGGTTCAGGGCAGCAAGGGCGGTCACCTGCATTACAGGCCCCGTCGGTGGTCGCTGCCTTTACCTCCCCTCACCATGGCTTCCTCCCAAGAGGGAAGCGCTGTCATGTCATGAGCCTCCGGGCGGGGACACCAAGGCCGACTTCAGTAGGTGTCTACGCCCCGGGGGATGGGGAGACAGGGGTTCGGATAAAG
This sequence comes from Lynx canadensis, assembly GCF_007474595.2. NCBI lineage: Eukaryota > Metazoa > Chordata > Mammalia > Carnivora > Felidae > Lynx > Lynx canadensis. The sequence continues at coordinate 5,505,718 of NC_044310.1, read as the reverse complement.
GCCTTTGAGGCCCAAGCGCACAGCCCTGACCATCGCCTTATGCTGCTGATGGCAGAGCGGGGCTCCTGGTGGCCCCTGTGTCATTGGAGCTCTCGCTCCCACCGGGGCTCCCCACAGCCCCGGCAGGGGCCTCCTTAGGACCAAGGCGACACCGGCCACCTGTTGGTGCACACTCAGGACTCACTGTGCACGGGCCTGGTCCTCACGGCCCCTAAACTCCCTGTGCTTTTTCCTCGTGAGGAAGGGAGGGGGGATGGTCTCCCTCCTGGAGCTCCCCACCCCCCGCCCGCCGTGGGCCGCACGACCCCAGATGGGATGATACGGAGGGCCACCAATTGGTCACACTTCACCTAGGGGCAGATACGTGACCTGCACTCAGGGGCAGCCCCTCCGAGCCTGAACAGAGGCTGAACCGGATGAAACTTTGGCCTCAGCCACTTTTTTTTTTTTTTTTAATGTTTTTAATTAAATCGCTTGGGTCACCGACACCCTGCAGAGACTCTGAAACGCAGCCTTGCATTTTGTTAATGATACACCATCTGTTTGTTCACACTGTGCGATCACATGATCTTTGCTCTGCAGAACATCCTGTCTCACTGGCCTAAACCAGTTTGTGGGTGAAATGCTTGGGACAAGTGCCAGAAAGTCTCTCCGCCTCGCCTCCCTCCTCCCTTCCCTCCCTCCCCTCTCCTTTTTTTCTTTTCTTTTTCTTTTTTTCTTTTCTTTCTCTTCCTCTTCCTTACTTCCTTCCTTCTTTCTTTTACTCTTCTTTTTCTTTTCCCTTCTTTCTTTCTTCCTCTCGCTCCCTCCCTCCCTCCCTTCCTTCCTTCTCTCTCCTCCCTTCCTCCTTCTTCCCCACCTTCCCCCTCTATCTCACCCATTTTAAGATCAGCTGTTGACCCCAGATTGGTGGGCAGAATTTGTGTTATCACCCCAGCCACCCACCTGCCCCTTTTCTGTTGCAGTTTTCGGGCCTGACCTCTGATAGGTGCCAGCGCAGACAGATGAGGTGCAGACAAGCTCGGACAACAGGGGGAGAGCCCACGGCGGACACTGGAGGGCCGTGCTGCCCACCCAGGCTGCAGAGAAATCCGCTTACAACCCTGGGGCAGCAGAGGCTGCAGCTGCCCTCTGCCCTCACCACGGAGCGTCGCCGACTCATCTTTACCTACAACACTCAGGACGATAAGCTCTTCTTACACGACAGTTGGATTCGATCCCTGAGGAGGCTGCAGTGGGGTAGTTTTTAAGAGCTTTATTCCTTTCAACGAAGACTGGCCCTCAAGGAGAAAAAGCAGGGGCGCCTGGGCGGCTCAGTCGGTTAGGCGTCCGTCTCTTGATTTCGGCTCAGGTTGTGATCTCACGGGTTTGTGAGTTCGAACCCCGCAGCGGGCTCTGCACTGACAGTGCGGAGCCTGCTTGGGATTCTCTCTCTCTCCCTCCCTCTGCCCCTCCCCTGCTCTCATGCTTTATCTCTGCCTCTCCTGTGCATGGTCTCTCTCTCTCTCTCTCAAAATAAATAAATAAACTTTAAAAAGGGAAAAAGTAACAGAAGCACAGCTTTTTGACCCTCTTATGGGAAGCTCCATGGCTCTTGAACCCAGAGAGAGAGAGAGAGAGAGGGGCCAGGTTGCTCCGCATGTCGCTTCCCACACGCAGGTGTAGGCGTAGGGAATGCAGCCCTGACTGAGACCCCACCACTGACCTCGAGGAACCTGGGATTTGTGTGACGGTTGTACGGCCACAAAATATTATCCGTAAAACATTCAGAACTTGGACACTCCAAAGCGTTGGTCTGTCTGCCCTGAGCAACTCTGCTTCAGTCGCTGTGTGACACTGTGCGATAAGGTGACAAGCTCCGGGAGTGCCCTTCCGAAGGGACCAGGTGCCCAGAGCACCGGGGAGTCTGTGGAGAAGATACCAGGAGATGGCCCAACCCACTGGCATTTAAAAGCCTGGGATGCTCACAGGCATGGAATCCCAACGATGCACCTGTCAACAATGACTCCTTGTGCACAGATCCCTGGGTCTCTTGGCTTCTTCCTTATGACAACAACTCCCTCGGGGCCGCTCTTTCCCTGCTCTTGGAGCAGATTTCACTTTCTGGCTGTAATTGGGGGGGAGGGGTGCGACGCGCTGTCTGATTTCACCACTTCCTCAGGGGCCCAGATGATAAGGTTTAAGGTTTGTGTGCATGTGTTTATATTCATGTGCGTGCGTGTGTGCGTGTGTGTTTATGCCAACAGATAGATTTTTTTGTGGGGAACGTGGCCCATGTGGATGATTCATCCTTAGGTGTTTCACACTTGGGGCTTATGAAATACTTTTCCAATCGGCCGAGAACCAATAACCCAGAACCTCTCTTATCAACTTCTGATAGGAGTTTGCAGCCCATAAAACCCAGCTCGCATACTCCCTGCCGAGAAAACATGTGCACCTGCACTTCTTGGCCCAGAAGGTCGTTAGTCACTTCGTGAGTCAAGTGCAACCATTGTTCCTCCTGTCCCTTTGTCGTTGAAGGAAAGCAACCCCACTCCAGGAGCGGACAGCGGCAGGGGACCCTGAGGGGACACGTGCTCCTCTGCCGAATGTGTCAGGCTGGACAAGCAGTGAGTGATGCTGACCACGGGCTTTTCCTGAAATCCATCAACGCCTCTGTGCAATCTCAGTTTTGGTAGATGGACCCATACCGGCACCAAAATAATTTGTGTCCTTCTTTCTTTTTTTTCTTTAAAGTTTAGTTATATATTTATTTTTGAGAGAGAAAAGAGAGCACTAGTGGGCAGAGAGAGAGAGAGAGAGAGAGAGACGGAGACAGAGAATCCCAAGCAGGCTCTGCACTGACGTGGGGCTCAAACTCACAGACCCTGAGATCGTGACCTGAGCTGAAACCAAGAGACAGACGCTCAACAAACTGAGCCACCCAGGCGCCCCTGTCATTATTTCTAAAGGATCAAGCTAATAAAAGAGAAAACGGTGGCCTGTGACCTGTACCAGGAAAGGAACATGAAATACCCCTTTAAGCTTGGGGTGAGAATTCCAGCCGCGGCTTCCCCAGGGAGCCCTTGGCTTCATGCACAGAACAGAGCGTGCACTGCTCTCACCCCGGCCCGGGGGTGGCTCTTTGGGCAAGAGCGTGATTCACTTTGCGAGGCCCCCCGACCACTGCTGCCCTGGGGCTGCGCTGTTTTCCTTTTCCCCTCTCTGCATAGCCGGGCTGGATAATTTTATAATCCAAAGAAAGCAGAACCTATTTATTGCTGGATCCACTGCAGAGTAAGATAAGCCGCAGAATGAGCGATCAAGATGCGTTCACCCGGGGACTACCTACAGTACGATGCTCAATCACGGAAACTCTTCCTCAGAAGGTATATCCGGAAGCAGCTTCAGCCCTGGAAGAAAATCAGAGCAGGAACGTGGCCTTTGCAAAGGGTCATTGAAATGTGTCGGGGGGCAGCACACCCCCCACGTGGGTCTTTTCCAGAATTCTCGCTCCCCTGGCCCTCTGCCCACCACTGCCGTTCCCATCCTTGAGGGCCTGGGTCAACCCTGCCTCCTACAGCGGCCACCCCAGCCCCTCCCTTGGGTGAACTCCCACGGGACGTGGGATGTATAGGTTAGGACAATCTAGGTCAGGCCACGGCCCTGTACGACCTCAAATCCTACATGGCACGTCCTACCTGGCCTATAAGGCTCTGGTCGTCAGAGTCACCCAAACGGACGTGGGCTCCGTCGGTCACGTGTGCCTGAGGTCAGGGCACGTGCAGAAGGAAACAGGGCAAAATGCACACTGACCTTTCGAGGTTCCACTGAGTCAAATGGCCACAGAGTGGATGGGCAGTGCCCTCGTACAAGAGCCCGGAAAGGAAGAGCCACGAAGGTCTGGTAAAGAACTCTAGTGACTTCCACGGGGCCCAGATCACCACATGAGGTGCCAGCTTGGCACAGGGGTCCACGTCTATGCAAATGTCATAGCAAAGAGCCCCAGGCCGGAGGCAGGGGAGGCCCATTTGGCCAGCCCGGGCTATCGGATCCACACACAGTGTCCAGTTCTGCACGAGAACAAAGGCCTCGTTCTCGGGGTGGTTGGGCCCCAGCTGCCTGCCCAGGGCCCGTGCCGGGGGCTGCTCTGCCGACCCAGCACGGTAACCGGTGCCTCTGGGCTCAGCACGGTCCTGGGATACAAGACGTGCCACCCCTCTTACGCCTTCGGCTTCCTGAGGACAGGGGCTTGTCTTACCCTCTGTGCCTTCGTTGATTCGGTAGCATGTGCTGGGCACTAGACTCAGAATAGGAAGAGGAAACAAAGCCCGATCTCTGTCTTCGAGGGTCTCAGACAGACCCTACTGTGAAACACGTGATCGACGCGCTGAATGCGGCGATCCCACACCACAGACGTCTTCACGGGGCCCGGGCAGGCGCACGTGGGAGCAGGAAGGGGCCAGGACAGGGTTCTGTCTTCTCCCGAGAGACCAGTGAGGAAGAACACAGAGAGCCAGAAGTGCTTTTTCTCCCCATCGGAAGGGTTAGGGATGGCCGCCGGGGTGGCCAGCCAAACTCCAAGGGCGGAGAGTGAATGTTCTAGGCTTTGTGAGCCACATTTTCTGTGTGTGTGTGTGTGTGTGTGTGTGTGTGTGTGTTTTATAACGCTTTAAAAATATAAAAGCTATTCTTAGCTTGCAGCTTGTACACAAACACAAACAGGCCAGGGCACACCCACTAAGATAGAAGGCTTGTAATCGAAAAGACAGATAATGACAAGTATCGACGAGGATGTGGAGAAATGGGAGCCTCATACAGCGCTGGTCAGGGCACACAGTGGCGTGGCCACCATGGAAAACAGGGTGGCACTTCCTCAAAAGGTTAAACACAAGGGCGCCCGGGTGGCTCAGTCGGTTGAGCGTCCGACTTCAGCTCAGGTCATGATCTCACGGTTCGTGGGTTCGAGCCCCACGTTGGGCTCTGTGTGCTGACTGCATTTGAGAAGCCTGCTTGAGAGTCTCTCTCTCTCTCTCTCTCTCTCTCTCTCTCTCTCTTTCTGTGTGTCTCTGCCCATCTCTCTGTTTCTCTCTCTCTAAATAATTAAATAAACTTTAGAAAAAAACCAGGTTAGACACAGAGTCACCCACCGCGTGACTCAGTGATTCCACTCCAAGGAAAAGACCCGAAAAACTGAAAACCTATGTCCACAGCCAACTTGTACCCGAATGTTCACGCCACATTATTCGTGACAGCCTAAGAGCAGAAACAGCCCAATGTCCATCAACTGGTGAACGGGTGGGTGAGACGTGTTCCGTCTGCACGATGGGATATTACCCGGCAACGCAAAGGGATGAAGGGTTGACACACTACAATGCGGAAGACTTTGAAAACACGCAAAGTTAAAGAAACCCGATGCGGGAAACCCCCTGCTGTCGGGCTCCGTTGATACGAAATGTCCCAAACAGGCAAATCCACTGAGACAGAAAATAGATCAGTGGTTGGGGGAGAAAATGGGGAGTGACTGGTAGTGGGTACAGAGTTTCTTTCTGGGGCGATAAAAATGTTCCCAAATTAGATAGTTAGGACGGTTGCACAGCTCCATGTAAATACGCTAAAACGCACTGAGTTGTACACTCGGAGTGTGAATTCTATGGATGTGAATTACATCTCCATTTTTTAAATGTTTCCATCCTACCGGCCTGCCCTCTGGATCTCGGACTTGCCAGCCCCCACGATCACGTGAGCCAGTGCCTGGAAATGCATTTCTTCCTGTATCTATGCGATTGCTTCGGGAGAACCCCGACCGTCCCAATAACGTTGTCTAGTTTACAGGTGAACTAAACCTTTTAGCACTTTGGTAACCCCCCAAAATCTAACATTGCAATTCAAAATCAGTTGGGTTCCTAGTTTAAGTTCATAAGCAGCTACTCTGGTCAGTTTGGGCTGTTCCCCACCCTCACCCCCTTCTTCTGTCCTTATCCTGGGTGGCACCTGGATTCAGGGGAGTTTTACCCGGCACCTGAATGTCACAGACAGAGACGTCCTTGACCTTCTGTCCTTTCTGGCCTCTCCCGAGAGCTTTCTTTTGAGAAACAACGCGGGCAAACAGCATAGAATTAACAAATCAGGGACATGGGTGTTCATCTCAGCGGTACCATTACCCTACATGATTTGGGGCAAATTCCTTAATTGTCTTGTGTCTTGATTTCCACCCCAACGTAACAGGGAGATGGATAGGGGGGAGCCGTCAGCTGTTGCAGGGTGGGCATCATCTGGCGTCCCCTGGGGAGAGCTCAAGGGTCCCGGGATGAGGCCCCCGTGCGCTCAGAAAGTCCTTTTCTAGATTCCCATGAATATCACTCACAGAAAACAAAATACAAATTACCAAACCAGAATGACTATACTGATGCTGTCACGTGAACTGTTTTTTTTTTTAATTTTTTTTATTGTTTTTTATTTATTTTTGAGACAGAGAGAGACAGAGCATGAACGGGGGAGGGGCAGAGAGAGAGGGAGACACAGAATCGGAAGCAGGCTCCAGGCTCTGAGCCATCAGCCCAGAGCCCGACGCGGGGCTCGAACTCACAAACCGCGAGATCGTGACCTGAGCCGAAGTCGGACGCTTAACCGACTGAGCCACCCAGGCGCCCCAACGTGAACTGTTTTTATTCACACCCCCTCCGACATCAGGTGCGTGAGTTTGTTACCCCACACCGACACCAGCTGGGCGTCCACGAGTTCAGTTCGGTTCTGACCTTACCCCGGGTTAGAGCCAAGCCCACAGGTGAAGGGCTCAGTGCGCGTGACCATCCTCACTTCAGATGCCTGGATCACCGGCCATGAATCAGGGGTTCCCACACCCCCGTCCTCAGGTTGGACAACTTGCAGCTCACAGAACCGAAGAAAGACCTTCACTTACAGCTATTACTGGCTCCCTATAAAGGGGACCGACTCAGGAACAGCGAAACGGAAGAGATGGTTTGGGCAAAGTAGGTTGAGAGGGCATGGAGCTTCTGTGCCTTCTCACGTCACCTTCTGGCACCGGGATATGGCCGTCAACCCCCAAAGCTCCCCCAGCCCCTTGATCTGGGGGGTTTTATGGAGGTTTCAGTACACAGGGGTGATGGATGACATCTTCGGCCGATGGCGATTAGCTCGATCCCCAGCCCTCTAATCCCACCTCGGGTCTTCTTGGTGACCAGCCTCAATTCTGAGAGCTGTTTGGGCTCCCCAGCCATCCGGCCTCTCATTAACATATAAAAGACCTTCATCACTCCAGAGATTCCAAGGGTTGTGGGAGCTGTGCACCAGGAAGGGACAAAGGCCGAAGATTTACTTCCCGCGGTACCACACCAAGTATATAATACTCCATATTTGTGTTAAGCGGTCAACACCTCCTTGGCCAACAGCAAAATCTAACCCAGTCATCCAACTGGATGTAGGTATGGGACCCATGGGAGAGCATCATGGGGGTGGAATAAGAGAGGGAGCCCCCTTTCACTAGAGACGAGATGAACCCAACCTCCTGAGAAGATTCCTCAAGTATTAACCGCCCCCCCACCCCACCCCTGAGAGTTTTTTCACAATGTAGTTGACGTGTTTAGAGCAAAATAAATCAACATCAGTGGTCGTGGTTGCAGGCCTGGGCGTAAGGGATCAGGGCCGCGGTAGGGCCAGCCAGGAGGGACGTGTGGGGGCAGCCCAGGCCTCAGGCCCTCCAGCTCCTGGAGAACCAGACTGCACTTCCGTGTGGTGCTTCAGAGCCCGCCCGCCTCCCCCCTCCTCCTCCACAAACCGCGTTCCCAGGGAGGCGGAGACTGAAACCAATTTTTCCTGCCGGGACTGGGCAAAGTAGGGTCTTGGCCTCCAGCTTCTGGTTCTTCAGGGTCTTCCAGAAACCACAAAGGCCTGGCTGGGTGAACAGAGCAGAGGCAGAGCAGAACACAAAAGAAGCGACTCATGAGTTAATTACTCGTAAATCTCATTGCAGAAACCACATTACTTTCACATTTTTTTTTTTTTTAAACCACCTGAACATAATAAGTTCCACTGGGGGATGCCTGGGTGGGCTCTTTAAGATCATTGGAATGAGAATGAGTACATACATACATGATACGTTGAATTGCATGGAGGACCCTTTGATCCTCGTCAGTGCCTGGGCGGCAGATTTCTCTTACCCTTGTTGTCCTGGGATCAGGGTCAGAGGATATGGTTTCCCTCTTTCTAAAAACCAAGGATTATGTCATTTCATTACTTTTTCCCTTTTTACTCTATGTTCCTTTTTTTCTTTTACTTACTATTATTTCAAAAACATTTCTATTTTTCCATAAATCTATAATTTGGGGGGGGAAACCCTTTGCATATAGCCTACATCTTCTCTTTTAAGAAGACTTATCTTGGGGCGCCTGGGTGGCGCAGTCGGTTAAGCGTCCGACTTCAGCCAGGTCACGATCTCGCGGTCCGTGGGTTCGAGCCCCGCGTCGGGCTCTGGGCTGATGGCTCAGAGCCTGGAGCCTGTTTCCGATTCTGTGTCTCTCTCTCTCTCTCGGCCCCTCCCCCGTTCGTGCTCTGTCTCTCTCTGTCCCAAAAATAAATAAAAAACGTTGAAAAAAAATTAAAAAAAAAAAAAAAAAGAAGACTTATCTTTTTCCAAGATGTAGCACAAAGAAATGTTTTCCTTCCTCCTCTAAAGAAGTGGGAGATCTAGGGGCACCTGGGTGGCTCAGCTGGTTGAGCGTCTCACTCTTGATTTCAGCTCGGGTCATGATCCCAGGGTGGTGGGATCGAGCTCTGTGTCGAGCTCTGAGCTGACAGTGAGGAGCCTGCTTGGGCTTCTCTCTCTCTCTCTCTCTCTCTCTCTGCCCCTCCCCGACTTTCGCTCTAAGTAAGTAAACAAGTAAGTAAGTAAGTAAATAAATACCTTTAAAATACAATTTGCATTTCTGACTTCTGGCAACGGGATTACTTCGCACCTAATATGGATTTACTTTTCACGATGACATTTGTGTTGATGTGAGGTTTGCTTCACCCCGGGCCCTCTGTCCGGAGGGCGGGCAAGCCCCCAGCAGTGATCCCCGACCACTGAGTCCACAGGGAGGCGGTGGCAGAGATGGTGTGTGAGTTGTCGCAGGGCCACCAGTCACCTGTCGTTCGGGCAGCTCGGCCCGCCAGCAGCCGAGGGGGGGGGGGGGATGCTCATGAACAAGTTCTTTGTCCTCGAGGGATGAAGAAAGCCCGGGTGTTCGTTTACCCGAGAGCTGCCCTCGGCATCCAGGATTCTGCTGACAAAGCCATGGCGGGTCCTCAACGCACACTCATGACCCTCAGCACTCACACCGGCCGGAAGCGTGACTAGATTCTCCTTTTAGGCTGCCTTACAGAAAGCTGCCGTGGCTGTGTTGGCTGGGAGGTCAAGGGCATCAAGGTCATCAGGAGACCAGAATTTCCCGGTCCTTTTCACTGAGCCGTCTGTGGCCCCGCACCGGTCGGTCCACGTGCAGTTCTGTTGGCCTCGTGCAAAAACTCTTCCTAGGGGCTGCTTGAAACCCTGTGGGCCCAGATAGGACATGTCCTCCTGGGAGCCGGGCAGGATCCGTGGCGGGCAGGACGGCACAGCCTTCTGGGTGCCGCCCCTGACCCGACCCGCTGGCGGGCCCGACCCAAGGCAGTAATTTTATGCTGGCGTAAGGGTCAGGCACCTAACCGATACCACCCCGAGTCCTAAAACCAGCTCTGGTGTTAACAAGCCGTATGCCCACAAGCAAACCCTGCACATCTGTCTGGGCCCCTGACCTGCAAAGTCCCTTCGATTCCCACCCACATCTATGGTATTGTGATTTCCTTTGCTGATGCAAAGAAAGGAGCGAGAAGATTATACTCTAAAACTCGGAATCGGTCATAATAAGAACACTGTGCTTTGACTTCTAAAGCAGCCCTTTTCATTTTTTTTATTTTTTAAGTTTTAGTTATTTAATTTGAGAGAGAGGTGCAGAGAGAGAGGGAGAGAGAGAGAAGCCCAAGCAGGCGCCGAGCTGTCAGCACAGAGCCTGACATGGGGCTCCATCTCACAAACAGTGAAATCGTGACCTGAGCCAAAATCAAGACGAGGACGCTTAACCGACTGAGCCACCCAGGTGCCCCATAAAGCACCCCTTTAAAAAAAATGCAACAGATAAGGAGATAAAGAAACATACAAGACACATCTGGCCCAACCTTGGTTCAGCTTGGAAGCTGAAGGACAAAGCAAAATCCATAAAATCTGATCACGGCAAGCACTCATCCAGAGAAGGGATGTCTCCGTCATCCTCTCTACCCCCACAGGTCTGTCTTTATTAACCACAAAGTACCGTCCGTCCTTCCCAGATTTTTTAAGTCAGGGGATTGCTAAGAAATGGCGATACCTAGGGGCGCCTGGGTGGCTCAGTCAGTTGAACATCCGATGTCAGCTCAGGTCATGATCTCGTGATTGGTGGGTTCAAGCCCCACTTTGGGCTCGCTGCTGTCGGCCTGTCGTCATGGAGCCAGCTTCGGATGCTCTGTACCCCCTTTCTCTGCCCCTCCCCCACTTGGGCTCTCTCTCTCTCTCTCTCTCTCTCAAAAAATAAAGAAAAAACAGAAAAGAAATGGTAATCCTAGAATGTCTAGTGGAAGTCCAATCCGGCCATCACCCATTATGCTGTTTGTCCCTTCTCAATGAAAAGTTTGGGACAAGTTCATCTCTGAGTTGGCCTGTGTCTCCTGGCGAAAACTGATCTGTTTCCTTTCGCAATGTGCTCTGTGTAACCCATCCCTCCCCGGGCCTGCCTGTCGGAGAATTTCAGAACAAAGATCTGGTTTCGCTGAGTACCTTTTCTTACCTTGAGCTCTCTCCACGGTAATTGTACCTGACACTTCATTCTTGATTTCATGGTTTTGGGTTTTACTGAGGCCCTGAATTGTTTCAAATGATTTATTTCTTTCAGTCATTCAATCAAGCAGGCTTACAGAAAAATGGAACAGGAAGTACAGAGACTTCCCCTATTTCCCTTCTTCTTGTATATTGTGTCCCTGGTTATTAACATCTTGCACTAGTGAGGTGCACTGATTAGTTATGAGCCAGCATTGACGCGTTATTATTAACGAAAGCCCATGGTTTACATCAGGTTCACTCTTGGTGTTGTGTTTTAACAAACATAGTGCCACGTGCCCACCATTTCAGTATCCTCCAGAATAGTGACCGTGCCCTAAAAATCTCCCCTCCCTCCCCCATAACTCCAGGCACCCCTGATCTGTCTGCTGCCTGCATAGTTCTTGCCTTTTCCAGAATGTCACGGAGCTGGAATCATACAGGATGTTTGTAGCCTTTTCAGCCTGGCCTCTTTCACTGACCGATATGCGTCTGCGTGTCCTCTGTGTCGTTTTAGTGACTTGCTAGCTCACTTCTTTTTTTTATGTTTTTATGTTTTTATTTTATTTTTGGGAGAGAGACAGAGTGTGAGTAGGGGAGGGGCAGAGAGAGGGAAACACAGAATCCGAAGAGGGCTCCAGGCTCCGAGCTGTCAGCACAGAGCCCGACGTGGGGTTCGAACCCACGCACCACGAGATCATGACCTGAGCCGAAGTCGGATGCTTAACCGGCTGAGCCACCCAGGTGCCCCCTCGCTTCGTTTTATCACAGAATAATTGTGTTGTACAGATGTGCCATGGTATGTTTGTCTATTCCCCCACCAAAGAACATCTCGATTGCTTCTAATTATTGGCAATTATGCACCAACTGATTTTCATTGCTATTATTTTATTGTAAGCCACCTCAAAGCCCTTATGGATGTAGATGGGAGTGTAAATTAGGACCGCGACGTGCTTCAAAGGCGGTTCACATGATATATTTCTATGTATTCACATTCACATGTATGTATCTATTAAAATCATACCTCTTGAAAGCCAGCTAATTTGAATCAAGTTCCCCACGGACGTGGCTAAGAGAACTGACCATGTGTGAAGACCGTGGCGTCCCTTGTGCTGAGTCTGATGTGGACCGAGCACAAAAGACCTCGGGGGGGACCTCAAGACGTCTGAAAATTTCCGACGCCAGAACTCTCTCTCGCTACCTTGCTAGACTATCACTGAAATTGTTGTTTATCAGAAACAAGCAGATAAAACGGTACTTCCTGCTATTAACGACACTACAAGATTCTTAGCCTGTAACTAATTATCTTCATTTAATAGCAAAATGTCCGCACTAGGCACTTAGCGTGTGCACAGCCTGGGTAATATGCCAGAAACAGAAAGGGCGGAACATCTTCTTGGGGCATACATTGGGTTAGGCTCGCCTCTGCAAGAGCGGAGCCCCAGTTGGGAGTCGAGTACAAGCCCAAACTGGTTTTATCATTTTAATTTTTATCGAGGCAAAGCGTGAGTGCCTGGTTCTTTGGGGGGTTTTGTATGCTTGTTTCATCAAGTAGTATTAACAGGCTTCTTACAAAGCAGAAACGGAACAAAAGAGCCGTCGATTGCCCGGCTCAATTTCTTTGGGTACCTTTAACGCTCCGCACTTTCTTCTGATTGTTACTTCTGTATGTTTAAGCACAGCTATACCACTCTGTCTCGATGAATCCATTTCAGAATCATCTATTACGATAGCGCAGGATTTAGTGCTCTTGCCTCTGAACATAGTCACAGCGCTACTTTTGGTTGGATCGGTGTTCAGGATTTATGCTATTAGAGGCATGTAAATGCTCTCCGTTGCCGAATCAAGCGATAAACCATGATTATATTTCCTTTCTTTTACAACATTTTTTTGTCCCAAAGTTAATAGTTGCCTTATAGTTGGACTTACTTTGTTTTATTTGCACCTGTGCTGTCTCCCCACACCCCTTAACACCTTCCCATGCTACAGGGCTAAACCTATCTGATAATCAGTCGGTTCCATTTTCGTTTCCAAGAGACTCTTTCTTGGGCGCTGGGCTCCCGCATCCCAGCTAGTCTGTACTCTTTGCGGCTGTATAAATTAGCCCTTGGACTTTCCATCACCACCACCCTGGAAATTCCCTGGGCGCCTTGAATCCCTCCTTTCTGGGATTTCCTGTCTTCCTTGTTCTTGGCTATTGTCGGTTCCCCCGCCATCCCGATGGACCACATCTTCCAGTAGCTTCCTAAGAAAGTATGCAGAGCTAGCCGAAAGATGGGTGTTGGAGCCAGAGAGATGGGGATCAAAACACCAGCTTTCTCACCACTGAGGCTGTTTGGAGAAGGCGGCTTCTTGTCCGCTGGCCAAGGAAGTGTCCTCCCACTGCACCCTAGAATTAAATGCACCCACTCAGCTGTGCCGGAACATGGCAGCCTCCCCGATGGGCACAAGTGGCGGGACACCTGCTCTCTGCAGGCCAGCAGAGCCCAAAGAGCAGAGGAGGAAGGGCACAGAGGTGGAGCCCAGGTCCTTCTCGACGTCCCCGGTCACCCAAGTCACAGCATGGAGGGGTTTGGGCTGGTCTGAACATCAGCATTTTTCAAGGTGCTCAGGGGATTCGATGCAGCTGGGGCAAGAAGCTGGCCGCGAATCGGGCGGAAGCGAGAGAAACGAGAAGGCAGGGTCTAGGGCTGCTTATGAGATCCCCTCAGTCGTCAGCCCTCCCCTCGCCCCGCTCACTCGGCTCCACAGGCTGTAGGATGCTTCCCTGCCCCCACTGCCCTGCTTCCTCATCAGCGACAGTTCAGTTGTGTGATTCTGTCCAGTTTCATCCAGGACTGAGCTTGTGTTTCCGTCTCTTGTTCTTGTTGTGAGAGGGATTTCCAAGAGTTGGTGGCAAAAAGGTGTCCTCTGTCATCTCGGAAGCAAACTACCGAGCAAAGCCAAACTGAATGGTCTCTTTTACCAAGCGTTTTGCTTAAACATTTGAGAAATGGCCCAGAGAGATAACAAGTGGGTCTCTTTCTATGGAAACATTTGTTGTTTGAAAAAAGGAGTTACAGATAAAGGGTCATGGGAGTCCAGGGCAAAGTGTAGATGGCCTTCAGCCCACACGCGACCCCGGGGGACCCAGACCTGCCCATGCAGACATGGGGTGGGTGCGTTGGCAGTGGGGGGCACCAACAGACACTCTCCTCTTTAAATCGTTTGATATAATTCCGTTTATTACAGCAATTTCCAAAAATATCCCCTTTTCACAGCACCGCACAGCATGACCATCCTCCCATTCCCCATGTGAGCAGGGGAGTCCTGACTCTGACACTCCCCTGGGCTGAGGCATCTGACCAGAGGCACCAAGGTGATCACACATGAATGGGTGTTTGTGGACTGGGAGGCGTTCATCAGAGGTGTTGCCATTAGAAAAATCCGCCCAATATTTTTTCCTTCAGGCCAAACAGGTCATCTCAACTCTCTGCCAGTTTCCCCACAGAGTGTATGCTTCTGCATGACCAAATGAGGAAGGGGGAGGGGGAGGGGAGGAGGAGAGAGAGGGTGGAGGGAAAGGAGGAGGGAGAGGAGGGGGAGGAGGGACAGAGGAGGGGGAGAGGAGGGGGAGAGGGTCTTCTCTACTTTCACATTCAAATACAATCATCAGGGTAAGGAGAAAACAAAACGTAAAAATGAAACATGAAATACCCTGTATATTTAAACCAGTCGTGCAGCTAAATTCTTACACCTATTTCGGGAAGGAAGAGTTTGGGGAAGCACGGACTAGATTTCAGTGAGACATGAACTGGGGGTAAACCACTGTGCGGTAGTCTGCCCGGGACCGCCATAATGAAATACCACACACAACAGCAGAGACTTATTATCTCCGTTCTGGAAGCTGAAGGTCCAAGATCAAGCGTGGTCAGGCTCTGGTGCGATCTCTCTTCCTGGCTTGTGGAAGGCCACCTTCTGGCTGTGCTCGCATGATGGAGAGAGGTGAGCTGTGGTGTCCCTTTCTCTTCTTACAAGGACACCAGTCCTATCAGATCAGGTCCCCACCCTCATGACCTCATTTCACCTCCTTAAAAGGGCTGTCTCCACATACAGTCACACCGGGGGTTAGGGCTTCAGCAAAGGAATTTGGGGGCTGTGGGGGGGGGCGGTACACAATTCGGGCCACAGCAGTCAGCCTCCTTCCACACATCAGTTCCGTCTCCCTGGATGAGCAGTGCTAGAAGATCATAATGTTCTGGGGCTAAGACAAAAGCCTAGTCTAAACCAGAAGTCGAAATGAACGGGAATTCGCATAATTAAGACTATGGATTGAGGCCAGGCTGGTCTCACAGGCTTGGAGAGCTTTCTAGACTCTGGGGCATCATCAGTAAGCACTGTCTCCTAAGAGCCCCACTCTCTGCTGTCCGCACATGAATGCTCTCGGGTAGAGTTTGAACCCTCGTAAACTCTCAACCGCGATCCTACAGCATAGCTGTCCTCATTCGAGGATTCTGGAAGCATTTCCCTTTGAAAGCCTGTCAGAAAGGGCTACGGAAAGACCGCTTTTCTGACTCTGAAACCACATGAGGACTGAAGGCTCTGTGTGTTGGTGGTGAGGTCAGAGAATCTGCCACCACAGAATTCAGAGTTCTCTGCGGTTTGACATGATAGCTACCTATTAAGTCTGCCTTCCGCCTGACCTGTGGGACTGCCGTTTAAGAAAGAGAAAGCTATCATCCATCGTGTGTCTTCGTAAAGAACTTCTTTAACCTTTATGTTGTGAAACTGTGTTCGTAATTATTTAGCTGAGCTCGGTTTCCGGAACAGTATACAAGATGTACGAACGGAGGAAACTCGTAATCCTCTAGGATCAGGCCAAAAATATCTTCCAAACCCACAAGAATAAAAGGGTTCTGTAATTTTTTTTTTCTTGAAAAGGACATAAATCATAATGAAACATGCTCATTTGAGATCGACTTTCAACCAAAACATCCAGATCATGTCCTGCTGTTAGTTGGGTTATTCCTTCAGTAGGCCTCGTCCAACCTCTTTCTGTCGACACCCCCCCCCCAACGGTGATAATTAATGCTCAAAACTAACGCTGATTCCAAGGCACAGTAAAATCCTGAATCATAATTCACGATTGACTACTGCGCAGTAGAATACAGAAAAAATACACTAAAATATTTAGCTGTCGTTGATAGTTTGCTAACTTTAAGTCATATAAAAACAATGGCTTTATGTATACTTTTTAAATTTCATCATTGTGGAGTGTGTTGTCAAGGTACAAGGTCATTAGCGTGGTTAATTTTTTGAACTTGGACACGACGTGGAGGCCTCCACCTGTACTCTCACCTAAGCCCCACAAAGGTCAGGGCAGGCCTACCCACTACAACATGAAATTTCAGGCTTTTTCTGTCTTTCTGCTCCATTACTCTGAGCATAAGACTTTTAGCTCATGTTTTTTACCTCATGGCCTCAAGATGGCTGCTCCAGCTCCAGACTCATCCTTAGGTCCATATTCCAAACAGGAAGAGGAAGACAAAGGGAAGGAAGATAAGGTGGTGCTTATGAGAGCAAAGAAATTTCCAGAAATTTCTGGCACATTCCCCACACAACTCAGAGCTATGTCACCTGGCCAGCCCTAGCTGCAGAGGCCTTGGGAAATGTGGGCATTTTTGTGGGCACTGGTGCTACCCTGAACAAAATTGGACTTCTAATAATAGGGAAAGGGGGAAAATGTTTCTCAAGTAGGCAAGTAACAGTGCCTCCCACACACAAACGTCAAGAGCAGTGACTCCTAGGAAGGCTTGGTCTCAGGCCTAATGGGTCACACAAGAGACAGAATGGCCCATTAATCATGCCCGGGTGACTATGTCCACACCAGAAGCTACCAGAAGGTCAAAGTTCTGATCAACCCATATGTGGAAACTGGGATAAGGCTCGGACCGCCAAGAAGAGATCATTGGAGAGCCTGCTTAGAGCAGCCACAGAAGGAAGAGGCAAATGGACCAAAACACAAAGCTCCCGAAGTTGTTCTAGGAGGTAGTTTGGCAACTTTTGAGTTCCCAGATCGCCAGAGCTGTGCTGAGACCTGTGACTGGGCTTCTTCCGTCCCTCAGGATCACCTGACACGGTCTTTTGTTCTTTCCTCGGCCATCACTGGTTTTAGTGGCAGCCACGAATTTTCCACACCACGGGCCCAAGGGGCAGTATTCCGGCAGGATTTGCACAGCAAGGTGCTGGCATTTTCAGATTACGGATTATTTGAGTCGTCCGAGGGTGAGTGTGGGTCAGGAACCAAAGTCCTATTCCCACTCCGTCCATTACTGCTGTGATTGGCCAATCTCTACGGCAGCCCCCAAACCCAACTTATGTAACAGTATTTATTTCAACTTTATCATATCTAAGGGGAGACATATACCGTTTTACTTAAAATTAATCACATTAGGAAGAGTATGACTTACCAACAAATTTTAACGCGATATATTTTGTGATAAATGTGGGCTCAAATGTGGATTAGAAATCACGCACGTAATACGACATTTAAAAAAACCTGATTCTAGGAACTGCTTGGAATTTTTACATTTTGAAAAATCAGTTTTGGGGGTGCCTGAGTGACTCAGTCGGCTAAGCATCTGACTTAAGCTCAGGTCATGATCTTACGGTTCCTGAGTTTGAGCCCCACATCCGACTCGATCTGACTGTGGAGTCTGCTTGGAATTCTCTCTCTCTCTACCCTTCCCTCCCAACTCTGTCTGTCTGTCTCTCTCTTTCTCTCCTTCTCTCGAAATAAATGAATAAACTTAAAAAAATGAGTTTTAATAACTGAGGTTTTTTATACACATAGATCTCATATTTTGCTTCTACGTGAAAAGTAGAAGGAAAGGTAGAAGGTTAAGACAGAAGGTTCCAGACTGCTTGTGGTAAGAGCGCCTCAGCAAAATATACGTGGGCATGAGTAATCTTTATTCCTAACAAATGACAAGCAAAACTAGACGTCATAGTCATTACATTTTTAGCTTCTCATATTGGACAAATTTAATGTTGATCCAATGAAAAAGACTAAGAAAGCTGGGAAAATTCATGTTATGGCCAATTTGTAGAAATTTTATCATTCTGTTCTCTTCGTTAGTCCCTTCCTTTTTCTTTTTTTTTTTTTTATTAAAAAAATTTGTTTAACGTTTTATTTTTGAGAGACAGGGAGAGAGAGAGACAGAGAATGAGTGGGGGAGGGGCAGAGAGAGAGAGAGAGAGGGAGACACAGAAGAAGCAGGTTCCAGGCTCCGAGCTGTCAGCACAGAGCCTGACTCGGGGCTTGAACTCATGAACCGTGAGATCATGACCTGAGCTGCAGTCAGACACTTAACTGACTGAGCCACCCAGGCACTCTAGTCCTTATTTTCATAATCATGTTCCTTAAGTTTGCCTTTAATCTGAGATGCATCATGGGTATGAATTTTAAACTGGAAATGGCTTCACAGCGTATCTTAGCTGCTCTAGGGGCGGTCGGAAGATCCAGCTTGAGGGCCCGAGGGGTCAGCACCACTAACCGCTCCACCTTCAAGGTTAAGAGACTTTAAGAGTTGTTTTACTTTATTTTTTTTTTTAATTTTTTTTTTCAACGTTTATTTATTTTGGGGACAGAAAGAGACAGAGCATGAATGGGGGAGGGGCAGAGAGAGAGGGAGACACAGAACCGGAAACAGGCTCCAGGCTCTGAGCCATCAGCCCAGAGCCCGACGCGGGGCTCGAACTCACGGACCGCGAGATCGTGACCTGGCTGAAGTCGGACGCTTAACCGACTGCGCCACCCAGGCGCCCCAAGAGTTGTTTTACTTTAAATTTTTTTTTTCAACGTTTATTTATTTTTGGGACAGAGAGAGACAGAGCATGAACGGGCGAGGGGCAGAGAGAGGGAGACACAGAATCAGAAACAGGCTCCAGGCTCTGAGCCATCAGCCCAGAGCCCGACACGGGGCTCGAACTCACGGACTGCGAGATCGTGACCTGGCTGAAGTCGGCCGCTTAACCGACTGCGCCACCCAGGCGCCCCTAAGAGTTGTTTTACTTTAAACAAAATGGAATCAGGAGCACTTCTCTGCCTTCGATGATACGAACTCTTTGGTCCACTTTGACAAACTTCGTTCTGCCCCAAGTCTTTGTTGACTAATCCCTCAGATCCCCAAGTCGAGGGGCCATCCTTTCCAGCTGACTGACTCTTCCCCAGCTGGACTCTGGGTCAGACGTCCGGAGCAAGGAAAGCGGTCACTTCTGACCAGAGAGAAGCATTCAGCCATGCTGGCCCTCGGTCAAGATGAGCTAAGCCTGCCGTCGTCCCCGGGGAGCTGGTAAGTCGGCAGCTGTAGAAACATTCGGCTCTGTGTTTCAAAACGCAAATGACCACATTTCCCTGACCCGGGGTGTTCTCCCAAACATTCCCTACAAATGACTATCAATCCTGCTCTTGGAATGTGGTAAATTGAGAAACGTAACACAAATACCCCAGGCCGATAACTTTCCTTCTGGCTTTCCACAGTATTGTTCATGGAGCTAGATTTTACGAAACGGATTCCTCTAGGTTTGAGGTTTTGGGCCTATTTACTTTCTAAATGAGAAACTGTAAATTCGTTAGCGGGAGGAAGTTCCTCTTCCTTTACATAAAGAGACTGGGGGTGGGTGTTGGGTTTCAGCTGTCCTGTGACCATTCTCCCAGGCTGATAGCACCTGAATTTCCTTTTATGGGATTAGCTCCTCCCCTTTGGGCAAATCTGATGGAATGAAAATCCCAGCATGCTCCTCCCACTGGGGGGGTGTGGAAGAGGCTCTCCGGAGCCAGATTATTTCCACTTCCAAACCCCATGAGTGCCTCAACCTCACATCCCTTCTAGGAGCTCCCGAAACCCTTCCAATATAGTCCCTTTTGCTTAACCTAGACTCTACCTGAGAATCCTCGTGTCTGTCACAGGAGCTCACCCCATCTGCTCCAAACCAGCCTCCTGGGCAGGACCTTGTTGTATCTCAAATGTATGTTCTCTGGTCAAAACACATGAGTTAGGTGCAGACTAGTTTCTCAGACTTGGTGGAACTCTGGCCCACAGATGCATTCTCAAGGATCCACGAGTTCTTTACAACAGTGTTTTACAGGTTTTCTTTTCGATGAAAAACTTCAAAGGATTAACACAATCATCTTCCGGGGGGATGATGGTGTTCACAGCACTCTAGGTAAAACATTCATATTAATGGATACTGACGCAGAGTTGGAGGGACAATTGCAGGGACATTGACCTTCCAGAATAGTAGGGATAGCCCAGATTTTCCATTTCTCTCCCCCCTAAGGAACTGCCCTTGCTGAAGCTGAGTTTGGTTCAAGAAACAGGAGAACCCAATGCTGGTAAACGTTCTCTTGAACGAAAGCCATTGATTGCTCGAGCAAATTCCTCTTGTTGAATTGTGATCGTAAATGCAGAATATAAAAGTTCAAGGGCATAGCAATACTCGTGGATGGTGATGATCAGCCCTGGTGGGGAAGCCAGGGGCGTGGCCAGCGCTGGTCCAGGGGGAGCTGCACTGAGATGCGTTGCATCTGTTTCCTATAGGCCTCTTCCTACTGCTATGAGTTTCAGTACCCTTGCCTAAATAAATAGGGAATTTAATCTTACAGCGAGGGGGGTGTATGGCTTCTTCCGATTAGTCGTTTATCCAACTGACATACTACAGCTGTTGTCAAACGTGAGATTGGTGTTACCGTGCTTACAATACTCGGTAAGCTGAAAGAAGAAACAGCAAACTAAATATTGCTGAGAGAGACACAGACTAGCCCTTGGCGTGAGGCCAGGGGGTGGAAGGAGTTGCAGCAGTGGAATTCATCCAGTTTTCCTGCCTGAAACATTCACGTCGGTGATTAAGAAAGGTGAGGTGAGGGTGGCTTAGCCCAAAGGCTGTTCTCTGACTCCCTCCCAACCCCATCAGCCTAAGAAGTGGGGACCTCGGTTCAGCAGCAGCTGGGAGGGAGTTAAGAGCTAAGGACCCTCAGGTGTTCTTGCCAAAACGAAACAAACAAGCAACAACAGCAAAGCCGGGAATCGTCTCCAGTCTCTGGAGGGAATTTCCATTACACCAGGAAGATAGAAAGGGCCAGATGCAGAATGTGGGGAATTTCTACCCACCAACAACCGGGTTTATTTGTCATGGAAGTAAATAAATGTCATTAAAAAGAGAAAGAGAGAGAAGGAAGGGACACTTAAAAATTAAAAGAGATTCAAGAGAAGTAACAGTCAAATGTAGCATGTGGATCTTTTCAGGACCCCGGTTTGAACGAACCAGCTGTACAAACCCATCATCAAGGCACTGGGGGGATATTTGAGCGTGCGCTGGAATCACATGATCATGGTGATCTTGTCGTCTTGGCTAAGCTGGAGCTAGATTCCCCGAAACCCCTTTCCCGGGGTCACTCTAAGCTAGCAGCAGCCAGGAGAGGAATACCCGTAGGAATTGGGATGGGGGCAGACAGCAGTTACTCTCCCAAGACTGTTATGGTAGGACAGACAGACACAGAGGGGTTGATGAGTTCCAGCTTGTCCTCCTTCCCGTGTGTCCCCACCCAGCCCTTCTCCCTGACCACCAGCTCTGCTGACCAGCTGCGGCCCTGAGCCAATCCCCAGATGCTTGGCCCAAGTCCATGGTGACCCAAGCAGTCATTATGGAAGGATTTTTGTGAACTGTGTTAGGTTGATAATGGCGTTGCCCTTAGAAAAAAGAGAAAGTCCCAGGGCACCTGGGTGGCTCAGCGGGTTGAGCATCCAACTCTTGATTTCAGCCCGGGACATGATCCAGAGTTGTGGGATCGAGCCCTGCGTCGGGCTCTGCTCTGAGTGTGGAGCCTGCTTGGGATTTTTCTCTCCCTCTCTCTCTGCCCTTCCTCTGATCACACATGCACATGCTCTGTAAGATAAATAAAATGAAAAAAAAAATTTTTTTAAAGAAAGAAAAGGGAGAAAGTCTCCATCTGTTATAGGTACAAAGTGAAGTACTTATGGGTAAAATAATGTTCTAGGACTGGCTGTAAAGGAGTGCTTAAAAACAAACAAAGGTTGGGTTTTGTAGGATATGCATGAACAGCATGGGGCATGGGAAGGGTTGGGAAGGCTGGGAGGGGGGCACAGGGAGGGCCACTGCCCTAGATGCCCTACGTGTCTGCGATGCCACATTTGTGTGTGTTCGAGAAGCAAAGGGGGAGGCAAGAGCCAGTTGAGGAAATGCAAAGATCCTCAGGACTCCCTCAAGAAACCCCCGCCCCCACTGAGCACCAGGCAAAATTACACAACTGCCCCAAGGTGAGATAAGGGGAAGGAAGGAAGACAGGACAATCCTTCAATGCTCCCAGAGCATGTGGGCTAAAAACAGGGAGGAAGGTCTAGAGGTGACAGGAGCCCGATTAACACGCTCACACCCAGAAGAAGAAAGAGAACCAATGAAGTCTGACTATTACTTTTAGCCCAGAGTGAGACATTTTAACGTGTGTGAGCAGGTCCTGGTGTGCTTACCCACAAGGGGAGAGAATCCGCGACCTTGGGATCCTGAGTTGTGTGGGAGCTGTTGGTTGTTGTTGTTTTTTTTTTTTTTTTTTAATTTTTTAATGTTTGTTTATATTTGAGAGGCTGTTGGGTCTTTTTAAAATGATGTTTGGAGGACAGGGTTTCAGACATACATATGCACTTTTTAAAAGGTGCCTTCAAAATTGACATTTTAAACTATATAATTGAGACATAGAACTTTTTTTTATAGGAAAACTGTAAAAATCCTCATTCTTGGGGCGCCTGGGTGGCTCGGTGGGTTAAGCGTCCGACTTCGGCTCAGGTCATGATCTCACAGTTTGTGAGTTCGAGCCCCACATCGGGCTCCTTGATGGCAGTTTGGAACCTGCTTGGGGTTCTCTCTCTCCCTCTCTCTCTACCCCTCTTCCGATCCTTGTGTGCACTCTCTCACTCTCTCAAAATAAATAAATAAACTTAAAACAAATCCTCGTACTCTCAGGCATTGTTTTGGCCAGGACAGAAGATGATGGTGCAGGACCGAGTGCGGCCAGTACAACGGCGGGGAAGGTGGCAGGGGGCGGGGCCCGTGCTTCTGTGCGGCCGATGCTCTCCTCCGAGACTAAGCTTCTTGGAAAAGGATTTATTTTATACTACTCCCCACCCAGCTCCACTTTTGGGGTCAGTTTAGGATTTCAGCTGGTGGCCACACAGCTTCTTCAGGCTTTTGAGCCAAACTCTGTCTTTTAAGACAGTGAGGATTACTTAAAATGGGAATTGTTTTCTAAAGGGGGATTATTTACGTAGAGGAACGTTGTATGGCCAATAGTAAGCAGAAGGGAATATTTCGTATTGGAAAAATAAAGGATCAGTGTTCACGAACTGTGTTAAGGTCAGCAAATCCAGACAACACGTAAACCCAACAGAAACAAAGTCAAAGAAGAAAAATACTGCATGATGTTTTAAAAGAGATAAAAGGTATTCTGAGTGCCCTCTCTCAGGATAAGAGAGCAGGGAGGGAGGAAGTGGGAG